>NC_054382.1:39624133-39934133 GCF_017654675.1 Xenopus laevis
GTTACATCTGCGCTTACAAATAGAAGTTTTATAAATGGTGTTTGTATTACTCTTATTAATGACTATTTTGTTTAACTAAGAAACAAATGGAAAATTGTGTATTTTTCCTCAACTTGACCACGGGGCATACAGTGGGTGTATAATTCACTAAGCTTCCATTTGACAAAGCTGGTTTCTAATACAGTCAACAGAGTGTCATTCAAGAGCACACACATGAGAGGGGTTAAGCAAGCCAGTATGAGGAAGGAAAGTTTCCTTGCGCTCAATGTATATGTTTATTTGGAACTGTGGGAAATCTCTTTTGATTCATGCCTTATGGCCCAGAATGGAAAGGAATGACTTTGTTTATGATTGCTCTAGACCTCTATAGCTGTATGTTCTTGTTGTATCCCAGTGCTCTAATTTATTTTATAGGACTTTGCTTTATTTTCAAGCCCCCAGCTGTTTCCTGGTGACCTTGGATACAGGACTGCAAAAGCGCAAATAAACTGAATTCCTTAATCTAGTCACATTATTTCTTGGCTCTCATTTCTGATAGGATGCAATCCTTGAAATTGTATGAACATGTTTTTCTCCCAGTTAAAGTTATGATTTAGACATATCAACAACAGCTTGGTAAATGGCAGAGATAGGGCCTTGCACGATGCAGTTTTGAGAACCCAAACCTGAGGGAAAGACACACAACAAGAAAAACAGTTTAAATTAGGGATGTCAAACCAGCATGCGTCTTTTGTAGCTAAACAACGTCACCCAGCATCCTGCCACAATGGTGTAAGTAAATTGGATGGAGAGTGGTGACCAGGGTTCCCCCGCTGTCCTGTAATGTCAATAAACTTCAGTGTCAGACAACTACATTTTATACATGTATGGGGATTATTCTATCTAAATCAATCTTAACCACTCAACACCCCTGTAAAGATCAAGACTTTTCAAATATTTTGTTTTCAAAGGTTTCTGACATATAAGATATACTTATCCTTCTGTAGAACAAAATCAGACTTTATCCTATAATTTTACTTCACTTTTAACTACAGTTTCACAATAATTCCATTTTATAAATGTTTCCCCAGTAAAAGCAAAAAAAATTCATTTAGAGGCAATCACATGATTAAGTACAGGGCCCAGTTATTAAAGGGATTCTGTCACAATTTTTATTGTGTATTTTTTATTTCTAAATTACACTGTTTACAATGCAAATAATTCACTCTACAATATACAATTGAATTCCTGAAACAGCAAGAGTATTTTTTTAGTTGTAATATTGGTGTGTAAACAGCCATCTCAGGCATTTTGCCTGGTCATGTGCTTTGAGAAAGAGCCAGCACTTTAGGATGGAACTGCTTTCTGGCAGGCTGTTTTTTCTCCTACTCAATGTAACTGAATGTGTTGCAGTGGGACTTGGATTTTACTATTAAATGCTGTTCTCTTGTGTTAGGGAGCTGCTATCTAGTTACCTTCCTATTGTTCTGATGTTAGGCTGCTGGGGAGGAGGGTGATATCACTCCAACTTGCAGTACAGCAGTAAAGAGTGACTGAAGTTTATCAGAGCACAAGTCACATGACCGGGGGCAGCTGGGAAACCTCAGCAAACAAAAAAACAGATTAACGCTTATTAACACAGATTAATGCTTAATTTGTAACAGTATGTTTATTTTTTATTGCTCCTCATTCTGTTCAAGCACTCCACTATTCATCTTCTATTTTGACTTCCTAACTGTTGCCTGGTTGCTAGTGTAGTTAAACATTAGCAACCAAACATTGGGAACCCACCAAAAAAAACACAGATCGCAAATTATGTTAGAATACTACTATCTACCTCATGCTAACAGTTAACTTTAAAGTGAAGTTACCCTTTAATTGCATGTAAATGAGACTGATCAGCACTTGGCTGTCTCTTAATTGCCCATTTAATTGTTGCAGATACATTAAATAAAGTATTGTTGTTGTTCTTCTGGGTGCTTCCATCTCCACAATTCCAATAACCCTAGGGACTCAATCCATTTTTTAAAATTCGGACTGTGGCACTTGGCCTGACATAACCAATCTAGTTTGGGGTCCAGCGTGGCATTGAAATCTCCCAGAATGCATATTGGTAATACTACTGCTGGAAAGGAGGCTAGGATTTTATAAATTTGCTCGAAACAGTCAGTAAGAAGGGTGGAGGACAGTACACATTCGCTAAAATTAGAGGTTGATTATTAATTTTACAGTGTAAGACTATATATCGGCCATAGAAATCAGTACGAATATCTAGGAAATCAAACAGCACCCCCTTCTGGACCAAGAGGGAGACACCTCTGGCGTGTGTTGAGAAGGAAGAATGATAAGCGTGAGCCACCCAATGTTTTTTGAGAGCCAGAATTTTCTGGCCAGTTAAGTGAGTCTCCTGGAGCAGTAGTATGGCAGGGCAATATTTCTTAATATAATCAAACAGGAAGGCTCTTTTAAATTTGCAGTTGAGACCCCTGAAGTTCCAAGAGATAATTGCTGTACCATGCATTTTGCATTGACATATATATCATATACAGTGTACACCAATATGGAGAAGGAGGTAGAAAAGATATAAGGTAGCAAGAGTGAAAGTGAAGGAGAAAAAAACACATCACACAAAAAATAGTACCCAATGGCCCTGACTGTAGATAAAAGTTAGTTGCAACCAGCTCACACCTTGGAAATGCTTTGCCCATGTGGGCCATTGAAGAAAAGTCCTCTAATCAGCCTTGATGCAGTGTCGGGACCATGACCCTGGCATAATTAAAACCTACGTAGGTTGGTTCTCAGTGCATGGGTTGAGTCCGGGGGGATCTACAGCAAGACCCTTAAGAGTAATAAAGCATGTTAAGTCCCAACACGGAAGTCCAATCCAAATTTTCAGAATGGTGATTTTGCTCCAATGGGAGCCAATTAACAGTACTGGGTGTTACCTGTTCCTAAGCAGTTTTGTCCCTGTGTGGAATATGGTTTTATCCCACCATGCGTGAGTAATCCACTTACTGATCCCAAGCTACTGCCAACAGATATAAAAGCATCTGCGCCATTGTTTTGTGGGCCTTCGTAGCCTGAAAAGCTCTCCTTTATTTAAACACAATGTCAATGTTGCCGACTGTGCTTTGGCCTTTTTAGGGTGCGTAGTCTATGAGGGCTGCATGCTGAAATATGTGATTGTAATATGCACACCGTCTTGCCCTCATCTCCTGCGCCGATTGCACTGCGGCTTATTCCAGAAAAAGTTAGTGTGTAATGGCATTTAATTGGGAGTAAGCTACTCCCTTGTAACCGGGTGGTCAAAGTCACAGTACAGATAGGTACTCACCATCTGATAGAAACGTCATTAGCGCCTAGGTGGGCTATTCCTAGGTGAGGCACGCCTCGGGCAGGTGTCCAGCCAGCGGTCAGCCTCTTCAGGAGTCATGAAAAAGTGAGACTGCTCCCCGTCGGTGACTCTGAGCTTGGCCGGGGGCAGTACAGAGTATACTAGGCCTAAGGAGCGCAAGCGACGTTTGACTCTGAAGCGCCATTGTAGGTGAGTGGACCCTTCTTTCTAGTGGCAGCCATCATTGCATCTTGGTCCCGATAGTTTAGAAACCGCATTATTAGAGGCCTGGGTTTGGCTGGATTAGGCTGGGATGGTATGCGGTGGGCCCTCTCAATAACCAGCATGGGCGAGAACACCTGATTGCCTAGTGTCCACTTGAGCCAGTCTTCCATGAAGTGCTCCGCCTCTTGCCGTTCAGATTTCTCCGCCAGACCTTCAAGTCTGAGATTGTTCAGACGGAGTCGATTTTCTAAATCATCGGTCTTGGCATTTGCTTCTGTGAGTTGTTTAGTGAGTCGGGAGATCTCAGCCGGGAGAGGTCTCACTGTATCCTCCATTGTTGAGATCCGCTGCTCAGCCTCCGTTGTTCGATCTCTTAAGTTTTGGATGTCTTGCCTCAAATGTGAGATGTCGATCTTGATTGTGTCAAGCTGGTTCGACATACTAGCGTGCGTGGTGTTGATAGCTTGCAGGATGTCGTGTTTAAAGGTTCGGCCGGTTGTGCTGGCGCGCCCTCAGGGCCTGTCGGAGGAGGCGGTCCATATTTGCCAATGGTACTGCTTGTCTTATAGAGTGAATTGATCCGAAATACTGGGGCAATGACCCAATAATTTGTACAGGATTATAGACAAGGTACAGAGCTGTTGTTAGACACGTCTGCTAAAGTCGCCTTCTTGGATCCGCCCCCACCTGTCTGATATTTGATTACAGAAATGTCATTTTAATGGCATGATTAACTTATCATGATGATAAGTGGAAAATAAGGAAGATTTGGGTAGTATACAGTATATATACATAAAGTATATATAAATAAAGTAGAACCAGTGGCAGAACTGCCGAAGGTGTGGGGGAAAAGTTGTCCCGCTGGGGGGGGGGTCGCTGCTGTGCGGCCTGTACCTGGGCCCCAGGATGTCTAGTTACAGTATTTTACTATTTTTATCCACCCGCCCCCCCAAAAAAAAATGTACGTATTCAACTCCAATAGTGATAATTTTTATCAGTAACTAAGCTTGTCATTTGTACTGTAGGGTTTGGTGGTATAGAGTGGAGTGTTTTAGAAAAGGCTTATGTCCCTTTTAAAAATGACTGTCTACTTTAATTTTGTTTCGCTTGAAACATAAAGCATATATATTCAATGTTTTATACAAGCCTTTCTTTCCCAATGTCCAGCCACAAGGTCGTCCAACAGATGTACATTTGCCATCTACAAATCCTTAATAATATATATAGGTTCATACCAATACAAAGCATGTTAATGTTTTTTTTACACTAGAGAAACACTGAAAACATTCTTGTCCCTGATGGCTGAACTTGAAATACCCTGTCTAGACAATGGATGATGGTAACTGCTGTGACCTGCTTAATATAATTTTAGAAGATTAAAAAAAATTATCTATAATAAAGGAAAAAGACGCAAACCTTATTATCCCTCCTATTCAGCACACATGACTCTTTTTAAGTTTCTTTTTTAAGTCTGCTATTTGTAGGGCTCTTACGTCAGACAGATAAGAGGCAACACAGAGATGTCAATGACCTCTCCAGCGAAGTAAAAGCCAAAGCCACAGTTGTGACATCACACGTGAAAAGGTGATGCTGGTTTCCTCATGTGAGCCTCTCATATAAAAGCAATACAAGTGGGATTTGGTTTGTGAAAACCTAATTCCAAAACGCTGAGTTGACTGACTGACTGAAATCTAGCATCTGTTTGGTCATGTGAGGGAAACGGACAAATGCAGAGAAGTAGGAGAGGTTTTTGCATATCTATGCCATTTGTGCTTACCAGAACTAAAAAGCAAATAACTGAAGTAAGTTAGTCATGTTCTCTTTATAAAAAATAGAGAAACACAAACTTACACTTTAATAGTACATTATGTATTGACAATTATTATTATTATTATTATGTGGGTTACTAAGAAGGTGAATGTGAAGATATAGCAGAATACTTTGGGTCATGGATACTCCCTTGACCCGTTTTTGTGTCACACCCCACATGTACAATGGTATGAAGGGCTTGTTCATTTTTAAATAAACTTTTAGTATTATGTAGAGAGTGATATTCTGAGACAGTTTGCAATTGGTTTTCATTTTTATTATTAGTGGTTTTTGAGTAATTTTGATTTTGAGTTTTTATTCAGCAGCTCTCCAGTTTGCAATTAAAATTGCCCTAGCAACCTTGCATTGAGTTGAATAAGGGAATATGAATAGGAGAGGCCTGAAGAGAAAGATGAGTTATAAAAAGTAGCAATAACAATATGTTTGTATCCTTACAGAGCATTTGCTATTTAGATGGGGTCAGTGACCCCCATTTGAAAGCTGGAAAGAGGCAGAAAAAGAAGGCAAATAATTCAAAAACTATGAAAAAGAAAATATGAAGGCCAATTTAAAAGTTGCTTAGAATTGACCATTCTATAGCATACTAAAAGTTACAGTAACTTAAAGGTGAGCCACCCCTTTAAAAAGCATGTAAAATCTGCATCTTTTAGCACATTAACATTTGAGTTAATCATAAACCCCAGTTCCTACGCTTTTGGGGGTTATGTAATAAAAGGCACAATATTTGCTATAGGTCTTATCACCAATAGAACCAATCTGCCAATTTTATTTTCTGTTCACCTGTTTAAAAACAAACTCTGCTTTCTATTGGTTACTGCACCTGGGAAAACTTTTATTACACACAGGGCACATATACAATAAGAGAATAGTTATACTGATAATTAGTGCACTAAAATTTGTCACTAGCAGCTTCACATTTATTGTTGTTTTTGCCTATGGTTTATACTTTATATCAACATATCAGTTCAAAAAGAAAGCATACAAAAGAGGTGCAAAAACCTAAGCTGTTAGCTGCTCTATGGGTGAAATCACATGCTCTAGAGCTCCAATCATTCGATGTAAGGGGCCCACAGCTATAAAGTTGAATTATTTTTAGTATGAAATAACTAGTACCCACCTAATATATATGCCTGTTCCATCCAAAAGCTACTGTATTTCTTTCTCATCCTGCAGAACACTGACCACTCACGCTTCACACTACATATTGCCAACAAACAATTTTTAGCAGTTTTCAAAATACATTTTTTTTATTGGCCACAATATGTAAGAAAAGGGAGCTAAACTGAAAGCCACAGATAACATCTGGATTCTTCTATTACTTGGAAGGAGTTATGTGGCCAGCTCACCATTCCGTTAATAAAGTGTGAAGATTAGTTTAGGCCTGTTCTAAAGGAGTAGAGCAAAACTGTGCCAGCAGTTGCTCAAGTTACAAAAAGCAAAGTGTTGATGAGAGTGATTAGTGCATTAATTATTCATTGTTCATTGTTTCTTTTTCATTTGGATTTTTTTAATATGCTGAATGTAATTAACATAAAAAGGTTGTTCTATTTTTATAGAAAAAGAGAAGTGTATTTTGAAGACCCAGAAGGCCACAAGAAGGCCAGACCACAGGGTCTGCAGTATATAGAATCCCACATCTGTGAATTAAAGTTTGTATGTCACAAGTATGCAAGTGGTGGGAAGACAGAAGGCATGTGTGAGTCTGAGGATGAGTGCCATCTGAAACATTTCAAGGGGCACAGTCACTCTACTGGTACCACTGGTATACTGTTTCAGGCCCAAAGTGCTACCTTGATGCTGTTTTGGATTTTGCATAATTTCTGCACACTGCAAGGCACTCATGTGAGACAAGAGTAAAGGCTCTTGCTTGTTGGACCTCTAAGCTGGATTTGAGATTGTCAAGAACATTGATAGTGAAATGCATTTTATGGTGGTTATTTACTAAACTCCAAATGCCAAAAACCCCAAAAAATTGTGTGTTTTTACTATAAAATCTGAATTTTTAGTGGAAAAAAACCGCACAAATTTTTCAGGATTCATTAAACCCAGAGAATGGAAGAAATAAGAAACTGAAAATCCGGCATCTCAGACCTGCCGAGATTGCATACATGTCAATGGGAGAAGTTCCAAAGATATTTTGATCTGCGCTGGGTATCGTGCAATAATATGACGATTTTGTGGTTTTCGGGCCAAAAAAACTATTTTCTGGTGGAAAATTTGAAAAAATCGTACGATTCGTTTTTTTTCACGTTTTTTTACTGTTTTTTTCCCTGTAAAAATTTTTTCGGGAAAGCGTATTTAATAAATAAGGAGAAAAAACCTGTGCGGATTTAAAAATATTGAGATAAATTCGGTCTTTGATAAATGGGCCTCTATGTGTTTTTCCAATGCACAATATTTTTTCACTGCAGGGTGTCTAGTGTTCATTAGAGTTCAAATTGCTCAAATATATTTGACTTAGAGATGGAGGGAGACAGGCTTGAGAAGAGAAGTGAAAAATATTGCAATACTTACACTTAGCTGTATCATTAGACCAGTCATGTCACGGGCTAATGTAACAGAAATGGTTCAGACATGCTTGATATCCTTTTTTAAAACATATGTCATTTTCCTAAAGTACTAAAATGGTTATTGGATGTCGTTCAGGTTGTACAGAGCTACAAGATTTCCAATGTAGTCACAACCACAAAAGAAGCTGGCTTGGATGACTATTTAGCAAGTGTGGGAATACAGGGTTATGGAAGATAGCTCATAGTACAAGTTGGTCCAGGGACTAGTTCAATTGCTATTTTTTGCCATTAGAGATGCATCAAATAGGATTTTTTGCCTTCCTCTGTATCAACTAGAGGTTAGGCAGGTTATATATAGAATTAAAAGTTTGAACTTGATGGTTGTGTCTTTTTTCAATCTAACTTACTGTGTAAGCCAAGAAAAGTTACTTGGGATAAAACCTATCAGTGAATATGTTTTCTTCTTTCTGTAAAACAGTTATCCAGGAATCCTTTCATAGTGTTTCCTATGTGACATACCATTTATTGGACAACACCTCCACTGAGTTATATCCTAGCAGTCCTCGCGAGATATGTGCCATATGAACATACATTCATCCACCTATGGATAGTTTAGCTATATCTCTGGCAGAGAAAAGTTAATATGGAGACTTTATAGTATATTAAGATAAACCATTATTATGCACTCACTATGTAAAGGGTACAAACTGAAATATAAAAGCTGGCAAAACAAAAGCAAATCCAGACCAAATCAGAGGCTTAGGGGCAGATTTACTAAATTGTTGCCAGCGACCACTTTGCACACATCGCACCACTTCGCCAGGCGCAAATTCGCTACTGCTACGCTAGTTCACTAATATGCAAAGTTGCGCCCTGGGTGCCAAATGCTGGCGGCTTTTCGCTAGCGTGACTTTGGCAGTGCAAGCATTTCATAGCAAAGATGCGCTAGCGTTCATTTGTGCCAAAGCAAACATTCGCTAGTGATTTTGAGCTTAGGTAAATTTGCATACGGCGGGTAATTTAAAGTTGTATCGACGTCTTTATTATAAATGTTGGTGCAAATGCTTGAATTTACCACTTTTTCCTATACCTGTCCAGGGAACCTTAATAAAGACAAGAAAGTTAATATAATGCCCAACACGAGTCCACTGTAAAATGAATGTTCCCTATGTTATGAAATGTGTGGAGAAGACCGGTTACCCAAAAAAAGTTTAAGTCAGCCAAAAAACATTTAAGTCAGAACTTTTGCAGGCAATTTTGCTTCAAAAAAGGAAGTCGCCAGCGTTTTTTGAACTTTTATGCATTTTCGGCTCACAGGATATGATGTAAGTGACAGAAGATTGAGGAAGATCTAGCTGCTTTATAGCACTTTCCGTGGTCTGAGGGGCAAAGACAACTCTGGCGAGTTGACCATCGCTAGCAGTCATTCACTAGCAAATTGGCGCCTGCGCCTGTTAGTAAATTGGCGATTTCCCTGCGGGTGGCAACACTAAAATTTGCCACTTCTTTAGTAAATCTGCCCCTTAGTGTCCAGCTGATTTGGGATTGCGACTTTTGTACTGGCCTAGCCACTGTGAGTTGGCTGCTGTTGGTGTTATTGGAGACAGAAACAAGGGTATTCTTGGAAGGAAGTAACTTCAGTACTCGTTGGCTTGACATTAAACACGAGTTAAATCCCTTGAGCCGCTACGTGTGCTGGAGTTACTTCCTTCCATTGACTGGTGGAGGTGCCGTCTTCTCATACCCCTAGCACCATACATGGTTCATTGAGAGGCCAGGTGTGCGGATGCAATTTTCGCCTAACTATGTGGTGTTCTTTGCAATATTTGGTTTATGTTCAGTACTGTGTAGAGGAAGCCAGGAGCTTAGAGTGACATATGTCATTAAACCTGCCTGTTCCCATTTCAGGGAACTTCAGCTGCAGCCGGTTGGTTTATTTGGAGCAGCATACACATACATGTGCAAGGACTTTGGCCCTTTGACAATGCAATGCTCACAACATACAGCATGTCATGTGACAAAATAGAGCCCATTCCCATCTCCCAGGAATCTTGTCTCTGTAGCTGTCAAGGCCGCCGGGAGCGCGAAGAGGCGCGTCTGCTCCCGGCGGCGAATAATCCAAAATGGCAGCGCCTAGTCAGCCCATGTGGGCGCTGGGACGCAAGCGCCGCAACGCCGACGCCAGCGCCGCAACGCCGATGCAGGCGTAAACGTGCATGCGCAAACACGCCGGCGCAAGCACGCCGGCGTAAGGACGTCAATGACGTCACTTTGGCACCAAATTTGAATATAAAAAGGCTCCCAGGACGCCAGAATGGCGCCCAAGAATAGGTTCTGCTTCCCTGAACCTGGGTTCCTGTTCCAAGCCTTGATTACTGTATCCTGTACCCTGATTCCTGCCTTGGTTTTGACCCTCTGCCTGGATTCTTGTTATTTGATCCTGATTTGCCTATCACTGAACTCTTGCCTGGACTTTGGCCTTCCGCTTTGCTTAACCCTTTGGATACCGCGACCTTGCACCCTCAAGAGGGCTTCCTCCTTGATCCAGACTACCTCCCTGGAGGGAGCTCCCGGCTCCCTGACAGTAGCATCAGCTTTGTGAGCAGTTCTTTTTCCATGTAAGCATCTCTGCAAGTTTATTTAAGAAAAATGCTAGGTTAGGTTTGCACTGGCAAGTATACTAAATGATCCTTGGTCTTAGAGCAATGGCATTTTGTAGCCCAGTGGTATTGGAAATAAGCAGCACTGCATGGAACACTACATTGACCTAGGCTTATTTCTAATTTTGAAATATAATATCTGTAAGGCAGTGTTTGTTTTTCATTACACTACAATAACAGAGCAGCATTGCTAAAATACATATAAACTTGTGTAGGAAAATAGGAAACATTTTCTCAGGTTTATTAACCAACAGAGACGAATCAACAATTTATTTTCAATGTTTTAATTCTCTGTACATTATGAGCATCATTTATTTATATAGCACCAGCATATTATACAGAGCTTTACATTCATTTATAGCAAAGAGGATTCCTTAACAATAATTTGGAAACATTTGATTGGCCTTTAGTTATTGGTTTATTTGACCAAGCCAAGCATGCTCTATGTTTCTGTTATAATCCAAACGGCATAAAACATCCAGACAGTGTTTTCATAGAGATGGTAGCACTCAGATCTGTATCTTTTACTAATAGATCTGCATCATACATCAATGTTCTTATTTAACCCAACCGTGTTCACTGCTGATAAATAGTCTTTCCCAGTTAAACCCTGTTATTGAAGTTGGATTGGCACTGACACTGGCAAATAGGGCATTTGTTCTGTGCTTCATTCACTTGGTTCCCTACAATAACATAGTAACATAGTAAGTTAGGTTCCATCAAGTTCAACTTTTTAACTCATTTTACCCTGCCTAACTGCTATTTGATCCTGAGGAAGGCAAACCCCCAATTTGAGGCCTCTCCAATGTGCCTCAATGGTCAGAATCTGCAAAATAAGTCTCAGGGTAACACTTGGAAGTAAAATATCAGCTTAAATGTAAGTCCTGAATTGTTCTGAAAGTAGTCCCAATGTATTTATGTGCCACATTTCCAGGGCTAATATGCACCAATACATCTAATAATATACAGTATCTGTATTAAAGAAGCTATTTCATTGAAGTCGACTGTGAATAAATCACTAATAAGCAGGGATAAGCTGACCTATATCTGGCTCCCTTTTCTTTGTTCCTGCAACTAGAGTTGAAAGCTTTAAGTAGAGTTCCCCAGCACTGAACGATGATGTCCTTTATCCCTATGTTTGATTCTGGTGTAATATAATAAAGACAAAAATGAAATAATTATGTTTCAATGTAAGATAACAACAAGATGCCTGCCATGGTGCTGGGAATCAGTATTCTCATTGGTCAGTTATTTTTATGGCATTTATAATTTTATGATCAGTAGAATTCTCACTGGTGAATTTTCTTGCATTTATAACTATGGTTTTCGGCAACTTCTATAGAAAATTAGGGGGTGCTGTGGGGTGTAGTTACTGCTGTGTTTACATCCCTTTTAAACATGTAAGAAGAAGAAGTCTCATTAAAGTCGACTAAAAAAGAGGGATAAGTAAAGCCTTACTTATTGCCAACAGCAGTGTACAATAGAGTGCACTGTACGAAAGAAACGTAACGTTTTTCAATCGGCGGGGTGGATTCAGCAAATGTTACCAGTTATAAGGTGAAGATTACGTGTGAGCCCTATATAATTGGCTGGACCCAATGCTGAGAGCATTTTCAGGCGCCACGCCAGAGTGAGCTGGAAAGAATGACTAAGAGACATGGAAAATTAAGGTTACATGGATGCTAAAAGAGTTGACCCACAGCACAGATTGCAAAACTGGTGTAAGGGAATATCTGAATGCCTGCCGGGACCAGCATGTAATCTCATTAGTTCAATAGCATTGAAACAATATGAAGAATGGATACCTTAAAGGCTTAGATAAATCTTTGGTAGATTAAGAACCTGGGGATATTTGCATTTTTAGTCATGCATCTATTGGAGATAAAGAAAGGTACCTTTACCCAATCAGGATTAGTCACAAGGTATTTAATTATTAAATATATATTTGATGATACTGTTGCTTCATTTTATATTTTGCCTATTTATAAGTCAATCTGAAGGACCAGTAAAGTGGCAACTCTAGGATTCACTAGGAACACTCGGATCCCTCAACAAGGATTATAAACAGAGCACAATGGATAAAGAGAATTGTCCCTAAACACAAAAAAATTATTAGTAAACATACAGTAAACACGGACTTTTTAAAAGGTTTTTAAATCAATTTTAGTATTTTGAGTTATATTTTGAGAGGATTTGCATTTGGTCTTAATTTTTTTATTGTTTGTGGTTGTTGAGATATTTCGTTTTTTATTCAGCGGTTCTCCACTTTGCAATTGCAAATTACCCTAGCAACATGCATTAATTTGAATAGAGAACTGTAATTTGAATAGGAGAGGCCCTGAATAGAAAGATAATTAATGAAACGGAGTAATAGCAATACATTTGTAGACTTACAGAGCATTTGCTTTTCAGATGGGGTCAGTGACCCCCATTTGAAATCTGGTAAGAAGGAAAAGAACAAAGCAAACAACACAAAAACTATCCCATATAAATAAGGGAGACCATTTGCAAAGTTGCTAGAAATGGAACATTCTATGCTAAGGTAAACCAGCCCTTAAAGCCAGGCCGGAACTAGGGGTAGGCAGAAGAGTCACGTGCCTAGGGTGCAAAGCTTGGGGGGCACCAGGGACATACCTTCCCTGCTGCCTACTCCTAGTCTAGCTGAACAAGTCCTGCAAAATGCACGAATGTGCACCTTTGTCTGCATGCATGCCTACGTGCTCACATGCATGCGAGGGCGTGAATCCTGGCCCCTGGGGCGCCCACTTGGCCTGGCCCAACCATAATTTAAGCATATGCTTAGTTAGGATGTTTTCCAAATAAGCAAATATTTATTAGAGCATTTTCAAACTCATACAATTATATTGTAGAGCCAAATAATTACAGGAAACCAGACTAGAATGCACTGAATAACATATACAGAAAGCTCTGAATTACGGGAAGCCTATTTCCCATAGACTTAATTTTAAGCAAAAAATTAAAACATTTTCTCTGTAATATTCAAACATTGCCTTTTATTTGGTCCAGATAATATACAGTTAGTCCATAAATCTTTGGACAGAGACAACTTTTTCCTAATGTTGGTTCTGTACATTACCACAATGAATTAAAAATTAAAAAACTGAAAATAAAATGTTCATGTCTAATACTTGGTTGAAAAGCCTTTGCTGGCAATGACAGCCTGAAGTCTTGAACTCATGGACATCACCAGATTCTGGGTTTCCTCTTTTTAATGCTCTGCCAGGCCTTTACTGCAGTGGCTTTCAGTTGCTCTTTGTTTGTGGGCCTTTCTATCAAAAGTTTAGTCTTCTACAAGTGAAATGCATGCTCAGTTGGGTTCAGATCAGGTGATTGACTTGGCCATTCCAGAATATTCCACTTCTTTGCTTTAATAAACTCCTGAGTTGCTTTGGTTGTATGTTTTGGGTCATTGTCCATCTGTATTATGAAATGCCTCCCAATAATTTTGAATGCATTTAGCTGGATTTGAGCATACAGTGTCTCTGAACACCTCAGAATTAATTTGGCTGCTTCTGTCCTGTGTCACATCATGGATAAACACTAGTGTCCCAGTGCCACTGGCAGCCATGCACGCCCAAGCCATGTTTTATAGAGATGTGGTATGCTTTGGATCATGAGCTGTTCCACGCCTTCTCCATACTTTTTCTTGACATCATTCTGGTAGAGGTTGATCTTGGTTTCATCTGTCCAAAGAATGTTTTTCCAGAACTGTGCTGGCTTTTTTAGATGTTTTTTTTAGCAAAGTACAATATAGCCTTTCTATTCTTGAGTCCTATGAGTGGCTTGCACCTTGCACCCTCTGGTGCACCCTCAGTATTTACTTTCATGCAGTCAAATGAGATTTCTGGTAGACTTGGATATCGATACGCCTACCTCCTGGAGTGTTGTTCACTTGTTTGGCTGTTGTGAAGGGGTTTCTCTTCACCATGGAAATGATTCTGACATCATCCCCCACTGTTGTCTTCCCTGGAAGTCCAGGTCTTTTTGCGTTGCTGAGTTCACCAGTGCTTTCTTTCTTTCTCAGGATGTACCAAACTGTAAATTTTGCCACTCCAAATATTGTAGCATTTTCTCGGATGGGTTTTTTTCGTTTTTGCAGCTTAATGATCGCTTGTTTCACCTGCATGGTGGGCTCCTTTGACCGTATGTTGTCTGTTCACAGCAAAATCTTCCACATACAAGCACCCCCCCCCTCAAATCAACTCCAGGACTTTTATCTGCTTCATTGATAATGACATATTGAAGAAATTGCCCACACCTGCCCATGAAATAGTATTTGAGTAAATTTTCCAATTACCTTTGAGCCCCTGAAATGAAGTGATTGTGTGAAATGAAGTGATTGTGTTTAAAAAAAGGCTTTAGTTCCTCACAGTTTTATGCAATATTTTTGTTCAACCCATTGAATTAAAGATAAAAGTCTGCAGTTCAAATGCATCTGAGTTTTTCATTTAAAATTCATTGTGGTAATGTACAGAACCAAAATTAGAAAAAAAAGTTGTCTCTGTCCAAAGATTTATGGACCTAACTGTATAATAAATCTAAACTGAATTTGGGTTTATTTAAGGTTTAAATAATTTTTTTAGTAGTATATATTCCATATTATGGAATGATCCCTTGTCTGGAAACCCCCGATCCCAAGCATTTTGGATAACAGGTCCCATACCTGTATTTATACTGCATGACTTTTCTTCCTTATAGGTCGTATGTTTTGCCTGCATATTGATATTGGGCTTTATGAAGCTAGCCTTGCGTTTTTTAATACACTTTCACTTATGCCAGTGCAAATATTGACATTTAAAGGACAAGGAAAGTCTAAAATAGAATAAGGCTAGAAATGCTGTATTTTGTATACTAAACATAAACATGAACTTACTGCACCACAAAGCCTAATCAAACAAATGATTTATGCTTTCAAAGTTGGCCACAGGGGGCTGTCATCATGTAACTTTGTTAAACATTTTTGCAAGACTATAGGTGGCCATACACGGGCCGATAAAAGCTGCCGACAGACCCAGTCGGCAGCTTATTGGCCCGTGTATGGGGGCCCCCGACGGCTTCCCCGATCGAGATCTGGCTGAAAGTCGGGCAGATCTCGATCGGATGGGGTTAAAAATCCCGTTGGATCGCGGCCGCATCTGTTCGTTGATGCGGTCCCGCGATCCGACCGCCCGCTCAGAGATCATCAGATTAATTTAATGGAATTTACAGCACTTACTTAAACGGAGATCTACGTGATAAAACAAATTATTCTTCTTCCACACTCTAACCCACTTTAGTCTTCAGTAACACAAACTCCACCATGCTATTTCTGTGCTTAGCAGTTAGGCAATGACCTATGCTTTTTCTTAGCCTCCATCTCTAGCATAATTCACAAGAAAAGTAAGAGAGGAGGCAGGCACTCTAGCCTTATAGAAATTACAAAGAGATCTTAAAATAGGCTTATCAAATCTTCATGCCAGGAGAATTGCCTGACTTTTAAAGTGTTGCGGGAATAGCAATTAGCTCACATCATGTCTTTGAGAAGACTCCAGAATGAAGCCTGGGTCACTGAAGACAATGAAGAAGGAAGCTGTTTGTATGATTCTATAAAGTCAATGGAAGCATACTGTAAGTAAGTGATAGGTGTCTGACAGAGTTGGCTAAAACGTAAGAATCTAATTCTATCAGAAGCAGCATGTATAACGCCTATAAGTAATTAATCAATGTCAGCGTGACATTAATCAATGTTCCCTGCTCCATTCTGGTGACTTCAGTGTCAGACTGGGACTCCTATGGCCCATCAGAGTCCCTTCCAGCGTACCTGCAGTGCATCTTGAGGGTTTTTGCTACTTGATTGCGCCTTAGTAAATCTCTCCCTTTGTGCATTCCGAGAAGAGAAAAGCATTCTCGTTTTAAAATGTAGGCCAGTAATGGCAAAAGAATAAAGCTGTACTGTCTTTTTTCAATATAAACTAGATCCAAATCCCCAGAGTCAGACAAAAGCAGTAAGCATTTGCAATAGGCGCCTAAATTAACATTTAATCCAAGGGAACTACGATCCTACAGAGGTGATGAAAATGTTTAGAAGGAAATAGAAGCATAACTTAATAAGGGGTGTGAAACATTGTTGAAAGAACAGGATGCTTACACACAGCATAACCCTGCCAGGAAAGAGATCATATGGAATAGGATTTTTCATCTATTGAACTGTTCTCACCGTGATGTATTAACCCCTTACTTTCAAACTTTCTGCCAAATGTAATTTCTTATTTAACCAATTGTAACAATATATGCAGTGTCTGTTGCTCTAGCTATTATAATCCGTGACTTTGTGTCCTAACACACCATGGATGTTATTTTAACCGCTGGCTAAAAAAATCTTATCACTGTGGGTTACTGCTCAGGGGCAAATTTGCCTAGTGTTATAAATGGACTAAAAATGTGTTTTTTTCAAGAAAATTCCTAAACAGACATTTGATCCAATTATGCACAGACAGAATAAGTAGTGATGAGTGGATTTTGTCATCATGTATGGTTTGCAGCAAATTTCTGGGTCTTGCTTAATGTTTCACCTTTGGCAAAATAATTTGCAAAACGGCACCAAAAATTAGCCACAAAGTCAGTTTTGCAAGTGACAAAAAAGAGGCATGGTAGACAAAAAAGTTGAGCAGTAGACAAAATAGATGGTACTTTTTGGTTAAACAGCAACATAGTTACTAAGGGGGTTATTTACTAAACTCTGAATGCCAAAATTCAGAAAAATTCATGTTTTTTAGTATAAAATATGAATTTTTAATGGAAAAAAACCCACATTTTTCGGGATATATTATAAGTCTGAATCCAGAAATCAGGCATCTCAGACTTCCAGAGGTTGCATATAAGTGAATGGGAGAAGTTCCAAAGATTTTTTGATCTGCTCTAGGGCTTGTGCAATAATCCAAAAATGTTGTGGTTTTCGGGCAAAATCATAAAAAGTTTTTTTCCCGCAAACAAAATTTTCAGGAAAGTGCATTGATAAATAGGGAGAAAAAAACGTATAGATTTGGTATGAGTTTTTTTCAGAAAACATTGAGATATATTTGGACTTTGATAAATGGGCCTCCCTGTGTAATAGCAGATACCATTATCAGTCCACCAGAGGTAATGCCAAAAACCACAGACATATTTTTAAGAAATTGCCAACACGGGAGCCTTTTTTTTTCTCTTGAAAAGGTAGTTGTAGCCTAGTGGATAGGAGATCCTCTAACAATGTAGGGCATGAGTGTAGTAGTACACTGAGTGAAAAATGCATGTGATTTTGCCTTTCCATTGACTCTTTCTCTTTCAATTTTGTAAATTTTGACACCAGTTTGCGAAAACAAAACATGGCCAATTTGCTAAGCGCAGTCAACAAGATAGAAAGTAAAGAAGGTTTTATTGGTAGCCCAAAAGCAGAAAGAAGCCATGAAAAACACCCTTAGACTCTAATATAGTTTGCTACAAAAAGTCGCCCATTGGGGCAAATTTACTAAAGGGCGAAGTGACTAACGCGGGCGAAAATTAGCCAGTGTGATGTCATTTCGGTACTTCCCCGATTTACTAAAGGTAACCGGCGTAACTTCGCTAGCAAGTACTTTGCTTCCTAACACCAGGTGAATTTGTGCTCTGGCGAATGGACGTAACTACGCAAATTCACTAAGATGCGGATTTTACTGAACGTTACCTCTTGCTCCAGACTTGCCTTTGCCACCTCAGACCAGGTGAAGTGCAATAGAGTAGATAGGAGTTCCTCAAAAAAATGTTGAAAAATTTTCTAAGTTCCAAAAAATACTAGCGTATTTTTCTTTTTCAGGGTGAAAAAGAGCGTAAATTTTTTGTGGGGTACCCAGCTTCCCCCTTACATTTCCTAAAATATGGCACATAAACTATACACTGGGCTCATGTGTAGGGCAATATAACAACTTTATTTTCTTTAATTAAGGTTTCCCGGGCTTGTGTAGTGTAATATATTTGCTGCATATACGTCCATTGAACTTTAACTTCCCACCGTATGCAAATTAGGCACGCTGGCGCAACTTCGCTTCACTTGGCGCCGTAACGTTAGTGCAACTTCGGCGCCCTGGATGCAACTTTGGATTTTAGTGAATTAGCGTTGTCTTGGCGAATCTACGCCTGGCGAATTGTTACGCTGTGAGCGAAGATGTCGCTGGCGAATTTTTGGAGGTTAGTAAATTTGCCCCATAGACTTTAATGTGAATTTTTCGCTCATGGCTAAGAATAAGGCAATTCCGGCAATATGGAAAGTTTATAGAAAGGAAAGACATTAGTGACATTCATAATGTGCCCCTAGTGCTGTTGTTCATCTATAGCATCCCACAAGCAATAGCTATTTAACAAATGTTGGAGTGCCCCAGGTTGGGCATATCTGAGTAGAATATTTTTCTGCATTTGTAGCACCTCCAAATTTCTTTTTCAATGACTAATTGTAATAGAAACAACATTTTCTAACTAGGAGGCCCAATCAAAGCTGGATCAGTAAGTAGGGTAGAATTGCACCTCCTAGAGCCCATACAGGAAAGAACTCAGTCTCATATGTCAGTCATTTGTTCCCCTCTAGTATCCAGTGCTGGAAGCAGGAAAAAACCAAGGGTGGAGGCTACCAAGAGCAAAGAATATAGAGCTTTAGCTTGATATTTTTGTACTTTTCAACTTGCCCCTGTAATTAATGAGTTCTTATATCTCCTATCAACAATACTTTGACATTTTTAAGTTGCACTTAGCCCAACAGTTTATGTCACATTTTACTTTTTGTGTTCTTTCCAAAGAGGCAACACTGGCCCTTTTTACAGTTTGTTTCTATAACCATGTCATGTGCTCTTCCTGGAAACAGAAAGAGTTGAAATGGTAAGGGCAGGCAAAGGACAGAATGTGTCAATGGAATAACAGGAGGGAAAATCAAGTCATTTGACAGGATCCAATGACATGGATGGGAACACTGAACTAAATGCAAGTGGACGTGGCTGAGGTATAACCAATTTTATATGTCTGCCTTCAGTAGGAAAAATTATCTTTTTTCTAAATTTCCGACTGATGAACCTGAAAGAAAAAAAGACTGTTTCAGGCTTGTGCTTTAGCCAATCAGAATAATGATTGGGTGGTCTGTCCATGGCTTGGCCTAGTCTAGTATTTTATCATGGCAGTATAGAGTCTTCTTTTTTTCTTTACTTTTTATTGTATATACAGTATAACTGCTCATTATTTTGGCATTTTTCCAGTGCTTCCATTAAGCGCTGCCTTGAGTAAAACAAACTGGTCTGGCCAAGTTCAAACCAAAATAAAGAATTCAAGCATGTTAAATGTAACTTCCTATTTAAAGCATGGACAATAATGCAATAAAAGCACACATGCTGTGGCATCTTAGTATGGCTGGTACAATATACAGCACATATGCCTAAATGAGAGAGGCAAAGACCATACTAATTCTCAACCCATTATCAATATGTTAAGGACATTAAAGGAATAGTTCAGTGTGAAAATAAAAACTGTGTAAATATATAGGCTGTGCAAAATAAAAAATGTTTCTAATATAGTTAGTTAGCCAAAAATGTAATGTATAAAGGCTGGAGTGACTGGATGTGTAACATAATAGCCAGAACACTACTTCCTGCTTTTCAGCTCTATAACTCTGAGCTAGTCAGTGACTTGAAGGGGGGCCACATGGTACATTTCTGTTCAGTGAGTTTGTAATTGATCCTCAGCATTCAGCTCAGATTCAAAAGCAACAGATATGACCCATGTGCCCCCCCCCATAAGTCTCTGATTAGCCACAGTAACCAGTCAGTGTAAACCAAGAGAGCTTAAAAGCAGGAAGTAGTGATCTGACTGACTTGTTATACATCAAATCACTCTAGCCTTTATACATTACATTTTGGCTAACTAACTATATTAGAAACATTTTATATTTTGCACAGCCTATCTATTTACCCAGTTTTTATTTTTACACTGAACAATTCCTTTATGATATTTTGTGCATTAAGCTAAAAAATAAACTAAAAAAATACCTTCCCCTTTAAACAAGACAATTATTTTTAGTCCATATATTGCACTATTTTCAAGCTGGCCAACTACCTCAAAGTCCAGCTCCATGTTGTAGTTCCCTCCTACAGTCAGTCGATCCCAGTGGTTTAATAAAAGGGCCATCATTTGGGAGGTTTAACCTTGAAATTGAGAAAATTGCAGGTAAAACTTGTCCCTATGTAAAATCTATAATTAAGTATCAGAATTCATAACGAATCAAATGAAGTTGAGTGTAGGACTGGCCAGAGTAGGGATGACAGGGCTTTCTCAGAGAGAAATTTACAGTCTTTTTTCACTTGTATGAGATTTAGGGGCATATTTTTCACGGGTTAAATATAGAGCAAACTTTGTTTTCACACATTAATAGTTATGTCCCTAAATATCTCATAGAAATGCCTGGGAGTTTTCCTTAGGTAACCTTTGGTGAACTCTCTTTTCACTCTTTGATAAATATGCTCATTTGTATACATTATTGGATACACGAAATTTCTGAAACTGAGTTCTAATTATTAAAAGCTGCAGGGTGTGGAGGAAAGTAATCAGGATGAACGTTCTTAAAGTAGAATATGCTTCAGGGCAAATGAGTAATCCCCTCTGTTCCTTTGCATTATGGTTAATACAGACAACTGGTTCAACGCTCACATGACCTCATTTGTTATATATATTTAAATGTATCTGGGTAAGATTTTCCCAGGGCGTATTGTTTAACTGCTGTCACATGTCAGAATCCATAGAATTCTAACGTTAATGTTTTCCTTGGTCATACATATCAGGTGTACATTTTTTACTCATGTACAATTACCTAGTTGCAGTTTTTTTGGATAAAAAGAAAACCCTGTCAGTGTCACTAACTCTTTGTGGAATAGGACATACAGGTACAATATCTGTTATCTGGAAACCTGTTATCCAGAAAGTTCTGAAGGCTGTCTCCAATAGACTCCATTTTATCCAGATCTTTAAAAATTATTTCCTTTTTCTCTGTAATAATAAAACAGTACCATCAACCTAATCCAAACTAAAATATATAGTAGAAAAAGTGTTGGGGATTATTCTGTATTAAATTTGATTGGCTGTTTGGTTGTCCCCATGTGGCTTGGCAGCTTACATAAGGTTCTTTTTGGCAATACATGTTGCCTTCCAAAAACTTGTCTCCATGTCAGAAATTTAAAAATGAGCCTCTGCTTTGGGGACTCTGGGAGCAACAAGTTACTCACAAGCCACCGGTTGGGGACCACTGCCTTAGAATATTTTGATAAAGAAATTGGAGAAAATCGAATTTCTTAATTTTCTTATGTTAAGACTTCTTGCATAAGTGGAGTTAGATTAAATAAGTTAAAATGGATCACAGCAGTTTCAAGAACCATTACCTTTACATAGAAAACATGCTGGAAAGAAGACGAGAACAACTGATTAATACGTATCTAAAAATCTAAATCTGCGGGTGAGAATGAACTGGAAGATCAGTTAGTATTCAGTGGCCAAGAAATAGATATAGACCCCTATGGGCATACCTTACAACCTGGGCATGTATTTAAACAATAACCCACTCTGCAGAAATACATAATACACTTAGGGACCCATTCACTAAGCTCGAGTGAAGGATTAGAGGAAAAAAAATTTGATTTTCGAATGTTTTTTTTGGCTACTTCGACCATCGAATTGGCTACTTCGACCTTCGACTACGACCTTCGACTTCGAATCGAACGATTCAAACTAAAAATCGTTCGAATATTCGACCATCCGATAATCTAAGTACTGTCTCTTTAAAAATGTCTTCGACACCCTAGTTCGCCACCTAAAACCTACCGAGGCCAATGTTAGCCTATGGGGAAGGTCCCTATAGGCTTTCCAAGGTTTTTCTGATCGAAGGATAATCCTTCGATCGATGGATTAAAATCCTTAGAATCGTTCGATTCGAAGGATTTAATCGTTCTATCGAACGATTATTACTTTGATTGTTCGATCGAACGAATTGCGCAAAATCCTTCGACTTTGATATTTGAAGTTGAAGGATTTTAATTCGGCAGTCGAATATCATGGGTTAATTAACCCTCGATATTCGACCCTTGATACATCTGCCCCTTATTCTTTGTAGACCTCACAACCTGTAGTTAGAACAGATTTGTATACCTGAATGGCTTTGTATTAAAAGGTGCTAGTTTTTATACAGTACTGAGGACCAATCAGCGGGTAGCTATAGGCAGCTTTGTACCTTTTATTGCATATGAGGGAAAATGAGGACAGCCTATTAGAATATTTCAATGCAAAAAGGCTAGGGCACTGTATTAATATAAAGCATCAGTAAGGGTGTTATCAGAGAAATACAAAATGATTTACTTGATCTTGATCAACATGTGTTTGCTGTGCTATTTATACTGTATATCTCCCAAACAATTTATTCACCTCCCACCATCTCAGTTTACCTGTCTGGCCTCATTTAAAGATAATTAATATATGAGCACTCCATTTCACTTGTTCATTTTTTTTTCACTCTATTTATTTTTAGAATACTAACATTTTTTCTTCCTGTCTCTTTTTATTTCCTTTTTCAACTCCCCTTTTATCTAAGCCACACAGTAAAATTCTTCCTCTTGGTTCATCTTCTCATTGTTTCTTCCCCCACATATTTCAGTTAGATTTCTCAATTAATTTTTGTCCTCAGTGTACCCTATTACCTACTCTTTTTACCCCATCACATCTCATCAGAGTTGGACTGGGCCTGCGGGAGGCTGGGAAAAAACCCAGTGGGCCTCAACTCTCGTGGGCCCCGCCGGCCCAGACTTGTTCTAATGATATGACTTAGCTTATAGTATATACAGTATATACTATAAAATTTATGTACTGTTTATCAGAGATCATACTTACTACAGTGCTTGAAAAACCATGTGAATAATTAAATATATAAGCACATTTCTGTCTGCTCCTTTACAATTCCATGATCTAAGTATAATGATATGTTACAAAATCCATCTTTGTCTTGTTTTACAGTAAAGAATAGTGTTTTATCAGGTCTTGGTGGTATAAATAGATCAGATATATAAATTCAGATTTTTTTTCTCAAACCCAGTAGGATATTGATTTCTAGCATGCATATTTATCCTGGATCAATCTGGATAACTAATTTCCTTCCCTTTTATCCAACGGTCTATTCCCCTAAAAACAACTTTGCTCACATTCCATTATGTTTTGCTTGGAAATGCTGGTATGAAGAAACTTTAGTGTCTGGTTTATTCATCGGGCTGAATCACAGTAAAAAATCTAGTTTTAAAAAATTATTCTGACTTAACTAGGCAATGGCTGGAACACAGTGATGACCTTGTCTTCTGTGTCTTTTCACTGACCAGTTCAAATCCTCGACATTTAGCCTATATCATAAATACTCACCAGATGGGCTGTAATTAACTATTACATATAATATAAAATTTCTTTGTTATTTCTTTATTTATTCTTTATTATTTGTTATTTATATAACTTTATTTTTGCAGCACTTTAAAGAGATTAAACATCATGAACGTCAGTCCCTGCCCCAGTGGAGCTTTCAATTTTTATTTTTGTTGCATTGTAAAATTGCATATAGAAAGGAATACTGGATAAGTAAGGCTGCAGATGGACAAAACTATTTCTCTCTACATTAAAATGGTTACAGCCAGAAAAGAAAATGTCAGTTAAAACACACTCTAGCAATGCTGTAAGCTGCATTATACAAAATCACAGTTACTGCTGGGAGTATGTCTGCTTTTTTGACTTTGAGCTACATTTGGGCAGTCTGAGTGGCCAAACTGCAATTGATGGTAGTAACTCGATGCAGCCTGCTGCAATCAGTCTAGCCAGGAAAAACCTACCATTGCTGACCCTAAGCTGTCTAATCATTAACTGTAGCTTGTTCCATTGATCACTAAGTGCACCATAATTCTAATTATTGACCATGGTGGTTTCTGCTATGGAGCAATGTAAGAACCTTGTTTCAGCTTGTATCTGGTTTGGGTAAGAAGTAACCATGTGAAATTAAACTTAAAGGAAAGCTAAACCCTAAAAATGAATATGGCTATACATGTAATATTGTATATACAGGCTAAAGGTTCAACATCTCTATATTAATAATAATCTAATCCTTCAAAATTGTAACAGGTGTTTCCCATCTTGGATTCCATTAGGAGTGTCTGTGACATGAACATGCTCAGTTTGCTTTGAGCAGCTGTTGAGAAGCTAAGCTTTATATTTTGACATTTATATTATATGTTTTCAGTATATTGCGCATCGGTCACTAAGCTCAGTAAGTGACAGCAGCACAGAGCATGTGCAGTGAATCAGCAGAAAAGAAGATGGGGAACTACTGGGGCATCTTTGGAGGCTCAGATCTCAACTACTGTTGTTGTCTTGGGCTGGAATAGAGGCCAAAAATGTACAATATTTCTGCCCTACTTCTTTAGTTAACCTTCTCCTTTAAGGGCCAAACTTCCTGCTTTACGAGAAGTTCAACTGCATGAAAGTGCCATGTGCTGTCTTCTGTAGCACAAAAAGGCCCTTCTGGACCATTCATAGAAGTAAGAGAGGGTTCTCGGTTAGTGATGGGCGAATTTATTCGGCAGGTGCGAAATCGTGTCGAATTTGGCCGTTTCAGTGCTGACGAATACATTCGCAAATTTCAGACAAAATCACTATTGTTGGTAGCTACCAATGGTATATGATGGAGCCTGAAGTGATCTTGTGTATCATCCATTAATGTTTTATCATGGCAAGTTAGTAAAAGAAAACAAACAGTTTTTTTTAGTCTATAAAAATAAACAGATAAAAGCAGCATTGTAAAATAGGGAAAGCATGGATTAAAAACATTTAAAGGCCAGGGTGTATGTAAAAATTTAGGTATCAGAATATAAAGTGAAGGAAAGAGGATTATTATAACTTTTCTTTACAGATGAAAGGCTACAAGAACCCCCAACTCATCACTTTAAGTTTCATTACTAAGGTGTGACAAAACCATACACTCAAAGCTACACCAAGAACATGAATTTATTTGAATGGTCCAGTCAAAGTCCAGTCCTCAATCTGATTAAAAAATGGTGTTAAGAGTTAAAGATTGACTGTCATTATTGTTCACTGACCAGCATAACAGAGCTTGAGCAATTTTTTTGCAGTCAACAAATGCAGAATCCATAGGGCAAAGCTCATAAAGAATTGCTCCAGAATATTTAAAGATATAATTGCAGCTGGTTTTAACAAATACTGGTTTAGGGGGGTGAAGGGGCAAATACATATCCAATTAACCAATGTCTGTGTATCCAAAATGCAAATGGAGCCCATGGAAATCTGTATCCGTATATCTAAGCAAGTTACAACAATTTCTTCAATTAAAGAACAGCGTGTTTTAGTCATGGTATTTGTTTAATAATCTGGTGACCTTGGTTCACTTTCTTCTTGACAGGTTTTTCATTTGTAAAGACAATCTTACATCTAACAGTGCATTATGGGACACAAACCATGCAGAACTTTATCCACTCCAGAGAAAAATGGAATGGAATGTGATTGCGTGGTAAAAGTCAATATATTATTAATATAAAAATGAGGATGTTACACATAATTTTGCGAAAAATCTATGGTTTACATTTTATGCACTATATGCCTATACATTCTGAATATAAAATGTTAAATTTCACCATTCTAACACATGTCTGTGATTTACAGAAAATGTAAACATACAATTCCTGTGGATATTACCTCATCTCGCTCTTGCTTAAAAAAACAAAGAACAGAGATCTCAGTAACATTTGCATTTTTATAAAGGATACAACAATCTAATATATATATTAAATAACAGAATATTGTGCAGCATAAGAGTTGTCATGGTATAACTTGCATTAGTATGCTTTCCACTTGATGAATGTGGAATAATTATGACTTTTTAATTCACGTTATAAAGTAAATTATTGTATATTTAAATCAAAATGAGAACATATGCAACTGAGAAATTCTAATCTCTGAAGGAAATTGATTTACTGCCATGAAGTAACTGTATATCTATGATTGCTGGAAACACATTATTTGGCAAGAGAATTTTAACCTTCTGTTGCAAATATCATTGTCAACATTTTACTGAACCATTCTCAATAAAAAGGGGATGTTCAACAGTGGCATAATTAGACTGGACCAGGGCCCCCTGCAATCTCAGCTCCACCAAAGTGGTAGAATTTGGCAAAACACTTTCCCCGGTGCAATAGTTTATCAAATATTGATATACCATTAATCCAGTTGGCTGCACAGGTGAGCTCCAATGGAGGCCTGTTTGTCAGGAGCACTCCTGTTTGGAGTGGTCCTCTTTGGTCTCAAGATGGCGGCACCCATGGTCTAGCACACACAGTCAATATAAATAGATGATGTAGACTTGGGTTCAATGCCTGAATATAGGTCTTACTTTGTAAGTTCCTGGGTGCTCCTAAATTATTTTTCTAACTTGATTCCTGGCTGCTGCTTTGATTTTGAGCTGATCGCTGCCTGCCCTGACTTTTGGCTGGATTTCAATTTTCAGCTTCTTTAACCTTTGTGGACTATTTCTGCCTGTTTGTGGCACAGCTTCCTCCTTGGTCCAAACTTCCACCTAAGGAAGGCCTCTGGACACTGTTATAGCGATGCTAAGCCTTTAGGCTGGTGCATCAAGTTCAGGATATACAATGCATCATATGCAGCAGCATTCATTTTTAAGGTTTAGTTCTCCTTAAAACTGCAGCAGTCCTCACTAAAGCTTCCTACCTGAAGCTGCATAAATGGAAGAAATTAATTGTAAATGATGTGTGTTTTTGTAAACTATTGTATTATTAAAAATGCAATTGTTTAATTTGGCGATCATGCAACTTTTGCAGCAGTTGTAGCGAGAATCGGCACCATTAAAGGTACTTGCATCTAAAGTTGGTTCTTCCACTTATTGATGGCCTGCATCAATAGATGCGGTGTTCCTGCACATCAGCTGCATTTCCACCTCGTGAAAAGTTAATAAAAATTAAAATAAGAATGCAAGACAGACTTCTTAGAAGAATACACAGCCACATACAATGTATATCTCCAGTGTTGATCTGTATCTGATTTTTAGAAACATTCAGAAACCACTTACATTTACACTCAAATATACACCCAGGTACAATGATTTTTGTATAGGTTTGTGGAGACTTGACTCATAACAATAAATCCTCAGATTTTGTGGATAAGGGATTTTCCATAATTTGGCAACCATGGTTTAACACTACAGATATGGGATCTGTTATTCAGAAAGTTCCAAAATACAGAGCGATCATCTCTCATTTTATCCAAATAATCCCAAATATTGAAATTATTTCTTTTTTCTCTGTAATAATAAAACAGAACCTTGTACTTGAGCCAAACAAAGATATAATTAATCCTTATTGGAAGCCTATTGAGTTTATGTAATATTTACATGATTTTCTAGTGGACAATATGTATGTTTGAAGATCCAAATTATGGAAAGATCCATTATCCGGAAAACCCCAGGTCCTGAGCATTTTAGATAACAGGTCCCATACCTGTTTTAAAAACATTTAAAGATTGCAAAAAAGTAATGGTATGGTTTTGCCATCAGTATAGATTTTAATTATGATAAACTATAACTTGTGGTGATTTACCATTGCCTGTTAGCAATGCCTTGCCCACTCTTGCCTGCACTTCATAAAATGAATGTACTAATTATGCATATTACTGCATCAAATGGAAATTGCCGCTGGCCTAACTTAGTATGTGTCAATCATTAAGATAGAATTCTAGGAAAAATTGCTGCACTGTAGGTAAAAAAAATGTAGATTTGCATCTGCTGTAAGAACTGAAGTACTAAGTACTGTATGCACTTTGTGCTGTGTTTGTAAAATGTGCTTTCACTATTCTTAAACGTTCCACCGTGAGGTCTCACCTACAACCCAGAAGTATTTTCAGATATCATGTGAGGTTCTCCTTAAAGAGAATATCTCATCTTATTTGTATACTCAGCTCTTTTAAGTGTACAATTCAGCCACATCTGGTGGTCCCCAACCTTCTTTACCAATGAACAACCTTCAGAATTAAAATAAATTGGGGGGCAACACAAGCATTAAAAATCTTTTTGGGTGGTACAAAAAAAGTGCTGTGATTGGCTTCTTGATCACACCTATGTGGACTGGCAGCCTTCAGAGAAAAGGCATCTACACCTATGTTTGTGACAGATGGACATCAGTGCTGCTCCATGTATGTTCAGTGGTTCACTTTACACTCCTTGCTTTAAGAAGAGGCTGAACAAAGGACAACGTTTTAAACCTGTCCAATCTCCAACCTGACACATATTCATAGTGTATAAATATTGATGGGGAATCTGTGGGCTACCATAAACTTACCAAATGTACATGTACCAAGGCATTGATACCAATACAATTTTTTGTTCATACCATATTATTAGTATGTATATAGCTGACGTAAAGGTGTAGTTCACCTTTAAATTTTAGCATGTTGTAGAATGTCCTATTTCTCGTAACTTTGCAATTAGCCTTTATTACTTATTTGTTGTGGTTTCTGAATTATTTGCCTTCTTCTTCTTCTATATCTTTGCAGCTTTTAAATGGGAGTCACTGACCCCAGCAGCCATTTTATTGTCATTGTTACTTTATATTCCTTACCTTTCTATAAAGGCCCTGTGATATTCAAATTGCAATCTCTCTTTTATACTACTGCCCAGTTGCTAAGTTCAACAAGACCCTAGCAACCAGATAGCTGCTGAAATTCCAACCTGGAGAGCTCATTGACAAAAAAATATGTAACTGAAAAACCACAACAAAAAAACAAAAAGAAAACCAAATTGCAAATTGTCTCAAAATATCAATGTTTATGTCAAGTTAAAAATTTAAAGCTAAACAATTTGTTTAACATACTGCCCCTGAATAAGTCAGCAAGAGGAATGCTTAGCTTAATAGTGATTCCAACTGGTCACTCTAAATACACCCACTTAGCTCCAGTGTATGTACTAAGGTATAGAAGGGGCCAAATATGCTCATATAACTAGAGAGGTACATTTCCTGAAGAAAATGTGAGTGGTGCTTGCCGTGGCAAAACTCAGGCCCAAATCTGATTGGCTGTTGTTGCCCCGCCCCTTTTTTTCCTAATTGTGAACCACAGTCACTCAGTGACTAACATACCAAAGTTTGGGAATGCTGTCATTTAATGTGTAAAAATGGCAGCATTTCTATTTTTTTCTATTGAAAATCAATGAATGAAATTTGATTGGTTGTTGGTGGCTCCGCCCACTTTTTCTAAACTTGAAGTGGAAACCCCAGCGACCACATTTGTGATATTCAAGGTCCCTGACATCAATACTGAGAGAATGGCAGCCTTCTTAATTTTTCCCATTAAAACCAATCAAAGAAATCTGATTGGTTGGTTTTGGCTCCACCCACTTTTCTTAATTTTAATCCCAGTCCCCCAGTGACCAACTGTGCCAAGTTTGAGGACCCTGCCATTAACCGTCTAAGAGCGGCAGCAGTTTAAAATTTTCCTATTTAATTGAATGGCTGAAATTTGATTGGCTGTTATAGACTCCGCCCACTTTTTGTAAATTTTGGCTGCAGTCACCCAGTGACCCACGGTGCCAAGTTTGGGAGCTCTGGCTTTATTACTGTGAGAATTACAGCTGTTTACATTTTCTCATTGAAGTCAATAGGGAAAATCTGATTGGTTGTTTGCGGCTCCGCTCACTTTTTTGGGTCCCCAAAATAGGACAGAAAAGTCACAACACCCCATTCCCGAATAAGCTGAACGGTTTGACACCTCATTCATGGGTCTGCGACAAACGAATTATTCGATAAATTCCCCATTATAAGTCAATGGGGCAAATTTGGGGACCTCTCCTGCCCCGGGGGTAAAACTTATACCCTCGTGTGGGGTATCATCTGACACAGGTCGCAAACCTCTTCAAATGTGGTAAATTTAACGTTTCTACAAGATTCCCTCTCTGCGCTAGAATCCGTCAAAAGTTGGCCTCAATGTTAATCTATGGGACTTTTCGGGGTGGTTAATTGCCCCCGCAAGGGGCAATTAACCACCCACCCCTTAGAAAAGTCATACCACCCCATTCCCGATTAAGCCGCACGATTTGACACCTCATTCATGGGTCTAGGACAAACGGTGCGGGACTAGTTACGCGCCAAACTTTCATACGGAAGAAGAATAAAAATAAGTTTGCAAGATAACAGTAGTGATGCTTTGCTTCGCAAGCACCACTAAAAAATGATGCTTTGCTTCGCAAGCACCACTAAAAAATAAGTTTGCAAGATAACAGTAGTGATGCTTTGCTTCGCAAGCACCACTAATAAGTTTGCAAGATAACAGTAGTGATGCTTTGCTTCGCAAGCACCACTAATGAGAGTGATTTCAATTTCTGTCCTAAATATCCTAATTTGCAATTACAGAACAGGAAATTAATCTCTGTAGCTCACAAGGAATAGCTTGATTCATGGCATAAACTGTGCTGCCTCTTACTCTTACCAGATTTACACAGATCACCAGGAGTTGGCAATGTATGTTGAACAATGATTTTAAAAATAAAATGGTCTAAAATTCTGAAAATTCGACTGGCCTCTACAGTTTTCTGCCCAAACCCCTGATGCTTAAGGGTTAACATCAATAACATTTTATTCCTAGTCATGACTCCAAACAATTTGTGTAGAAAAGTATCACCTTTCTAAACATTCACTTATTCTATTAATCTTTTTATGATGTACAAACATTTCCATTGATTAGATCGTAAGTGATGAAACTTCAGTGAATGGAATGCTGGCAAAGCAGATTGTAAAGAAAGTACAAATTGATAGATTCAAGAAATAACTAAAATATATGGGATGGAATCCAGTCTCGCTGAGTTGTGGTTTGCTGGTATTTCTTTTTTTTGGTGTACCTGTAAAAAGAAAGAAACAAAAACAGATGCTAAGTCAGATTTCCTTTAGATCAAAACAAAAAAAATTATAATAGTGCCCATATAGCATGATTAATCCTTCTTCAATCTGAAATACCTACCACTTTGGGCATTGAAAGAATAAACTATAAAGCCATTGCTTTGTGTGGGTTTTCATGTGTATTATTAAACTAACATTCTAGCTAACTGGGTTAAGTTTTGGGAACTATAACAGACAGATTGTGTCTCGTCTGTGGTATGTGAATATAAACTGTATGTGGGGCACACACACACCACAGTATTTGCTGAGCTGAGCCTTTTTTTTGGTACTGATAGACCCATAGTAGAGATTGGCTTTGAATGGATATCCTCCAGATGCCCTTTCTAGGATAATAAAGCAAAAGGGCATACAGACATCAGGAAAATATAGGGGAGAAAATTGCTGGCATCCTCTGGCTCTAATTCAGGGTTGGACTGGGACAAGAGCCCCCCATACTAACTGAAAGGCCTTCTTGCTGGTGTGCAACTTCGCACTGCTGCCATGGCCCCTCTCTGTGTGTGTGTTGAGTGAACTTCCCTGCTACTTGATTATGTATGCAGCTGGAATCTGGGGAGCCGGGATAGTCCATGTGGGAATTGGGTCTGGGTCTATGGTTGCCACCTGTTTGGTTTTGACCGAAACAGTTCGGTTTTTCTATGGTTTGTTCAGGTCTCAACTTTCTGTTTGTTTTGCAGCCTTGTGAAACCCGAAATAAATATCTGGGCAATAAATAAAAATCTATAAATACCAAGAGATACTCATCTTTACATGACTTAGTTACAGTATTATCAAGTGCAGTAATTTCTTATTAATACAGAAGCAAAAAATCTATTATACAGAAATAACTGATTTCTGTATAATAGATCCTATACCTGTAATCAGGGTCAGACTGCTGTCCAGGGCCCCCTCCCCCCCCTATTATGGGGTCTGACCCTGCCTGTAAATAAAGGATTAGGCTTACTCATCAGACAGAATATAGATAGCGATAGGGTGACCGCCCTTATGGTTTTGAAAGGGCTGTCTGCTCTGTCCGACTTAAGACAACTGAACAGAAATCCAGCCAATTGGTATGCAGTAAGGGATGCAATAACTCAGCCCAGCTTTATAACTTCACTGACATCTTTGTGTCTACCTTTGATGTCATTATGCCCACCCCAAATTCTATCTGTCCCTTTGTCCGGCTTTAACCGCTGGCAACCATACCTGGTTCAGTGGGGCCCACGTGTTTTTTCCTGGTGTCCCTCTGGCCCAGTCCGATACTGCCCCAATTGCTGAAATCACATTATCATGGTACCAGAATCAGCAATGAGGACTGAGGTGATGTAGGATACAGGAAAATCATACCCCCTACATGCTGTACTAGTTTACTGAGTTACTGTGTTTTTATTTATAATTGTTAGTTAAATACATATATATATATATATATATATATATATATATATATATATATATATATATATATATATGAATTGGAACTGGTGCACACGGCTAATAGGATTGTAACGCTATATAAGTGAATATTTATAGACACAGCACGCTTTTTAACCTTTTTAACTATTACAATCATTGTTAACCTAAATGAATTATATGTAAATTAGATGTGTTCTGATTGGTTGAATCCTATTAGCACTATGACTTCATTTTGGCGCGTTTTGGCACGATTAGAGTATTTAAATGTTTTTTGCACATAACACAGAATCCTTGAAAAAGGTCCCAAAGAGGACCGAAACGTATATAATTTTATTTATTTATTTATTTTATAATTTAAAGAGGGTTTTATATGATGCCCGGACAACCTCATTCTCTTTTATAATAGAAAGTTTTCACAAAGGATATCAAAGTCAGCAATTTCTAGTTAAGGAGCCATTTGAAAAATATACTTTACTTATATATTTACTGTAAGCACACCCATGTGTCTATTATACTGAAATACTATATCATTTTATATTTGCATTTTCTCAACTTAAGGGCTGGAGCTCTTTTTGTATGTTGGTATTGAAATTATTAGGTACCTATGAATTTTGGCCCAGAGAATTGTGGGTTTGCTGTATACTGCTGTTTGTGATTGTTGTGGGTTACTGGAGCATAATGGATATCAGAAAAAACATTCTTTGGTAAAACATTTTAAATGTAATATTAAACAGCCATAGGCATAAATACCCATTTTCTGGAGGCAAGTGGCCAGGTAGAATATATATACACAGCCATAGAAGTTAAGGAATTCAAAGGTTTCTTATTTCATAATCCCCTAGAAATATAGTGGCATTTGTAAACTCTCTTGTCTTAAAAAAAAAGAAACTCAGTCAGTATGGAATACAGGCCTAAGCCTAAAGGCACATCTAGAGATTCCACATCAGTGATATGTTGTAATTAAAATATATAGACTAATTAGTTACTGTAGATGCATATTATGTTAATCTTGTAAGAAAACTGGTTACTGCTTTCAAATTTAGAAGCACGATACAACTACTAATACAAGTGCCAACTCACTTCTCTAAGGGTTTGATAATAATCTTAAATTTGCATTATTTTATACAAAATAAAGTATATTGCGGCATACAATGAACAGGGGTACAGGGCAGAGATGGTCAATACAGGTTCAAGTGAATACATAGTAGCACTTGTGGTAAGTGACACAGGGAGACAGCACAGAGATATGTTGAACACTGTTAGCCCAAACCCCTACTAACTAGTTATAGAAAATGAAGATCCATTTATCTACAGTCAGTGTCGGACTGGCCCACCTGGATAATAGGAAAACTCCCGGTGGGCCCAGGTTTCAGTAGGCCCTCCTGCTTTTAACCGTTTAGCCTATTTCATGGTCATTCCTTATTTTTTTATAGGGAAAAAAATGCTTAATAATGCAAGAATATAGTAAAGGGGAATACAAGACTAGGGGAATAAAGAGGTTGAATGAGGAAAGGATGAATAATAGTTTGAAAAGTGGGCCCACAGTCTAGGGTTTTCTAGTGGGCCCCTGGCATTCTAGTCTGACACTGTCTACAGTTTGTGGGGAAACCAGTATTTACAAGATGAGAACAGAGGTGTCACTGACTTAAATGTGTTAAAGGTTTAACTGTTCTATATATATATTATTTACACCTAAATACACCTAAATAATCAGTATGCAACCCCCTGGAAATGCAAGGAAGCAATTTACAATACAATTGTAAAATGGTTTGTTCAGTTGTATAACTTATTATCATTTAAATTGCAACATTTGCTATTTTACATGCATCTTTACATGCATTTTACATGCATTCTCTTTAATAGATCACACTAGGAGTGATAGACATATTAGGCTAATAAACCAAGCAGCACACAGTGTTGCGTGGGATTCCTTGGTAATCATTACCCAGAAGTAGGGTCCAAGTGTATAGAACAAGTGATTAGAGATGCCCTTTGGGTTTCATTTAGGATAAGCCCTGAAAACTGGGAGTGCCTCTATACAAGTTGTCAGTTCTATTTGCTTGCCCTTTGGGTATATATATATATATATATATATATATATATATATATATATATATATATATATATATATATATATACTGACCATTAGTGCTGTGAGTATATGCCTATCCACAAATGTTCTTTGTTCCTGCATTATTCTGATTAACTCCTATGTGGACTGTGGACTGCCCATCTCCTGTTCTTACAGCCCAAGCCTCCTTGGGCACTCACCCAGTTTTCTAGAAAAACCACATACCACAGCATTATTCAGGGGGCTCTTCATTTCTTCAGAAAAACTTGACTCTTTGGGGTCAACTACTCTCTTTGGGCCTCTAATTACCACCCTTCCCTGTTCTGCACTTTTGTGGATGAGGTAGCCTCATTTGCTTCATTTTTTTTAAAAGTGTTTATTTATACATTTTAACTTACAACAGAGAGTAAGAACAGCAGTAGTGAACCATCACACATTGCATCGCTCAGTAATACAGAAGTACATATATCATAAAATCAGTAGTGGCATTTAACAGGGGTAGCTCAGTGGGTGGGACAGGAAATAGTCAGGGGCTTAACGGCCTATTCGGGTCCCTGCAGGAGGAGGGGAAGCACCAGGTCATTGCCTCCAGCCAGGGCGACCATATCTGAGTAAACTTCCCCGGGCACCCTCTGGCTTCGTATGTTAACTTGATCAGGGGCAGTGCTTTGTTGGTCTGCTGGATCCATGCCTGCTTCGTAGGTGGCTGGGGGGCCATCCATTTGGTCATCAGCAGTTTCTTCGCATAAAATAACAGAGCACGAAACAAGAGTCTGAACCTATTGAGAGGAATAATTTCGTCTATCAGCCCAAGGAGGCATACTTCCGGCGTACATGGTCCTGGGAAGGCCAGTTCCTCAGACAGGTATAGTATAATGGAGTTCCAAAAGGATCTGATCCTAGGGCATGACCAGGTCATATGGGCAAAGTCCGCTCCTCTCCCACCACATTTAGGGCAAATGGCTCCCGGGTTCCTGCCCATTCTCTCCAATTTGCTTGGCGTGATATATATTTGATGCAGAAATTTAAGTTGGACAAGTCTATCTTTCAGAGCAATCAGGCCAGAGTAGATCGAGTCCTTGGCCTCCTCCCATGTTTCGTCTGTTAGTGCTGGAAGCATAGTTTGCCATTTGGGCAAGGCCCTGTCAAAGGGAGTAGTGCCTGTTTTGAGCAGGGCTTTATAGAGCCTGGAGATCAGCCCCTTGCGCTGCGGGTTTCGGAGGACAAGTTCGAAGGAGGGAGTGACATATTGTATAGTCAACCCCGAAAACTGGGATCGGAATGCGTGTCGAAGTTGCATGTAGCGGTATAATTGAACATCCCGATGCCCGGTTTGGTCTTTAATTTGAGAGAGGGTGGGGAACTGCATGTCCACCAACAGCTCCCCCAGCAGCTTAACGCCCCGTAGAGGCCAGTAGCTAAAGTCTTGTAAGTCTCTGAGGTGGGCAAGGTTGCTGTTTAACCAAAGTGGCAGATAGGGGGAGAGGATTGGGGGGTCACACTGCAGTATCTTGGATGCAGCCCTCCAAGCCTTAACGGGAGTCGTGATCGTATTTGAGGTAGCCTCATTTGCTTCATTAAAGATCTTTTGGACTTCACTCAGCAACTTACTCAGTTTATATCACTGGGACCTGGTGGGATTAAACATGTGACTAGGCTGTCAATTTTAATGTCTACACTCTTTTTAGGAGGGTGGGGGAGTTTGTGTTTATGTAAAACCCGAATTAAAGCAATGCTCCAAAGAAATAATCTTTGATGGCACCGGGAAGGGGGTTGAATTCCTCTGGGTAGAGATTTTGACTGGGCAAAAAGCTAGAAAGAAAATTATCATAGGTGTATGCTACAAACCACCGCGAATAAGTGACTTGTTTGAGGCCCAAATACTATTACAAATGGAGGCTGCTTCACAACTAGGTCAAGTTATTTTTATGGGTAACTTAAATTTTCCAGACATTGACTGAGGTAATAAGGTTGCCAAATCAGAAAAAGTGAGCGGGTTTGTAAATATGCTTAATGACAACTTTTTATTTCAGTTCGTTCAGGAACCTACTAGGAATGATGCCTCTATAAGGGAGCAACCAAAACATTAAACTTTAGCCGTGGTTTGACAGAAGTATTGGTGTTGAGCAGAAAACCGGAAATTCATCTCTTAACGTTACCAGGAACAGCATTTTTGCTGCCCTTTGTAACCAATGTAGCACTGGCACCTGAGGCAAGTTTCTCAACTTGCCTCATTGGCGCAGCATCCCTGGTGTTGATGTGGGTAAGAAAAAATGTGCTTTTAAGGCTTTCAAGTTAAAAAGTTTTTTAAATCATACATAAATGCTGTCAGACAAGCTACAATCAATATGGAAAAGGGTATTGCAGCAAGGAGTAAAATGAACCTAAAAATAAATGGTAAAAAATTAAGCAGGATGGGGTGGGACCCTTGTTGTCAGAGGGGGGTCAGTTGGTTGATGAGAACAAAAACAAAGCAGAGATTCTGAACTGTTATTTTTCATCGGTCTACACAGATGAGATACCAAGTAAGGTTCTATTAATGCATCAAATGATGCATGGTTCATGGAAGGAGAAATTCAAAAGAGACTAGAGCATGTAAAAATAAATAAGGGTTATGGAATTGGATATGTACAAAATTGGGGGGTTGTGGAATTGGATAGTTCTCATCCCAGGGTAATAAACGAGCTCTGTGATTGCAAAACATATTTACTTAATTTTTCAGGATTCATTGAGGTCTGGCATGGGGGTGCTGAGAGACTGGCAAATTGCTAATGTGGTGTAACCCTTTCGACACCCTTTCTGTCGATGTTACACTCCACGCGTAGTGCTTATCTGATGGCACAGGACAAACCTGTGCCACTCCACAGTGGTATTGGGAGAGCCTGTGTACCTGGTATTTATTAGCGCAGTGCCTCCACCTAGTGAGTTCCAGGAATGCAGCTATGGGTGGCCCCACTAGGAAAATTAATTTGCACACAGTATTTTGTAAACTAAATAACTGTTTATCTAAAATAAATGTAATGGGGCTGCTAATGCAAACAGCACTCCCAACAGGTGGCAATAGGGGCCTCTAATGAAGGGCAGTGTAATTCTGTGGCTACTGAAGCAAATAAAGTACTTTCTTGCATAAAAAGGGCATTAACTCAAGGGGTAAAAAACATTTTTCGCCTCTTTATAGGTCCCTGGTAAGGCCTCATCTGGAGTATGTGGTGCAGTCCTTAAAGTAACAGTTCAGTGTAAAAATAAAAACTGGGCAAATAGAAAGGCTGTGCGAAATAAAAAATGTTTCTAATATAGTTAGTTAGTCAAAAATGTAATGTATAAAGGCTGGAATCTGTGGATGTCTAACATAACAGAGTAGAACACAACTTCCTGCTTTTCAGCTCTCTAACTCTGAGTTAGTCAGCGACTTGAAGGGGGGCCACATGGTACATATCTGTTCAGTGAGTTTGCAATTGATCCTTAGCATTCAGCTCAGATTCAAAAGCAACAGTTATGACCCATGTGGCCCCCTCAAGTCTCTGACTGGAAACCAATCAGTGGAAACCAAGAGATCTGAAATACAGAACGTAGTATTCTGACTATTATGTTACACATCCAGTTACTCCAGCCTTTATACATTACATTTTTGGCTAACTAACTATATTAGAAAGATTTTTTATTTTGCACAGTCTATCTATGTACCTAGTTTTATTTTTATACTGTACAATTCCTTTAAGAGGGATATAAGTGAGCTGGAGAGAGTGCAGACACGTGCAACTAAATTGGTTAAGGGCATGGAAGATTTTTAATTATGAAGTTATTATTTTAGATATTGGTATATGTAGTTTCAGTGGTGTATGTAGGTATGTGCGCTAAGTTTCATAAGGGGGGTTGAACTTTCAACCCAACTTAACTATGTAACTATGTAACCCGCTATTTACAATGCTGTGATGATCCTGTAAACCAGAATCTTTTCTCTTATTTTCTCTCCATATACTATACTTGAAGCTTTACGTACTTTAGTAGGAAGGGATAGACAGTGTACCTCTGTTTCTCTGGAGATAAAAGTTTTCTGAAGGAAAGGTTAGAAGATATCTCCTAGCAACAATATTGTTATGCATTACGTAGTATAATTATTTTTGAGCTATCTAAATATACAGTATTAGAAGACATCTATTTAAAAAGGATTACTTAATAAAATCCAAGTCATCGTCAAGTTTCCCAGCTGTATCACCGGGTAGAATTTATGGCCAATGGCACGTACTGTATAGTAATTTGTCATTGCCTATTGCTTCTGAGAAAAAAACCACAAAGACAAAATACCATGTTTGCCTTTGTCTTTACAGTTACTGAATGAAGGAAACTGCTTGTGCTTGGATTTCCTGTTTTGAATAAGCAGACATTATTAGTCTTCGTTAAAGATTGCCCTTTAGTGTGAAATTTGTGGTAAGGAAAGGAGTCAGATGTACTATAAAGTTCCTTGTGTTGTGCAGATCCAATAGGATATCCAATGAGTCACAAACCAGTTGCCAGATTTATTTTATTATGTCTCTAGCACTGCTTATTTCTTGTTTGACTTTCTCGTCTGCTTGTTAACTTACACAGAAGAATCCACATTCACAGTTTTAGTTGCGTTTTTTTTAAGTGTTAGGAAGTCTGTCGTGTGAAGGGTTGTCTTCAAGCCGATTCAGCAATATTTATAATTAAGGGCATAATTTGTGCAGTAACATTATCTTGCTGGTGGGAAAAGCAGACAGAGCACACGAAACATGACATGAGATAAGCTGGGTTTATGGCTAGTTGGAGAGGAAGTGGTTGGTGTTTGTGTCTGCATCTTCTAACTTTAGCTAGATGCGTGCAAAGCTACGTGTACTTTACTCTGTGAAAAGGAACAAATACATTTGTGCTGATTTCACCCACAGATTTACATTAGTCACAAAATAAGAAGCAGGAGCAAAGGCACTACTGTCTGTCAGATCTTGAGCTCAGGAGAACAGCAAAAGCATTTCACATTAAACAAATTGTGATTAGCACAAGGATGTTTATATGCTGATACAGTTGCCATCTTTTGTGGTATATCTTTGTACCGTCTGTAAGAAAACATAATCACATTATCAAATAATTAAAATTCTTACAAACAACATTATTTTTCTCTGTAATAATACAAAAGGACCTTGTTCTTGATCCCAACTAAGAGAGTAAAACAATGTGTTTGGTTTAATTAATGTTTACATTATTTTTAGTAGACAACGTACAGTGATCAATATTACAGAAATATCCCTTATCCGGAAAACCCCAGATCCCAAGCATTCTGGATAACAGGTCCCATTTATTTTGCTATTTTAAGCTTCGAAGTTAAAATGATAATCTAGTCACACTCTGTATTTACATCAGACAAATACAAAAGGTATTTTAAAAAAAAAATGAAAGATTAGTGACCCTAAACAGACAAATATTGTAAAGACAAACAGGTCTTAGAAACAGTAGTGCTAGATTTAATCAGGTGATTTTTACAATATGTTGGGTCTCTTGTACCTGCAGGTGTTTAACAATCTCTGAGGCACTTCGGTAGTTATTGTTTGTTAAAACTGAGTAAATGTTCCACATTTTTTTTCTAACAATTAGGTCACTAGAGGGCACACTCATATACAGTCTCAGCTCATTCATTATGGATGCTGCTATTCACAAGTAAAGCACAAATTAAACTAGACTCTCTATGAAAAAATATTGTCTTACTGTGCAGTTAGAGAGATATTAAGGGGGAAATGTAATAAAAGTTGCAAGGAGAAAAGCTATTTGCACAACTAAGAACAAAAGGTTGCATTTCACAATGTAATGTTTTTCCTTAGACTGTTATTGTATTGCAAATTTTAATTGTGCACTTTTAAGAAGTGCTTAAAAAGTGTGTAATCCTTTGGAGCAAACATAACAACTTTTTCATTAGCCAGTTTTATTACAAACACTACGCACTGAAGCAAACAATATCATTCACAATCTTTCTTTCACTGTCGGAAGTGGACAGTTTCTGGGTTGGCAAAAACTATATTTAATTTGCTCAAAGGCATACAACTTTTAATTCATTCTCTTGAACGTGATTGAAAACTTTGCTTAAATAATTTGCTTAATGAAAAAGAAACCTATCTCCAATATACTTTAATTAAAAACTCTACTGTTTTTATAAGAAACCTGACTGTTTGCAGTGAAATTCCCCCTTCGTTTACTTGTTCTGACTGTTGAGGATAGGAATTGTCAGACGGTCCCTAACTGCATTGCAGGGAAACTGTCATACTTTCAAACAGCACCTTACTTCCCAGCCGTGCAGAACTCAAGCAGTTTTGTTTGTTTCCCTGAAGAACAGTCGGCGGCTGTGTAGGATTCGTATCCACAGCAGTCAGAGCAAGTAAATGAAGAGAGAATTTCACTCCATACAGTCTGACATACCTCCCAACTGTCCCATTTTTTGAGGGACAGTCCTGATTTCGACAGCTCAACCTGCAGTCCCAGATTTGTTACTGAAATGTCCCAACTTTCTCTTTGATCTCCTGAATCAGTCTTGCTGTATCAGCTTCTGGCAGAAATAATTTGACTTTTGTTTTTGTGATAATTTATGACAATCCCTAAGTAGCAGCCCAGTTCACACTGAGCATGTGCATAGTCTTGGTCTTGCAGTGATGTTTAGCAAAATTACAAGATGGTGACCCCATGTGGCCAACTTTGAAAGCATAAAGAATTTGTTTTATTAGGCTTCTGGTGCAGTAAGTTCATGTTTATGTTTAGTATACAAAATACAACATTTCTAGCATTATTCTATTTTAGACTTTAGTTCCTTTTTAAGGGTATGATTTTTTCATTCTCTAATTGCTACACAATGGAGAATCTATCAAACTGACAGGAAAGTCCGGGTATGAGATCCCTTATCCAAAAAGCTCCAAATCATGACCATCTCCCATGGAGTCCATTATAAATAAATAATTCAAATTTTTTAAAAATGTCCTATTTTCTCTGTAAAACAAAAGCTGGCTCTCGCACACCCAATATATAATGCAATGTCTGGTGCTCAATGGTAGAGGTTCGGCCACCTCACAATTCATTCAATTAGAAAATGATCCACGGCACACGGGCTCTTGCAAGCAAGGAACCCCTTGCACGTTTATTGCGGAAGTGAGTAACGTTTCGGGGTCACGCCCCTTTTTCAAGCCTGGCTCACTTCCGCAATAAACGTGCAAGGGGTTCCTTGCTTGCAGCAGCCTGTGTGCCGTGGGTAATTTTCTATTTTCTCTGTAAAAATAAAATATTACCTTGTACTTGATGGAAACTAAACCAAGGGGCTGATTCATCAAAAATCAAGTTGACATTTTTTTAAAAGATCAGAATCTTTTCTGGACAACAAGTATATTTTATAGAGTACGACAATTTCAAACATATTCTTTTTAGGCCATTAGATTAATGTCTTGCATACGGTACATCCACTAAAGAATTCAGTAAATGTTTATGTTTCTAAATAATTCTTCCAAGATATCCAGAGGTATCCAGAGAGATTATCTCACAAGCCATTGGGTATGCTTTACGTGTTTTGTTTGTTTAAAATTAGAAGACAAAGGAAGCCATTAATGCCATGCTCCAGATTTGCTACAAAAATGTATTTGTTCAGAAATGAGAAATTAACACAATAGTTAATACTGCAGCAATGCTTGTTATCAGTGCGTTTGGAAAAGGCAAGATCTGCACTATAAGAAAGGTTTGAATTTATACCCTACAAAGCAAATGTAATGAATGACTGACCTTTCAGATCTCATTAATTTTCCTTACTCCTGATGTCACTGGCTGCATTGACTGCTCTGAGCAGCCATCCAGTATTCAAATGAACAGCACAGACCACTGGTATTCCAACCACATGACAAAAAAGACAGGATTTTTCCAGAGTTTAGCAAAATAATATATCTGTAATTATGATCTTGGTAAAAACATGATCATTTAGAACACCTATTAGGTGGAGGTAATGCAGTGCATTTTTTATACATAAAAAAAAATCAAAAAAATGTTATAGTCATATTATATAACAAAAAAAAAATCAATATTGTTATTTTAATGCCTCAGTATAATGTATTGGGCACAGCATAGTATAGTTAAGAGCTGGACATTGTGTTCTGCACTAAGCTCCCAATAAAAACTTTGGCACTCAGTTAAGAGTTTAGTGCCAGGGCCAGAGCTCAGTGGACAGGGCCCCAATGCGACTGAACATCTTGTCGCAACTACCTTGGGCCTCAAAATGACACATGCAAGGTAGGGGCGGGAGGGGAGGGGAGGATGCCTGTAAAGAGGCCCTAAGATCTATATTTCTGGGGGTGAACCACAGACACACTTATAGCTAATCAATAAATTTACTGTATTGATGTACATTTACAGAATGTATTAAAGCAGTATTCAGTAAAAGAAAGTAGATTCAGGTATAGTTTATCTGGAAATCTATTATGCAGAATGTTCTGAATTACAAAAATGCCATCTCCCATAGACTACATTTTAATCAAATAATTACATTTTTTACAAATGATTTATTTTTTTTCTTTCAATAATTAAACTATATATTTATAATTAATCCTTATTGCAGTGGCGTAACTATAGAGGAAGCAGACACAGTAGTAGAGGGGGGCATGGGGGAACAGGGAGTCTGGACTTTTATGGGGGGGTCCCTGGTGCCATTTATTTTTATTAACTTCAAGTGGGGGCCCTGACCACCAATTTTTTAAAAACACTTTTATGGGGGGGGCCCTGGTGCCACATATTTTTTTATCAATAGCTTTTTATAACTTGTGTGTTTGGGGGAGGGGATTTCCTTTTTTAGCGCTGATGTATGTGTGGTCTTTTAACTGTGGTGTGGGTGGGATCTGGGGTGGGGCTTGGGGGCTGGGCTTTTGTTGTACAGGGCCCCGTGATTTCTAATGGTGGCCCTGGTGATCGGAGTGTGCCGGACCCCTCTGAAGATTTTTTTGCAGGGGGGCCCGGCACACTGTAGTTACGCCACTGCCTTATTGGAGGTAAAACAATCTTACTGGGTTTATTTAATGTTTAGATGATTTTTAGCAGATGTAAGGTATGGAGATCTAAATTACGAAAAGAACCTTTATTATTTTAACCCACTGAATAAACTGCTGAAGTGAAACAAATATCCAACAGTTTGTCATTTGCTGTAGCAGTGGTTTGAGCTGAAGCCTCCTGCACAACCAAAGCCAGCAGTAGGATGATACCATAAGGATTTTTAGGATCTTTTATTCCAGTCCTGCTCTATAGGACATCTTTATTACATTCTGTGGAATCTCCCCAGCTTGAGTCACAAAGGAATAAAAAGAAAGGCTGCAATGTTATCATTTTTGAATGAGGAGCTGTTGCTATTTGCTATAAAATGTGCTTAGCTACGCTGTCACTTTCCAGTAAAGGTGGCCATAGACGCACAGATAATATCGTACGAAACGAATTTTCGTCCGATATTCGTTGCGTGTATGGTGGAAAAAGAGCCGACCGATATCGGCAAAAGACTTGGATATCGGTCGGCTCGTCGATCGGGCTGGACGGAAAATTTTGATCGGGTGCCTTTGAAGGGACCGAAACATCGGCCATTGTTAGTGCTGAATCGTCAGATACAGGTAGAATTCTATTGTTTCTTCCCGTATATCTACCTGTATATCTGCCGATTCAGCTCTACACGTGTGTATTGAAACGAACGATCTTTCTTGGAAAGATCTTTTCAAAGAAAGATCGTAATTGTTACGTCTATGGCCACCTTAAGGCAGTATTCTCTACAAATCCATAAAATTCAGGCCTTGCCTAGTGTGTAGTTTGGAGCAAAGCCAAGTCTAACTACTCCAGAGTTTCCCTAACAAATTTCAGCATTATATTTTCTTGTTCTCATATCAATATTCTGCTCAAAGAAGCCTTTATTTTCTTGCTCATGTTCCATCTATACGTTCGCAGTGCTGAATCCCACATCATTAAGTTTCTTATGACAGTGAAACAAATCCCTTCAGATCCTCTTAGCAGATTTATAGCCCTTACTAAATGCTATGTGGATTTACTCAAATGTATCCTTTAACAGATCATTCTTCTTATTCCGTGTGTTTATTTATGTGCCACAGACATTTATAGACATGTTCTTTATGGTGTATTATATGAATTATCCTGCAGAGAGTCAACTGAATTTCCAGTCCTAGTCATTAGCCATCCTTGGGTGCAGGGTCATGAGGAATTACACATAGGACTGAACCCAAGTTTTACTGAGCCGCAATCCAGTAAAATTAATGCTCTTGTCCTGCAGCAGTTTTCTTAATTAAAGGGGTGGTTCACCTTTAAGTTAAATTTTAGGAGGTTATTTATCAAAATCCAAAACGTTCTCACAATTTTCTGAAAACGACTCCAACCAAATCCGCACTGATGTTTTTCCCAATTTAACAATAAATGTTCCCAAAAATCGTGAAAAAATCCAAATACCGTAACTTTTTCAGAAACCCAGAATATCTTCTGGACATCTGCCATTGACTACATGAACTCAGCAGGTCTGAGTTGGAGTACTTTTTTATTTGTACTTTTTACACCATCTGAGTTTAATTTAAGTTTTTTTACAGAAAAAATAGTTTTTCCCCTTTAAAAGTACAACCAGAAAAAAATCGGACTTAAATAAATAACCCCCTTAGTATGTGGTATGTGTTATAATGGCTAATTCTAAGCAACTTTTCAATTGGTCTCCATTAAATTTTTTTTAGTTTTTAAATTATTTGCGTTCTTCTCTCATTGGCTTTTAGATGGGGGTCACTGACCCATCTAAAAAATGCTCTTTTAGGCTACACATTTATTGTTATTGCTACTTTTTATTATTTATTACTATTCAGGCCCTCTCCTTATTCATATTCAAGCCACTTATTCAAATCAATGCAGGATTGCTAGGATATTTTGGACCCTAGCAACCCGATTTCTGTAGAGCTGCTGAATAAAAAGCTAAATAATTCAAAAACCACAAATATTACAAAATGAAAACCAGTTGCAAGCTGTTTCATAATATCACTCTCTATATCATACTAAAGCTCATGGTTATCCTCTGGAGATGCCATATATTGATGGGGTCCAAAATCCTGAACTCAATTTAGAAATAGTGAAGATTATTTATTTAGGTTTCTTTTCAGACCTGGAGATACTTAATGACTGGGTCTGACTGGGTCTCCAAAATTGTCAGCCCTGTTCTGGTGTCCTTACCCTGCAATTACTCTCTGTAAGGTAGGCCAAAAATAACCTAAATAACAAGGAGACACCAAGAGATATTAGATGAAAAAATGGAACTTACCTTGAGCTACTGATACCTCCAGGTTAGAAAACTATTCATATTAATAGATTATACCACTATAATAACTATCTTTTACGTGTCTTTTCATCTAATAATCAGTATCCATTTATGCCGTGTGCTACCCAAGAGTCTAAATTGAAACGATATTCCTGATGTTGCAGCGCAGGACTTAAGATAAACATAATATACCCTGATCTTACAGGCTATATACTGTATGTTAACTTATGGTACCACCAGGTATCATACCTTTCAATATACCTGTATTTTAGAAAAAATTACATATGTAGGTGTATAACAGACATATAGATTCTGAAGAAAAGCCCACAAGGATAAGAATATTCCCTAAAATATTCAGTTTACCAACCAGAGTGACCATATGGACTTGCTTTCTTATATGGCACTATTCAGACACAAAGCTTGCATTCCTATTTTTTTCTGTGCAGCAACTTTCTAGTGCCTGCTGATCATGTAATTACACTATCTAGTAGGGATGCACAGAATCCAGGATTCGGTTCAGCATGATCCCAGCTGAACCGAATCCGAATTTGCATATGCAAATTAGGGGTGGGGAGGGAAAATGTGTGACTTTTTTCCACAAAACAAGGAAATAAAAAATATTTCCCCTTCCACCCCTAATTTGCATATGCAAATTAGGATTCAGATTCGGTTCGGTTTTCGGGCTGAATCCAAAATAGTGGATTCGGTGCATCCCTACTATCTAGTTTAAAATAATCAACCACTCCAAAAAATCACTTACCATAAATTACAGCCACAAAGGCCTGGGCCTAAGGGGGCAAAAGTTTAGGGGCGGCATGCCGCCCAGCCGCATCCCTAAGGAGCACTGGGGACTCAAATGCTCCCAAAGCTCCGGGGCTTGAGATCACACTCGCAGGGAGTGTACTCTACGGAGCTGGCGTTAGGACCATGCGGCCTGGGGGGGCGTGCGTGCAAGAAGCGGCCGACACTGGGACCATGCGACCTTCTGGCGCTACTTTGCGAAATCCGTCCCTGTCCACACCCCGCATGGCAAATTAGCAATTCGTTATAAGGGCTGCACTCCACTAACTATTCTTGTCGGATCCGTCGTGCTACGACACAATGCAGGCTACAATTCTCAGGCACCGAATATATTAGGACTGAAAATCGCAGGAACAAATTACACACAACACAACTGTCAGATGAAGATGCAGCATGCGGCGTTCACATCCGTCAGCAGGGTTGGACTGGGCCAGTGGGACACCTCTGCCTGCCCCATACAGCCCAATTCACGCGACACAGATCACACATACGCGCGGGGCCCCAGAGGTTTGTAACCCGGTGGGCCCCCCAACGTCTAGTCTGACCCTGTCTGACAGTTGTGTCGTGTCGGATAGATGTAGTTTATACCTGCACTTTTTCTATAACTCCCATTATATAAGTCAGTTCCGTCTGCAGCATGCATCTAAATGAATTCCTAATTAGCAGGCTGTGGATTCCATATGTGTTCAGTTTTAAAGGGGGTGAGGTGGCAACCCTAATAACCCCCTCAGAGGGACACACGTTTTGCTCGTGGTACTTATGGGAGAATAGAGTTGTATTGGTGTCCTGGTTTGTTTCCCCAGATTGAAGCAGAGATAGAGGTAAGGCTGGGCCCATCTGACACTACCTCAGTTGCTCACCAAAGCACACTGCCGCAATTGGTCCGCACATGATTTGTGTCTTGGAGCAGGGTTTTTAGGCTAGGACTACACTGCCGACATTGATGCGATCTGACGGTGGGTGGCTAAACGCACACGTCAAGTTGGATGCGACAAGAACAAGGTAAGTAATGTAAAGTCGGATTGTGTCGCAACGGTGATCCACCTCGACACGACTGTCGGATGCAAACAATGTAAGTCACCGTTGCGACACTATCCGACGTTATATTTACTTACCTTGTTCCTGTCGCATCTGACTTGACGTGTGCGTTTAGTCGCCCAGCGTCGGATCGCATCAATGTTGGCCGTGTAGTCCTAGCCTTAAAAGTTATATCTAATAGCACTAAATTCTGCTTCTTCAATAAGTATCTAGAAATCATGGATTGGGGATGTGCCAGCATTGGGTTTTCTTTTCTCTTTTGAATTTCTGTTGCAAAATGTGAATCTAATTACACAGCACACTGCTATTGTTGAACTGCAAATCACTTTTAGGTGGGTGGTGCATTCAAACTATGTCTGCAAGACACTTCAATGTACTTTTGAGACTTTCTTTTAAGTCAAACAGAACTTTTGAGACTAAAATAGTAAACATATCAAGCAGAAATGTATAGACTAAGATATGAATCTCCCTGTAATGTATAACCCTGCAATGTGACTTTAGTAACAAGTAAAAATGACATCTGATATAGTTCCTTTATTGTGTGAGATTACTGAATTACAGGAGACACGAACACAAGAAAATGAATTTAGGACACTCACAACTTATGTTTTATTCTTGACACCCCCATTGATCATGTAGTTAACTAAATCTGGTTGCGCTGTCTGTTTTTAATTGCAGGCTGCAATTTGTCCTGCTCATTTAAATACTGTAAGACAGTTGTAGATTTTCAGAAGATTGTTTGCTTTTAACTATAATGTAAATCATGCACATGTACATAAATGCAATGTGCTTTCCAAAGTTTTAGAGTATATATATTTATACATTAAGGTTATGAATCCACAGAAAACACGATATGGCTGCCAAATTTATTCGAAGCTTGAGATTAAACTAGTGGCAGATTCTGGTAAATAAAATGCATCTGGATGGATCATATCTCTCAGATGTTATGAGAAAGAGAAATCGACTAAAGAAAACTCAGCTCTCAACAATTTGGCGGAACAAAAATAAGGAAGATATAGTCTACAAGAGGAGTTGTATGTTGTTCCTGTGCTTGAGTGGGGTTTTTAGTTTGGGTACTTTGGTTTCCTCCCATACACCAAAAATACATAGGCAAGCTGACCATAATGTGTGTGATGGGGACCTTAGACTGTAAGATTCACTAGTGACTGGACCGATATCAATGATGTATAATATCTGGAAAGGGCACAGATTCATATTGGTGATTTATAATTGAATTATAATATTGATAATAATACAATAATGTTTCTAAGACATTATTATTTTTATTAATTTGTATTTTTTTAGAGCGCCAACATACTGTATGTGCACAGTTCTGAGAGTACCAAAATATTTATATAACATATAATAGTATGAAATGTGCAGTGGCTGACACACAAAGTGTGTGTTTTCCTGCATTTTTTAAACGAATGCCGAGGGCAAAAATGCATTTTTTGGCGCAGCATAGCACATTTTTTTTACATTCCAAACGCAGCCCTATATTCTATTGATATCTGATCGTGCATCATACGCAAGAGAATGCAACATGCATCTAAACAAATGCACAGGAACACAAATGGGGTAAAACACAACTCAGAACGCTCATGAGTACATCCAGGCAGAATATAATAGTGTCAATTAGCGAATGCATTTTTTTGTGCTTAAACCTGTGTTTGAATGCGGGTTAAATGCATAAAAAACGCAGGAAAAGTGCTTCTGTATAAAAGCCTAAAGAGGTAACACACAGAAGAGCCAGGTTTCCCCAGTATCAAGAAACAATGACAAGGGGGGGGGGGTCAATTACTATGATTAAGGCAGGGTGCAAAGTGCAAAAAACAGCACAATCTGTAATTTTTTTTATACTTTTCACCCTGCCCTACAGGTAGAATAGTTACTGGATTCCCTTTATGATAACAGTGTTGCCAGTTTTTGCAGCACTGTATTCACGAGGGGCAGATACTCTTGAACTTCTGTTGAGGTTCTACATAATTCAACTCTAATGGTAATTAGTGTTGTACTTAACTTTCTGTACTGTTTATCACCTCCATAAATGACAGGAGTAAGGGGCCGATTTACTAACATTTGAATTTCAATTTTTTTCATGAATCACATTTTTCTCTAAAAATGTGTTGTTTTTTTTAATTTCTCTAAAACTCTATTACAATGTGTGAAGTGTATAAACCACAAAAAATTCTAAATTCAAAACTGCATCAAGTAAAAGCTGTCCCACAGAAGTCAATGGGACCTGCGCTGATACTATTGGACTTTTTTTAAGCCTTTCAGATTATTTATTACTATTTTTTATTTTTCGGATTTTTCCAGAAATGTTACATTTTATAGGTTTTATAGGTTTTTGGTTTTTTTTTTGGTATTTTTTTAGCACATCATTCCTTGTTTTATCTTTTGTGTGTACCTTTTATATTTTTATGGCAAAAGAGTTAAAATTATCCCAACAACCAGGGGTGCCCCCCCAACCCCTGCGCTTAGATTGCTGACGGGGGTCCAGGGGGGCTAGCGCAGAAAGTGCAATTGCACTTTTATATTTATTATATATACACTGTATGTGTATATGTTAAAGTGAATGCCATCAAGCCACAGTACTTACTGTAGATTTTCTAAAATATCTTGAGGAATTTGGCTGTATTATTGCTGCCCATGGAATATGAATCTATGGGAGCCCAAAATCCTTTCATGAGCAGGAGATTGAACAGCTCAATAGTCCAGTAGATCATGAATAAGTATTCTGAGCACTCATTGGAATGTATTCTGTAATTAGTATTAGAAGCAAACAAATAATGATATTATTAGCAAGCATGACGCAGCAAAGTCAGCCTACTCCTGGTTCAGCTGAGTTGTAAATACAGGGACCTGTAGTGAGTTCTGGACTGTACAATCCCATTGTCCCCTGCTCTGGACCAGTGTACATTTGACTATTCCCTTCCACCCCTCCTGAGTCCCACAAACACAGTGCAAAGGCTTAGGTATTTGACAATGTATGCAGATGATTCGCCATATCCCACCATCACTTTATTTAAATACACTACTATCAAACTTTTTCTATTGGATTAAATGCTTTGCTATTTTGTGCTATGGTCTTTTTCCACAGATTTCAGTACAATAGCCTACCTAGTGACATAAACATTAAAGGGGTTGTTCCCCTTTAAAACACTTTTTTCAATTCACTTGGTTTCAAATAGTTCACCATAAATTACTTTCTATTTTCTATTTGTGACGGTTTTTCTAATATCGAAGTTTAAAGTTTCAATTTTCACCTTATAAAGCAGCTCTGGGGGGGGGGGTCGTTGACTCTTTAGGATCTGGCCACACGAGCAGATTCAGGGAGATTAGTCGCCCCAGCAACAAATCTCCTCTTCTTCGGGGCAACATTCTCCCTGAACTGCCTTCCGCCTGCCCTCTGCCGGCTAAAATAAAAATCGTCTGCGGCATTGCACACGGGGAGCCAGTGCCGGGCTAAGTCGGCCGGGTGTCCTAGGCAACCCGACTCACTGCGATGCCTCCCCACCGTTCTCGCCGAGGATGCATTCTCATGCGCGGAAGACCTGAGGCAACATAAGTGCGCATGTGTGAAAGAGCCCTAGTACCCGTGAGTGTGCATGTGTCAAAAAATGGGAGCACGCATTCGCACACTCACTATTCAGTACTGCTGCAGATTAAGGCCACAGAAATGCTGCAGGTTAAGGGAACAAGGGTCCGAGCAGGGGATGGCATCAGAAGAGGAATGTGCCTGGCACCCCTCTGCCTTTGCACCCTAGGCACATGCCTCTTCTGCCTACCTCTAGTTCTGGCCCTGCGCGGCGCTTTGTTTTCCAAAGTCGCCCGAAGTTTCCTCGTGAGGCAACATTGGGCGACTGCATATAAGTCAATAGGAGAAGTCCCAATGATTTTTTTTGATGTCCACTGGGTTTCATGCAATACCTCAAAGTTTTCTGAGTTTTCAGGGAAAAATCAAAAAAAAACGTGAAAATCAGATTTTTTACCGCAAAGCAAATAAAATCTGACTTTTAAAAAAATCACACATTTTTTGGAATTTATTAAAACCAGAGGATGGAAAAGTCTGAATCAGAAAATGCAGCATCTCAGACCTGTCGAGGTTGCATATAAGTCAATAGGAGAAGTCCCAATGATTTTTTGATGTGCGCTGGGTTTTTGAGCTGGGTTTCAGGCGGAAAATCAAAACAAAATCATAAAAAATCGTGAAAATCTGATTGTATCCCACAAAGCAAATTTTTGGGAAAATGTAATAATAAATAAGCACAAAAAAACCAAGCGGATTTGATCTGAGTTTGTAGCAGAAAATATTGAGATAAATTCGGATTGGTAAATTTAGGGATTGGATCACTTGATGATTGATGCTGTGATTGGTGCACATATGTTTAAATACTGGTGTTTAAGCTCTGTACATTCAGCCTATGATTAAGGTTTTTTTTTATCAAAGTCCAAATTTATCTCCGTGTAAGGTCAAAAAAGATTACCTTCATTTGAGTGCCTGCTCCATATTTATTTATGGTGAATAATCTGAAAACAAATTAACTGAAAAAAGTGTTTGGAAGGTGAACAACCCCTTTAAAGGAAGCCCCATTCAGATTATAGTTCCAATTATGTTAAGCACGTCTATTCTGTGCTTTTACAGTAACCCTATTTATAAAAGAGAAGATTCTTTTAACATAAAAACAGAGTTGGGTTCTAGAAGGGAAAGGAATGGTTCACTGATTACATCATATAGGTTTATTACAGTTTGAGGACCAAAAAACTATCATTTGATTTATTAAACTGCTAATGTTTCATTGGAAGTGATGTTTTTTCTGATAACATTTATTAGCTGTAAATGTGAGTTAATGCACAACTCAAATCCTATAGTGTAATTATTTACATTACACAGCACATTATGAATTCTGTATGCCATTAGTATCATTTACTGGATAACTGCCTTTACAGATCTCAACATTTCTGCAAGTCCCAAAATACAGCCAGGGTTATGATACATGCACTGCCAAATACTATGCACTGTTATATGTACATCGAGATGTTCAATAATCAGTTTCGTTCAGTTTGCTAAGATATAAATAATGCATGTTCATGACATATTTAAGTGTTTAAGGGTCTGGCCACACGAGCAGATTCAGGGAGATTAGTCTCCCCATCGACAAAACTCCTCTTCTACAGGGCCACAATCTCCCAGAAATGCCTGCCCTCCACCGGCTAAAATGAAAATCACCTGGGGGAAGGAACACGCGGCACTTCATTTTCCGAAGTCACCCAAAGTTTCCTCATGAAGCGCCGCGTGTGACATCCCCAAGGCGATTTTCATTTTAGCCGGCGAAGGGCAGAGGGAAGGCAGTTCGGGGAGATTGTCGCCCCGAAGAAGAGGAGATTTGTCGCTGGGGAGACTAATCTCCCCGAATCTGCTCGTGTGGCCTGACCCTAAAACTACACATGCACTGAAAGGTGTTACTTTGTAAATGTCATTAATGCAACAAATTGAGGAATGTGCACAAAGTTGAGCAATTGTTTCAATTTTGTTGATCCCTATTCTGCACATATTTGAGCATAAAATACAAAATATTGCATATAATGGTAAATAAACAAATATCAGGAGAACATAGAACAGAGACTGCTTAAAAACACCTATATTTTATTAAATAGGTTCTGTTGGTGTTAATATTTCTGTGCCAACTTAATGCACAGGCTACCTTAGGCTATAGCCTAGTGGCCCAATGTGATCAGGGACCAATCAAGCTTTTTATTTTTATTTGCAGCTTCAGCTTTATGTTTAATGCTTACAAGCAGTGTAAACATTGTGCTGCCAACTTGTATGTTTATCGCCTCTAGAACACACAGGGGCAGAGTTATTAAGGTTCGATTAGTAAATTCAAATTAGAATTTTTACATTTTGTTTTGGTCAGAATTAGAATTGTGAATTATCCAAACTCAAATTTTAATTCAAATTAGAATTTCGAGATTTATCAAACCTATACCCTGGTAATAATTTGAATTTGGCTATTCGCCACCTTAAACCTGCCAAGTCAATGGGAGACCAATTTGAAGATGTTATTAGCTTTCCTGACATTCAAGGTTTTTTTTGGAGAAAAGAGCCTTTACTGACAGGCCTGTTCATTCTTATCATTTATATGCCATACAGGTATGGGGCCTGTTATCCAGACTGCTGTGGACCTGGGTTTTTTTTCCTGATAACAAGTCTTTATGTAACTTGAATGTTTATACCCTAAGGGGCACATTTACTTAGCTCGCATGAAGGAACAGAATAAAAAAAACTTCAAATTTGGAAGTGTTTTTTTGGCTACTTCGACCATCGAATTGGCTACTTTGACCTTCAACTACAACTTTGAATCGAACGATTCAAACTAAAAATCGTTCGACTATTCGATAGTCGAAGTACTGTCTCTTTAAAAAAAACTTTGACCCCCTACTTCGCCACCTAAAACCTACCGAATGTTAGCTTATGGGGAAGGTCCGCATAGGATTTCTAACAAAGTTGTGATCGAAGGATTTTCCTTCGATCAAAGGATTTAACTTCGACATTCGAATATCAAGGGTTAATTAACCCTCGATATTCGACCCTATGTAAATGTGCCCCTAAGTCTACTAAAAAATCATTTAAACATTTAATAAATCCAAAAGTATTGATTTGCCTCTAATAAGGATTAATTATATCTTAGTTGGGATAATGTACAAGGTACTATTTTATTATTACAGTGAAAAAAAACATTAAAAAAAATAACTTATTCAAATGATGTCTATGGGAGATGGCCTTCCCATAACTTGGAACTATCTGGATAACAGATTCATGATCCTATACCTGACCATGCATTTAAATAAAGTTAAGGTATACCTGTCACCCTATGAAATAATTCCACATTTTGTTAATCAAGAAAATGACTGATTAAATTAGTGCCCACAACCAAATTGAGGAAGGGGAAATGTAAGGAGTGCAGTGACCTCAGGGGCGTGTTCATTGTGATGTGATTGCTATGCTAATAGCAGGGAAGACAATAAATGATTTACAGCCAAGATCTATAAACAGGAGCAGATATTTTTGGGACGGGTTTCATGTTTTTAATTTGAAACGGGCTTTCGATATACATTTTTAATGACCCTTTAAGATATTAGGGACATAAACAATTGTATTATATTTCCAGTAGCTCTGCAAACTATTGGGGTGTTATACCTTTTGAGTTAAAAAGACTCCTGACTCATAAGAGAACCGTAGGTAAGATGGCAGAGGGATGGAAACATTTGAAAGACATCTTTACAATGTAAATGAAGCAAATACTTTGCACCCTGGTCATGATAACCAAAACTAGTCTCCTATAATACTATGGTCACATTGGAGCTTTGGCCCAAATACAACCTAGAAATAAGCCCTATTCTGTTGAATCTGTAAGTGATGTGGCAGGAACTCATCTGGTGTATAGAGAAGGTTTCTATCTTTTATTCTTTCTCTGGGATGCCAATTATTCTTGCTTTGTTAATGTTTTCCAGGCATTCCATGTTACCATTTAGAGAGCGGATGGCTTCCTTTTGTTGCGTGATGTTTTCTTGAAGTGTTGACAGTTTATCCTCTAGAGAGGAAATTCTTTTTTTCATCTCCACTGCTCTGGGTATTTGTGGTAAGATGTGAGACAACTAAATCAGTGCTTTTCTTAGACATAATATTTCATTCAGCATTAAATGTGAACTGTGGAACTTGCTTCTTAACTCATTTTATTCCTGACCGTGAAAGAAATACTTTTTATGCTAAGAATTGTGGGTAAGGTTGAAATTTAGAATCTTTGCTTGCCATAATGAAACAGAGCCAATTAAATGAATAAAAGAAAAAGAATACAGATGCAAAAGATGCAAAACAATGTAATTTACAATCTTTCTATTTCTGGTCCTGCTGAACATTTTGCATATGTGTAATCACACAAAAGAACAAAATACAGGCTGCATATAATAAAGAACTGATTATTATACAATTTAGAGGATGATTTATCAACGTTCATATTTGAACTTTTAGGGGCAGATTTACTAAGCTCGAGTGAATTTTTTGGGTACTTCGACCATCGAATAGGCTATATTCGACCATTCGACTTAGATTCGAACGATTCGAAGTAAAAATCGTACAACTATTTGACCATTTGATAATCAAAGTACTGTCTCTTTAAAAAAAACTTCGACTTCATACTTCGCCAAATTAAAGCTACCGAAGTGCAATGTTAGCCTATGGGGACCTTCCACAGCACTTTTCTAAGTTTTTTTTGATTGAATAGAAATCCTTCGATTGATCGCTAAAAATCATTCGAATCGTTGGATTTCGAACGATTTAATCGTAAGATTTCTATTCGATCTGTTTGATCGTTCGAATACGCTAAAAATCCTTCGACTTCGATATTTGAAGTCGAAGGATTTCAAATCGAGGGTCGAAGTTCGAAATTCGACCCTTAGTAAATCTGCCCCTTACTGTGATTCATATTATTTTAGAGAGAGAGAGAGAGAGAGAGAGAGAGGAAGAATATTATTAAGGTGTGTATAGGTGCATACTTAAACGGGTTGCTCACTTTAGAGATAACTTTTAGTATGATGTAGAGAGTGATATTCTGAGACAATTTGCAATCGGTTTTTAGTTTTTATTACTTAAGGTTTTTGAGTTATTTAGCTTTTTATTCAGCAGCTCTTCAATTTGCATTTTAAGCAGTCTGGTAGCTAGGATCCAAATTACCCTAGCAACATGCATTGATTTAAATAAGAGACTGGGCTATGAATAGGCAAGGCCTATTTGAAAGATGAATAATAAAAATTAGCATTAACAATACATTTGTTGCTTTACAGAGCATTTGCTTTTTTGAATGGGTCAGCGACGTCCATTTAAGAGCTGCAAAGAGTGAGAAGAAAAAGGCAAATAATTAACATAACTATAAAAAATAAATAATGAAAACCAATTGAAAAGTTGCTTAGAATTGCCCATTCTAAAACATATTAAAAATTAACTGAAAGGTGAACGACCCCTTTAAAATTATTATGCTTCATAGAAATTGAGCAAATTTGTAAAGGTTTTTTTATATATATCACTGGAGAATTACTTCCGACAACATGTTACCATCATCTGGGATGAGCAGTCCCATTTTTGCCAGCAGCTCCTTACATTGCTGGGAAGAACTATAGAGTCAAAATCCAATTAGCTTTTATGATTTTATGAAGTGGTGTAAACAGGAATGGCGACCCTGCTTCTATTTAAATTCAGGCTACACTAGTGGATTGATCTATTTAAAAACAATGGACAGAAATTAAAATTTTCAATATCATGACATGATACCAGAACTTTAGAATAAAAGCTCTGGTGTGACTTGTACCACTATACTATAAATGACATATATTCCATATTTAGATAACTTCCAACTCCATTTCAAGATAATAGCAGTTCTTTTACCATTTATCCCATAAATACATGGATTATTGTCTGAGTGACTGTATGAAAATCTCTTTGTTAATATCTCTATTATCTAATACATTAATAGCTGACCCATTTTTTCCAGGAAAACAGAAAGTTATCTAATACAAGGTCATTCTGTCTACATGCTTTTTTTGAGTTACACATTCTAAATTTCCTAGCATGGAAATAAATGCAGGTATAATAATAAAACACAATGGCATGCTCATCACATGAAATGTAAGTAAGTATATGATGTCAATTCCTTGGTCAGTAATTTTCCTGTGCCTTTTACCCACTCACTGGTTCTTTTCTGTGAAAGGGTCTTCACCTGTTTCAGTTTAAATGTATTACACTGCAGCTGTTTTTCTATCATGTATTTACTTTCACATGGATACTAGCAATGCTAGCATTTGTGTGGTCAGGCAGGTCACCCAGCAGAATATAGTGTATATACTTTTATAACACACAAATCTTATTCTAAATAGGATTAAATAATGTACTGTGTGTATAAAAGGTAAGATGTTATTCTGGTCTTCTTATTTTCAAGAGGAGCTGAATATTTGGTTGGTTTAACTAATATTTTATTTAATGCAGTTTTTTGCACTGTAAACAAATGCAGATGCCTTCCCATTGGCTCTGATTTATGTAGCAACATTTGAGTGAAATTGTGCCATTTTGTGCCATTCTCTAGAAAGAGGCCAGTTTCTCTCATCACTTGTCCAAAGATTTCTATTTACGCTCAAGGCTGAAACCCTCTGCCAGCCTAGTATAATTAACAGGCCTAAATTCTCTTGATTTTCTGCAGCAATAAATTTGGCATATCTCTTTTCCCTAACCCCATCTTAGACTCCTAAAACAACTATTTCCTATATTATTTTAATCTCCTTTAATGATTTGCCTTCCTCCAGGCACCTTGTATAATTATTTTTTTAGAAGGGTCCACCTCTGATCATGGACTACCAGTGAATGTTCCTGTAGCCAATTTGACCCTGGTTAGTGGGCTATTGGGCTTTTGCTCAGGCTACTAGAAACCTCTAATGGTTTCAAATGAACTATGTTTTCACAGCCTGTGAATAAAACAAATTCATGTGCCCAATGATATTGTGCCTGTCAATTAAAAAACCTTTATGTTGGAACACTTTGTGCAACATGATAGAGCCCTTTCCCCTTGTCAAAATATTAAATGTTGTATTGTAGGGAAATTACTCAACCCCTTTAGATATCCAACTATAAATAACATTTAGTTATTTGGTTAATTAATTTTTTTTAGCTAAATATGGTGTTAGTTTATGACTTAACCCTACAGTCCCTACCTTCATTTGCTGCATTTTGCATTCTCGTTAATGAACTACAGTGCTGTATGTTCAAAAAGTTGTTTCTTTTATAATTTCATATTTCCGAAAACCACAACACAGATAATATCAATATAAATGCTTGACTGCTGGAACATTTGAATACCCAGCAGGCGACACTCAGCCGAACAGCTGTGCATCTGATGACGTAAATGACCTTACATCTGCCTTAGGTTGTCACATAAAGAAAGGCATAACCTGATTTAGTCTGCTAAAGTCGTTTTATTTCATCCTACCTCAGGCTAGAATTCCTTTTGGGTTGTGTATTACTTGTACTGAACAACATACTGAGTGAATCAATATGGACTGAGTACATTTCAGGATTTTTATTTATGTATTTGTAATTCCAATAATCACATTTAGGGGCAGATTTATCAAGGGTCGAATTTTGAAGTACAAAAAACTTCGAAATTCGACCATCGAATTAAAAAACTTTGAATTCAAATATCGAATTCGAAGTTTTTTGAGGAAATTTGGCAATCCTGCAGTCGAATAAAAACGAATAAATCCTTCGAATCGAACGATTCAAAGGATTTCAGTGATCGATCAAAGGATTTTTATTCGATGTGTAAAGACTTAGAAAATGGTTGTATAAGGTCCCCATAGGCTTACACTTCGGCAGGTTTAATTTGGCGTATTATAGTATTGAAGTCAAAGTTTTTTTTAAAGAGACAGTACTTCGATTATCGAATGCTCGAATATTCGAATGATTTTTACTTTGAATCGAAGTCGAAGTAAATTCGAAGTCGGAGTCTCCCATTCGATGGTCGAAGTATCCAAAAAATTACTTCGAAATTCAAACTTTTTGTACTTCGAAAATTCACTGGAACCTTAGTAAATCTGCCCCTTAAATTGGTTTATGCCAACGCTTATGCTGGGGTCATTGCTAGCATGTTTGCATTTGCAATAGCTGATTCATATTTTGCTTTCATAACTAACTGGTGGATAACCTTCTTTTTACTGTCCATCAACATTTTCTAATAACATCAATTTATTTAGGAAATAAGATAAAAATGACTACATGGTATGAGGTGCAGGTCTGGAAACATTGTTTATTGAATCAAAAGCCCTGAGATGAACATAAGAATAAGCTCTTGAGAGAGAGTGCTTTTATCTCTCCATTTCAGGTTTGTGTGTTCTGTGCCTGCTGTAAAATGTTCTGATTCCCCTAGGGAAGTAAATTTATATGATATAAAAATAGCAACGTTCAAAGCATGCTCTTGTTTCCCAGCATCCACAAAAAGCTCTTGCCATTTAATGATATACTGTAGCTTAGCAGGTATTTGGTTAGATCAGCATGCATATCCCTACTGTTTCTCTGTATGAAACGAAGCCGAATTGAAGATATATACCAAATGTGACTCAGAATAGTTAAAAATATTAAACATTACAGAGACAGCTAATCTTTTATAACATAAATTATGACTCATCTGGGTTATATATTTATTTTTGTCTAGAAAATATATAACTTCATCTTTTAAAACCTTTTTTTCTTTCTGAGTGGGATTCAGTAGATACGCACATGATCCTTCCTTCTGTCATGCTGTACTTTTTATATCTCACATACATTCCCTGCAGTCATCATAATGAAATTTTAATATCCCTGGGAGCAGTGGTGAGAAGAATGAGCCACGGCAAAGTTCAGCACTTTACACTGACAGTTATTCTTGCTGTTCGGGCTAATGCATCACAGCACCCAATGAAAGCAATAATGTTCCCACAGAATTTAAGATCAGGACTATCCTTAAAGGAGAACAAAACCCTAAAAATGAGTTTGGCTAAAATAATCTTATCTTATACTGTTTTTTGTTAACTTATTGCACCAGCTTAGAGTTTCAGCTTGTCAATAGCAGCAATGATCCAGGACATCAAACTTGTCACAGGGGGTCACCATCTTGGAAAGTGTCTGTGACACTCACATGCTCAGTGGGCTCTGAGCAGCTGTTGAGACGCTAAGCTTAGGGGTTGTAGTAAATTATCAAGCAGAAATGAGGTTGGCCTGTAATATAAGCTGATGCAAGAGGACTGATTATTAAATCCTTATGACCTTATGCACTGGTTTCTGTGCTGCTATGTGGTACTTATCTGTATTAATTACTAATCAGCCTTATACTGTGACATTTATGTTATTTATAGGCAGTATATTGTGAGTGGGTCCCTAACCTCAGACAGCAGCACAGAGCATGTGCAGTGAATCAGCAGAAAAGAAGATGGGGAGCGACTGGGGCATATTTGGACCTGTGATGGGTAGGACTCCAATTGTGAATGTAGTCTGGAGTTAGTCTTATGCTAAACAGTTGGTTAATTAATATCCTAAACAGATTAGTACAAAATTACAGATTGACTGTAGCACTATAGGTGTGCAGAAAGGACAAAAAAGGCAAAAGTCCAATAGATACCAAAAGCACCACCAGTACAATGTAAATAAATAAGAAATAGACCAGTTAAGTCAACACCCATACCCAAAAATTCCAATTTGGTTAATGAGATGAATTAGCTGAACACCCAAGCACCGGAACATTGAAGGCCTGTGAAGTTTTTATACCAAAGACTCTAAAAAACATCCATTCCAGTGACCAGTGTTCCAGTCATTAGTCAAATATGGCAAGGGGACTCCACAATGGATCCTTCGCCCTCAGTCATCCAACTGACCCCCATTGTTACATACCTTAAAGGGATACCGTCATGGGAAAACATGAAAATGTATCAGTTAGCAAGTAGTGCTGCTCCATCAGACTTCTGCACTGGGCCAGATTTCAGCAGTGGGCGCCACTAGGCACAAGGTCCTAGTGCCCACTGCCCGCACCGCTCTAGCGAGAGCATGCGCGCCGGTTCGCTGGGGAGCTTCACGTCCCCAGTGCTCCTCAGCAGAAGGCCTCGCCACAAATCCGGGACTCTTTTTTTTTATATTTAATTTTGAAATCTGACATGGGGCACATTGTCAGTTTCCCAGGTGCCCCCAGTCATGTGACTTGTGCTCTCATAAACTAAATTGGGCCTTGCCAGCCTAACCAAAGGCAATATTGTAAAGCTAGAATTCCATAAGGGATCACTAATGTGCTCTGAAGTTCCTTACTGAAGACTTGACTTCACTGCTATAGTTGCCATTTGAGATCAGCATTATGTCATTATATCCACCACTAGTGGAGTGGAGTAGTGATGGGCAAATTTATTCGGCATGCATGGATTTGCGACGAATTTCCATGTTTCGTCCCCCGCAAATTATTCGGACGCCCAATGACTAGTCGCGTGTACAAAAATTGACACTCGCGTCAAAAGAATTTTGACGCTCAATGACTGCAATATGTTTCGCAAATTTTTCAAAAGTTTTTCAAAATTTTAGTCAAAACTAAATGCGACAGATTCACCCATCACTACCACTAAGTATTAGGCAGCCTCTGCCTACACAGAGGATGGCTCCAAACTCTGCTACCAGCAGCAGTAGCATCTCCCACCATAAGAGAAGTTCAGCAGCACTGCTGTCGGTCCTGAATCTGTAGTGTCTCGATGATATCCAAGCAGGCTGTCACCTAGCACAAGCAGTAGTAGCGTCTGTATCAATCAATCGACAGAAAACCAGTATCCATAAATCTCTGAATTATGGGAAGGCCCTCTCCCTTAGAGCCCATTTTAACCAAATAATTCTAATTTTTTTTTTAAAAAGTATCCTTTTTGGCTGTAATAATAAAACAGTTCATTGTACAGATATAGAGTGTATTATCTGAAATCTGCTTGGGAGCTGGGGTTTTATGAATAAGGGAATTTCCTCAATTTGGATCACCACATGTTGTGTGCCAAAAAAACATTTAAACGTTAAATAAACCCAATTGGCTTGTTTTGCCACCAATATGGATTCATGCAGTAACCTAGGACTGACACGGAGCTTTTCACAGGCCTGTGCAATCATATTGTATTTAGAGAAACAAGAAATGCTATGTATGAAATGAGAAGTCGGTTCTTGAGTTCTTGGAATTAACTGCTTGGTCTCTTTTGGAGTTGTATCAAGTTTTTGATTAACTGTTTTCAATCCACAAAAAATGCTTGTCTTGGGAATCATCTGAGATGGAATGGAAATCAAAACAGTTCAATATGGTAATGTGATAGATTTGCATTCAATCCCATATAAATCTTCTTAGACCGTTTTTATCTATTTAATTAAAACGTCCAGCTAAAACAAACACGAGAGATGGAGATGGGGACATAGAATTAGAAATGTCTGGCTTCTGAGTGACTATAAAATATATTTTTAGAAAATACCAAGTTATACATAAATAATATACTGTACGTATCCTCTTTTAGTCCCATCACATCTGCTAGAGCTGCAGTAACTTCTATATCTTTTCACAGTAACAGTGTCAGCAAGGATGCTGAGTCTTCACTTGCTAATGTACAGGGAAACAGTATAAGCAAAGCAAACACTAAGTCCGACCCATTCTGTCAGTGCCTCCACTTAATGACAAATTATAGGCAGGAGAAGTATGTTCTTTTCTGCTTCCTGTTTACATGTGCTTGATTTCCACTTCCTTTGAAGATTTACTTTATGGAGTCCAAGTCGCAATCACATGTACATTTGAATGTCAGCAATAAAGGGATGGTCTTTGGCTTTTTTTAGACAGATGTGCACAATGTGTTATACAGGACTCGTTACTTCATATGCAGAAGTTTTTAACTTTGAACTTGTTGGTAAAGCTGTCATATAGATTAAACACAGGATGCTAAACAGTTTCTGGAGAAGAATATGGACCACGTTTTTTGCAAGGTTTTTAAATGAAATACACCCATAATTATCTCACAGCAAGGCCTGATGGTCACTTGCAATCATTTCTTTAACTGCTTGCCTGCTTATAGATACTACCGCACTGGCTCTCAGGAATAGGGTTGCCACCTTTCTGGTGCCGGAAACTGGATGGGGGGTGGGGCAGATAACATTGGAGGCATGGCCGGGGCAGGACCGGTGCTGTCTGGGTGGAACCAGTGACATCGGAGGTGGGGCTGATGACGTGGCGATCAGCTATTGACTGATCACCATGTCATTATTTTCCTGTCCAAATTTACTAATTTGGAAATCCGGACAGGAAGATTCATAAGGAGGGCATTTTTTCTATTGAGAGCAGGGCCGGACTTCAGAGAAGGCCGGGGTATTCAGAGGAGGCACATGCATAGGCTGCCATGTGGGGGAGCACTAGGCATATTCTTTAACTGCTTGCCTGCTCATAGAAACTATTGCACTGACTCTCAGGAATAGCGCTCTTTCTGGGGCCGGAAACCGGGAAGGGCAGATAACATCAGAGGCATGGTGGGGGCAGGGCCGTGGCTATCCGGGAGGTATCGGTCACATCGGAGGCAGGACTGATGACATGGCAATCAGCTACTGCCTAATTTGGAAATCCAGACAGGAAGGATTCAACTGGTCTGGACAACCCTTCGTCTCAACCCTAGTTTCTTTTCTTTACATTCTATAATCTATTATTCCATAGGCCAAATGTTTAGCAGCGTGAGAGCACACTGACATGACTATGAGGTACTGTAGTATTTTTTAAAGTCGTTTTATTTATGGAGGCTGCAGATTTTTATCAGGTTGAGGCTTTTAATTTTATTGATAAATGGATTAATTGTAATTCATAAAATCAAGAATAGTTGAGATTTTTATTTAATATATACAATAATTTTATATTGATGTCTGTAGCCTGTTTTTTTACCTTTACATTTGTTTTTATTACTACTTGGATTCTGGTCTATATGTTCTGTAGTAATGATCCTAACCCTCAGTGGCTTATACTGTATATCTCCGCAGCAGTAAGTTATTCTTATTATTACCACTTTCATCTGTACTCATGCTCGGTAACCCACCTTTGTGCTGTATTGCAATCTTATGTTGTTGGTTGAACAAAACTAAATATACAACTGCCATGTGTATTAAATTCTCTCTGACTCCTCAGATTAATTGTTTTGTCCTCTTTGGACTTGGATCAAGTTTTTAATTAACTATGTTCCCTATTCATTCTACAAATACATGTTTGCTATGTTATTCATCAACATGGATATAGTGAAGTAAGGCAATGCTGTTTTAAAATATAAGGTTTCAAAATATATATATTCTATCTATCTATCTATCTCTCTCTCTCCGGCCCTGCTATCAATAGAGAAATGCCCTCATTATAACTGAGGCCTCTATGCTTGGTTGCCAGGCATAAACTTATGTACAACTAGGGTACTAACCCACTAACCTCCTGTTGGTGCTTTGGGATACTCAACTACCCTGGCTGGTACTAAGTGGGTGCTACCCCGTGCCTATAGTACAATCTTATTAATCCTAGGTAGGGACTAAGAGGATTCCCCTAGGGGAATTACCACTATGCAGGTTGAAGATTTCAATGGTTGCTCCCTGTAGAAACTCTTTTTGACCTTTCTTCTAAAACTAAATCCCCATTCTTCTCCCAGAGAGAGGGAATGTTGGTCTTCTTAAATTTGCATATAAAATGTGTTTTAGATACAATAATTAATGAAACATTGACACCTACTGGCAAGATGTCAAAAGGCTAACAGACTAATGTGGTTATGTAATTAAAGGCACTAATTTTGCCCAGGGGCAGTAACCGATAGCAACCAATCAGCAGGTAGAATTTCCTGGCCACATGTTTAAAAGCAAACATCTTATTGGTTGCTTCTGGTTACTGCTCCTGGGCAAACTTTGTGCCTTTTATTACATGTGGGGGTTAATTTAGTAAGCAGAACATTTAAAGAGGACCTATCACCAAGACATAAAAAGCTTTATAATAAACACCCTCTTCAAATTAAAAACAAAATCCTTTTTTTTTTTAAAAAAAAAATTACACTATCCATACCTGTTATTAAAGGTTATTAAAAATCTAAGCTGTCAGTCATATTGCCTGCACTGCCCTTATGACTTAGGCATAGAGGTGGGGCAGGCAATTACTTTCACTTTCCATTCTGCACTTCCTATATGTCACTGTACACATTCCTACATGTGTAGCCATTGCATAGGTATCAGGCCCCCAATTCTGTAACATAATATTTTGGCATGATGCAAAGCTCTCCTTCATAATAGTGTTCACAAAAAGGACCCTTGCTGCTTGCTGTGATTGTGTAATTCCAAGACTGAAGGAAACAAGATTTAAATAATATACAGTATATAGTGTAAGTAAAGTTTATTTTGCTTGACAAACCCAATGAAAGGGAAAAGGAAATTTGGAATTATTTCTGAGGGTTATAAGGAAAACCAGTGCAGTAACGCAACACACATGCTTAGAAATGAATACATATATAGATATAAGCATTAATATGCAATTGGGGGCATTTAAGAACACTGTTGCAAGTGCAATAGGATGCAAATGTTGAATTTATTGACTCCATCCCTATAAGGTACTTGTAGCAAACGTTTCTTAACTTAAGCAATAGTGCAAGCTATAACACTATTTATTTTGTAGTATGCTTTACCATACCTAAGTAAACAGCTCTAGAAGCTCTCTCTGTTTGTTTAGGATAGCAGCTGCCATATTTTCTTGGTGTGACATCACTTCCTGCCTGAGTCTCTCCCTGCTCACTCATAGCTCTGGGCTCAGATTACAGCAGTGAGAGGAAGAGGGAGGGGGGAGTAGCAAACTGAGCATGCTCAAGCCCTGCCCTGGAGCTTTAAGCTGAAAACAGGAAGTCTGATGCAGAAGTCCATGTGTACACAATAGAAGGAAAGAAATGCAGTGTTTCTTTTGATAGAGGACTCAGAGCAGCATTACTTTGAGGTTTTACTGGTGTATTTATATAGACCTTTCTGATAAAACGTACTTAATTTTAGCCTTTCCTTTTCCTTTAAAGAATCTTACCTAACTGGAATATTTATTTAAGTAAACATTGCCCTTTTACATCTCTTGCCTTGAACCACCATTTTGTGATGGTCTATGTGCTGCCTCAGAGATCACCTGAACAGAAATACTGCAGCTCTAACTGTAAAAGGAAGAAGTGTGGAAGCAACGGAACTCTGTCTGTTAATTGGCTCGTGACCTAACATGTTTGGTTTGTTTGCGTGCACTGTGAATCCTAGGATCCCAGGGAGCGGCCCTTATTATTTAAAAATGCTATTTTCTATTTAGTATTACCCGTGGCACATACTACAAAAAAATTATATTATTATGAAAATGGTTTATTTACATGAAGGGGGGTTTTACATATGAGCTGTTTTATGCAATATATTTTTATTCTGTTCTGGGGAATAGTTTTCCTTTAATTGTTTTGTGCCACAGAACATGGGTCTATGGAGAGTTAAAAAGAAGTAGCAGAACCTTCCCACCCCGTCTCACACTGAAAGTAATCAGGAAAACGTATAAATGGGACAATTTATTATAACTTGTATATACAGTACAGAGGGTTCTTTGCATTAAAATTTCTCAATACGGTTATTTTTCTTTTGAAAGAGAAATAAAAATGATAGAGTCTCGAAAAACGTCCCTGAATGTAGGAAATTAACTATATTAAATTTTAGAAGAAAAAAAACAAACAGAGAACATATTTTGATTCTATAAAAGAATAATCCTTTTACCAGTGCTGCAGGAACAAATGACTCCTCTGTAATTCTCTTTATCTGCAAAAGAAAAAAAAGTCTCTGCTTTGGAATTGTATAAAGGCTCTTTTATTTAATCAGCCAAAGTGTTTTATTTCAACATATTTCTAAAATATTGTGTGTGGCACTGTTTATAAGAAGGAACTGCATTTTCTCCATAGAAAACCCCTTGTGCTACATGTAGGTATAGTGCTACTGCAAGGGGTTTTTTTTATATTAATCTTCCAAGAAAGAAACACGTTAAAGCTAGGATCTTTATATATCATATATGGCAAAATCCAACAACTGAGAAATGAAGCTCTATCACACTCTTGAAATTTATATGATTATGAACAGCAAATAGCCTCCTTGAAGCCCCAATCGTACTCACCCTTTAATCTCCATGACCTGGGTGTACATACTCCAGGTCCCACGTTTCTAGGCTCGCACACACTTTATCAATGCATAAAGGTTTCAGGAAAATCTGCATTCACCAAAGTAGACGAGCCCGGGTGCATCGCCCGAACCCGTAGCTGTAAGTAATGTGCATTTAAAACCAAAAATTGCCAAGCACTCTGTAATCTACATGTAGGGTAAAACATTCAACTTTATTTCAGCAGGTTAAAAACATCACAATCCTGACGCGTTTCATATCGAAGCTATGTAGTCATAGGCATAACATGCAGGGGCACATTTACTAATGGTCAAATATCGAGGTTTAATTAACCCTCGATATTTGACCCTCGAAGTTAAATCCTTCGACTTCGAATATCGAAGTTGAAGGATTTACCGATATTCGTTCGATCGTTCGATCGACCTTCCCCATAGCCTAACATTGGGGTTATTTACTAAAACTCAACTTGTTCTCACTTTATTTAAAAAATAATTTGACCAAACTCCCAAACCTGAATCCCCTTTGATTTACCAATAATACTGTACTTCTTCAAAAAATCAGCATGACAAAAAAGTTGCGACAAACTTGAGCGTCAATTCAAATCTTGCGAGTTGATGTGCAGAAAACTTGACTTTTTCAAATTGTCGCTTGAAAAACTCAAATTTATTGGATTATCAACTGAAAACCAATACAAATAGTCTGAAAATATTGGGAATCCTGAAGGTTAAAATCATGTTCCAATTGTTAAAGGGACCATCTGTGATTGACATCTACATGATTTTGACAGGTTTTAGCTGGAGTATTTTTAGATTCAAATTTATAGCAGTTTCAGAGGAATTTGAGTTTTTCCCCTTTAAAATCTCGACCAGAAAAAAAATCAAGTTTAATAAACAGACTCCTTAAAGAAAACGATTCTATAATGAAAAGGGTTAACATCTCTTTTCAAAATTAAGAAATGGATGTAAATGAGCAGCATTTTCACGTAAAGGGGTGGGGAACTGGCCAGATAAGCAGATAAGAGTGGGGAACTGGAAGACCAGATGATGCTGGAATGCATTTGGTTATTAAAATACAAAATAAAATGTAGTAAAAATACAAAAAAAATAGCCACGTTTTAGCCAGGTAGCAATATTAGCAATAGAAAAAGAGGAAAAATGAGCGGCGCATATAGTTCAATTTTGCTTCAAGTGTGCACAGGTCCGGATTTACATAGCAGGCACCCCTAGGCCCACTGCCGTTCGTCACCCCCCCCCTCCCCTTTATTCGGCCAAATTTTGGTCATTGGGACCAGAGCAATGGGTATTGGCGCATGCGAAATTTATAAAACTATCATATCTCCTGTGCCTCCCAGTGTTTCTGAAAAAATGTGGGTGTGGTTGAGCAGCATGCCGCCCCCCTAAAATCCTGCCGCCCTAGGCCCTGGCCTTGTTGCCCTTTCCACAAATCCAGGCCTGAGTGTGCAAGATTCAGCAGCAAAGGTATATCAGAATACTTGACAAAATACAGCCTTTTATAACATGGGGGTCTCTACCTAGGTGTGACCCAAATATTTCTAGATATGCACTAGAAAAGCTTCCACAGCTGGATATATTTATAATGGGTAGCTCTGGTCAATCAGGATTATGTCTGCTGTTTTGAATTTTACATTTTATCTAATCTCTTTCTATGGGGTCATTTATTTTGAATATTAGATATTTATTACAGAGGACCCTTTGAAATTGCCAGGGGTCAGAAAGAACAAAAGGTATTAAGTGCTATTTCAGCCTAGGCAGCCAATAAGCTATAGGTTTGCTTGCAGTCCTGCAATAAATCTTGTGCGTGACAATTTGTTGGGTTCCTATCAGTTGATAGAATCACTTTGGAGTTCTACTGGTTACCCTAAACAGTTCATATGATGTAATGAAATTTTTTTCCTGTCATAATACTCTTCAGAGAAACACAGTTATTTGGGCACATGGCAAAGAGAAAAGATTGGCTCTAATAAAGTAACTGTTTGCATACATTAGAACAGTGTATCTACAATGCTGACACAAAGGTACTACGTTTGGAATGTTGTATATTTTATGTTTCTAGTTCTAAATTCTAGTCATTTACATTATGCAGGGTGGTGTAAGGCGATGTCGGACCAGGCTGGGGGCAGAATGTAAACTGTTCTCTATCTTACAATTCACATCACCTCCAAGTCAGCAACAGATTTGACTCTTTATTATCTATTTCTTATAGTACTGGAAAGCCTCCTAACTTTGATAAGAACCTGTCTCTTTAGTTTAGCTTTAGTTGCCCTTTATATATACATTTGTTCCCAATCATGTAACTGTAATGAATACTGGACTTGGACTTCCTTTAAACTGTCCCTTTCCTCATAAGAGAAGCTGACCACTTTTCACAGGCATGGCAACTGCCACCCCTTGTAACTCCCAGTAGAGTGACTCAATTCAATTCTTGATGTAGGATTGGAGGAAAAGGTTTCCAGAAACCAAACCAGACAGTGTTGGCCTTCAAAGCATTGCGTGCCAAAGATCTCTTGCTACTCTGGTGAGAGGATGAAGGTTACATTTTATTTAATTAAACTCAGAGGCAAATAGACAGCTAAAGGCAAAGTGCCAGAGAAGTGTGCTGTTCTTGGAAAAAAATAGCTAGGCCTATGTTTATTTATATAATTTGATTTGGGGGTAATGAGAGAACTGAAATGTGCCTCTTTCAGACTTCTACCAGGGAGAAGAACATGAATACTCTGCTTCACTGTGGATATGTACCTACATACAAGTTACTTATCATGGAGTTGCTATACCATGCACACTTTTGGTAACTTTACATCATTTTATTACTTTTACATTTTTTTTGTTCAAACAGATACATTGAGAGTGTGTTTAGTCATAAAGTCATAAATGTCTCATTTAAATACAAACCGTAACTACGTGTATATGCTAGGAAAGAGACAATGCTTGTTTTCTCATTATACATATTTTTATTGTAAGCAAACGCCTTCTGAGGTAAAGAGAAAGGGAGGACTGCAATAAGGATTTTAAAAAGTTATTTTACAATCCATAGCAACCTTGGTGAAAGCTTGGTGAAAGCTTAGCACTTGTTACTAAATATGAAACAGGGGCACACTTTATCTCCACGTTTGGGTGCATTACCTAATATTTTATATTATAGTAATGCTTGTGTAATGAATATAGTATAGTAGAATGTTCCTCGTGCTCCATTCTATTCTTGGGCATCAATTCATAAACAACAAAGTTGCTCTTTTAATGAAGTGGTTTGCCTTTCTGTTAATGTTTATTTTATTTTTTTTCAATTGGGCTTCAGACTCTTTCCAGCTTTCAAATGGGGGTAGCTGACCCCCATCTAAAAAGAAATAGGCTACACATTTAGGGGCCGATTCACAAAGGGTCGAATATCGAGGGTTAATTAACCCTCGATATTCGACTGGGAATTAAAATCATTCGACTTCGAATATCGAAGTCGAAGGATTTTAGCGCAAATAGTGCAATCGATTATTCCTTCGATCGATTCGAAGGATTTAAATCCAAGGATCGAAGGAATATCCTGCGATCAAAAAAACTTAGGAAAGCCTATGGGGACCTTCCCCATAGGCTAACATTGAGTTCGGTAGCTTATAGATGGCGAACTAGGGGGTCATAGTTTTTTCTTAAAGAGACAGTACTTCGACTATAGAATGGTCGAATAGTCGAACGATTTTTAGTTCGATTCCTTCAATTCGAAGTCGTAATCGGAGTCGAAGGTCATAGTAGCCCATTCGATGGTCAAAGTAGCCCAAAAAACACTTCGAAATTCGAAGTTTTTTTACTTGGAATCCTTCACTCGAAGTTAGTGAATCGGCCCCTTATTGTTGCTGCTGCTTGTTGTTGCCCTTCGTTCTAGTCAGACCCTCTACTATTCATATTCCAGTATCTTATTGCAAAATGGAAAGCTGCTGAATAAAGCTAAATAACTCAAAAAAACACAAGTTACAAAAAATGAAAACCGACTGCAAAATGTCTCTGAATATCGCGCTCTACATCATACTAATAGTTAACTCAAGAAGAAAAGGAGGAGCTGAGCAAGTGAAAGTAACAGTGAGTAAAACAAATCTAATCTTCTACTCTATAACCTGGCATCCATGTGTTAATTGTTATAGTTCTGCCATCTCCTGCACTATGTGCATAACCATCATGTGAAAAATATAATTTAGAAACAGCATATGTTGTAAATTCACTGTAAATCATGTAGACTACACAATCTACAAAAATAATGTATCTATGTATATTTTTTTTTTTTCAAATATGTCTTTATTGAAAAAATTTTTCATAACAAATAAAAGAAACAAACACAAAGGAATTTGGAATTACAGAAAGAAAGAATGATGGGTAAGTCCATCGGTAATACAGTTCGAGCGGATACAAACGACAGCCAGAGCAGCAATCTCCTCTTAATGACACAATGTAGAATATATTAAGGTATTATAATACACAACATTATTTCCCACATACAGATCAGTTAAAGGAAGGGAAAAGCAATTAAGAATACCTCGTTATTAACATCTGATTTACGTGGTGGTTCCTGGGGGGCGTTCGTGACATTTGTTCCTGCGAGCGGAGGAGATCTTGAATATATTGATCTGTTTCATGGACACTAGTATTGTTGAGTAAAAGTTCTGTATCATACCACGTAGTGTATCTAAACGCATACATCGTTAGGTGTCTAGTATGAATCGGGAGTGATTGGATGTAGCTCATCCATGTCGAAAAAAATTTGTCAGTAAATTGTTCTTTGTTTGTAGTGGATTCCACCCAATCCATGTGAAATATATGGTGTAGCTTTTGTTTGACCAGAGATAGTGGGGGCGTAGATGGGGAAAGCCAATGGTGTAGGATAGTTTTCCGAGTAGCAGCCATTAATCTTTCTGCCAGCTGTCTGTCAGAGTGGGAAAGTTTCAGGTGTGGAGGGGGAATCCCAAAAATCACCCATGGTAGCGTAAAAACGTCTGCTCGTTGAGTCAGAGACTTCCAGTATATCTGCACCTCCCCCATAATTGTTGAATGGTAGGGCATAGCCAAAGACAATGCACAAGATCAGCCCGGGGTTGATGACATCTCAGACATTCATCCGAATTTAGGGTACCCATATGATGCCTCCTAAGAGGAGTGAGATAAGAGCCATGCAATATTTGTAAAGCCATTTCTTGATATTTACTAACGGAAATAGCTTGCATCGCTTTTGCGTGATACTGAAGTATTTGGGAGGCGTCAGTTTGTGGGATCACAGAAGCCCATCTGAGTAAAGATTTGTTCTGTGCTTCAATCGATAGTGAGGTCTTAATAAAGCGGTAAATCTGGGAAATATTTCTGACTGTATTATATCTGGGCCACAGTATATTTATTGGATTATCTTTATCTGTCGCTGAAAGATGCCTCAACACCTTCGTGGCATAGTGGACAATTTGGTTCAGCAACATATAATCATTCGCTAGGAATGGGAATTTCTGGAGAAGCTTGTCTTTGGGTAATACTGTAAAAGTGTTATCGACAATATCTTTAACAGTTTTCAAATTTCGGTTATGCCATTCCACTAGAGTGTTATTATGTGTCCCCATCGGAAATGTGGGATTATCAAGCCAAGACAGATAGGTGGAGTAAGAAGGTGTTAATTTAAACCTGTGCCTCACTGAAATCTATGTTCTATAAGTGTCAATAAATAAGGGATGGTCGCGCAGATCTTGTGGAATATCCCTTAATGGAGAATGCAAAAGAAAGTTAAGGGAGAGGCCTCCTGTCAGGAGTTGATCAAGCTCTGTTGAGGTATATGTGCTTCTATCATATATCCAGTCCCCAGCAAAACGTAATAATGCTGCTTCATTATATTCCCGAATGTTTGGAAAGTTAACCCCACCTAAGGCTTTAGTCTGCTGTAATTTAAATAAACTTATCCTTGGACGTTTCTGTTGCCAGATAAAAGTCCGTAACAGTTTAGATAACCTTTTGTAGTCGGATGGTTTTATGCTGTAAGGTAGCATTTGTAGTTGATAGAGCAATTTAAGAAATAAAATCATTTTGATTAGGTGGATTCTCCCCATAAAAGATAGGTTTAGTGAGCCCCATTTATTCAAATCTTGTTGAATATTGTCAATAGTACGTCTAATATTGAGTGAATAAAGCTCCGTATGGTTTCTTGCCAGTTTGATACCCAGATATGTTATATGGGATTGAGCCCTCTTAAAAGGGAATTCGTCAGTCCCAAGTGTCGCAATCCCCGGGCCCCCAAGTTCCAATGCTTCGGACTTATTAAGATTGATCCGGAAGCCTGCAAAAGTACTGAATGTCCGTATGGTGTCTAGAATCGTAGCCAGTTCAATGTGAGGGTGATGAATAAACAGCAAAATATCATCCGCAAAGGCAGTTATTTTATATCTAAGACGTCCGAGTGGTATGCCTGCAAATGTTTCATTTAAAAGAAGATGTTTTATGAGGGGATCTAAGGCAATGTTGAACAGTAGGGGTGAAAGAGGGCAACCCTGTCTAGTCCCTCGTTGAATTTCAAAAGACTTTGTATTGTAGCCATTAACTGTAATAAAAGTCTGAGGAGCATCATACAAGGTTTTGAATAGGTTAAGCATATGAATTCCAAAATGTTGGAATTTTAGAAGTCTACGGATGTGTGCATGGGAGATCCTATCAAAGGCCTTATCAGCATCTAAATTTATCAGTAATCCCTGTCTTCTTTTCTCTAGGTTGCAGTGGTAGATCGTGGCAATAGCTTGTCTGATAGCCCGAACCGGATGCCTATCCTTGAGGAAGCCCATCTGATTAGAGGTAAGTATACGGGGAAGAATGCGTTGTAATCTAGTAGCCATAATTTTCGTCATAATTTTGAGGTCTTGATTTAATAACGATATTGGTCGATAGGAAGATGGATCAGTAGGGTCCTTGCCCTCCTTATGTAGTAAAATAATTCTGGCATCAGCCGCTTTGTCCCATAATGGGTTCCCTTGTAGTACATCATTGTATAGAGATGTAAGTAAAGGAGTCGTTTCAGGTAACAATAGTTTATAAAATTCTGCCCCCAATCCATCTGGACCTGGGGATTTGCCGTTTTTAAGGTTTGTGATCTATGTATATTTGAAGATGGTTATATAGCACTACTGGTATATGCAGTGCTGGACTTTTTTACATTTTACAAGTTACATTAATAATAGAGGCAGAGGTAAAAAGCAATATAACTATATTACACCCTATTTCCAAAATTGCAAATCTTACATGCCATGCGTTAGGAAACAAAATAAAAGGGTAGCCCTGCCTGTAAAGCTTATAATATACAGTAAGTAGGTAACTTGTATCCGACACTGCCCTTCTCCCACCTCCATCTACCCCATCCCTAAATGTACAGTTTTTGCACAGTTGCTAATCACAAAAGAACAGATATACCACCCTTCATTACATGGCCACCTCCAATTTTGTCCACACATATCCAGTGTTTGGCTGGAGGGAATTTTAATTTTTTACAGTACATGTTTTTTTTTTAATATATAGTCAGAGCACAACTTTGGGCATAAAATATACTGAATATACACCTCTGGTTTAAAAATAGGAGGGTAATACATTTTACCAACTTCAGTGTTTGGAGCATTTGCCCAGAAATGGTCAGGAGGTATGATTTGCATTACCTTTTGAAGAGGCTGAAGAAGATAAATGATTAACCATGTAATAAGAGGTGCAAACTTTGCCCAGTTGTAGTAACCCTATAAGATATTTGCATTAACACAGGTGACCAGTAAATGCTACTTTGATTGGCTGCTATAGGTGACTAGACCTGTACTAAGCTTTGAGCCCTTTAATACATTAACCCTGCACAGGGCAGTGGATGTTAGTGATGTGAAAAGGCAGTGGCTCTGACTGGAATAGTAGAGATGACTGGGACAATATGGAGATGCAAGTAAAGAGATACTGAGTGAAGGGCTTTGAAAATTAAGAGTAGGATTTTATAAGTTATCTATAAGCTTAATGGGGAGCCAAATTAAAGAAAAATTTAGGGATAATTAAAGTCCGAAACTGAGTGTGCTCTCCAGTTCAGTAGTGGCAAAAGGTCTCTCCAATCTCTAGTAAAATTCAAATGTTCCTGACTTTACCTCGCCTGATCGTACCCGTAAACGCTCTCCCCAGCAGCGCTCAGCGGCCGCTCACTTTCCTGACTCCTGGCGGGGAGAACTCGGGCAAGCACTGAGCGGAGCAGGAAGGAATCGAGGAGCAACTTATACGTCTGTGAGTATAATCAGCTACCAGAAACAGGGTTGAAACTGTGTGGGTACCTACCCCCCTTTTAAAAACCTTTTCTCCACTAATTAACACAAGCACACTATATTTGATGGTGTTTTGAGTACACATGAGACTAAGTTCACTTTCACTAAAATTTTGAGGTGGGGTTAAAAAACTTATAATGTGTGAATATAATCACTTTGAGCCGTAAATTTATCAAGAACAGTACACTATATTTTTTCTTGGTTTTTTTTTCTCCATTTTCCTTTTTTTGAGGTATGATCGGTAGCACTTTTTGTAAGATTTGAGCCAAAACAATGGTTTTATAGAACAAGAAAAGCATAATTAACTTGGAGAGTGCCAAGTAAATTGGCACTCCTGGGAACTCACCAGCCAAAAACTTTTCTCTTGAGAACCATGCTACTATGCTCACGGATTTCACAATTATACCTTGTGGCTGTCCTGGAATGTTTCCGCTTGCTCAGTCAGGGTTGTAATTTCAGTACCCACAGCAGAAATTTTTTTTTTTTTTTTATTTTTTACCCCGTGAAAAATTTTAAGGTCCCACCACCACATGGTCCAAGCGAGACTGGAGTGCCAGCTTCAGGTTAAGCCATTGCAGTATATAATAGAAAAGCAAGCTCTCTCCTAGTTGAGTGCTGGAGGATTCCAACAGCAGAGTTCAAGATAGACTGAAGTGAAGAGAGGTGAAAGCCTAGGTGGTTGGTTAGTATTTATATGTAATAAGTAGTTATAGTTATAAGAAATAATAAAAGGAAGGTGTAGAGGAAGGGTCTGAATTTCAGAGGTTTTTAAAGCGGTGTTTAAAGGAGAAGGAAAAGCCAAATGTTAGGCACCCCCAAGTGATTGTAGTTACTTACCTGAAACCCCGGGACATTGCTCCTATAAGCTGAAAACTGCACCGTCCCAGGGTTATACCAGTGAGCACCACGGAGCGATCCTTTTTCGCCATCTTCTTTCTTCAAATTTCCCAGGGCAAACGCATGCACAGTTGAACGAAATAGCTGACTTTTTAGTTAAAGTTCGGCTTCTCATTCTACTGTGCATGCATGGGGTTCAAGAAGGGATGGCTCATTTGGTTGACTGTTTTTAAGGATAGAGATCTACTTGTGGACACAGTATGGAGTACATGTTGGCAAAGTCCTGAGGGGAATGTAAAAAGGTAAGTGATTATGCAAGTGAGAAATATAGATGGGTACCATATATAACAAAATAATCATTATAAGTAGGATGTATCATTGTACTAGTATACTACTGCAACCTTCTTTCATTTGGCAGAGGGCAGAACTGAGGTACAGGATGAGAAATTTATAGTAGAGGTATTCAGTTTTTGAATGGGATTTCCTAAACATAAGGTATTGACAGAAAGAGCAAGATCAAGAGATTAAATTACTTTATATAAAACAAGTCATCATTGAGTAAAGCAAATGTCATATTGCAGTTATTGAGAAGGACACAAGAAAATGGAATGTAGGAAGAGGAAAGGTGATTTAGGAGGGATAAATAATGTGAAAGGGGTTAAACAAAGGAGGATGTAATGCAAGGGTGAAAGCAGTGGTGACACTAGGGGACAATGGTCCTGGTGTAAAAACTGCTCCTGTCCCCCTACCCAGTCTTCTCCCTGCCAGGACACACGCCACATGCAGACTCTTACCATTGTGTCTTCTTGTAGTGCACTCGATGCCCCCTGCAGGCTCTACTGGGGGGGCAGGTAGTTATGTTACTAGCACAGGGCATGTTGCATAGATCAGAATTTAGATCGACCATCAATGAGTAAAAGTAGGAACGGCAGATATTGGGGATGTCGGAAAGGTTTTCAAATGGCTGTGCTTCTATGCAGAGGCAGTATTGGGTGAAGGTGTTAGACATTGAAGAAAGATAAATATATTCACAAAACAAGGACTGTGAAAGGAAAGGTTTAAAGAGGAAACTAGGTCTGGAAACATTAGCTATATGAACTTTATGTGCAAAAGGATCAGGTATGGTGGCTTACCAGTGTTATGATCATAACTTTGTAACTAAAAACCCCTGTTTTTGTAATGCACTAGTATACAGTAGATACTAGGTTACGTATGTGACAGGGGGCCAGGGAATGTGCAGTGATCAATCCCCCCTCTTTTTTGTATCTTCTTGTTAAACCCCTGGTTAAACCTTACTTATGAACATGTTTGTGAAGATTCTCATTCATCCAGGTCATGGTATATCTATAGAAATAAGTCATGGACTTGCTGTGTTCTTTTCCTTGACGATGTTTCACCAGTCATCCAAAAGGCTTTCTCAATTCAGAATAACTTGTACATCTTCCTTCGAGAATATATATCCTCTGGAATGTTGCTCCAATCAGCATAATCTGTGGACCACAACATCACACTGGCTTTTTTGGACTGTTTGGTAAGAGTCAGAGAGGGTGGAAAGCTGGAAATGGAGGTCTACAGGAAACCTACCCACACAGACCAGTACCTGCTGTTTGACTCCCACCATCCACTAGATCACAAACTGGGGGTCATCGAAACTCTACATCACAGAGCAGACAAGATCCCCACCAGCATGAAGTTATGTGGGTATCCAGATTGGGCTTTTGTGAAAACCGGTGGAAAAAGAAGCAATAGACTTACTTATGAATAATTAATTTAAAAAAAAGCACACCAGCGCTGCTCCTCCAAGCTCTGCTCTGCCCATAATGAAGTGGCTGAATTATGGTCATTTGTTCAGGGTCCCCTTTACATTAGACTGGTGTTATAAATTTATGAAAGCAATGTTGTAGCATCCATATATAGGACACCAAATCTCAGCATAATTAATCATTCAGTTGGGTCTTTAGAAGTATCAAGGTGTTCAAATTGGCATCCTCCTAAAAGTTCACCCCAACTGGACTTCAAGCTAGATGCAAGCGTCACTACTCTCCTAGGCAAGTCTGCCCCCTAACTTCTGGACACAGTATTGGGGAATCAGAGGTGATTGGAGATAAGTACCCAACAAAGTGGCCAACCAGTTGTGTCACAGGTTGAGAGCATACACGAGTGAAGTTAGTTACTAAGTGCAATGCCTCTGTACTACTATGTCTGTACTACTACTACTATTCCTGGTCGCAGGAAAAATGGTGATGATACATAATGATGCAGCAAGATTATTGGGATAAACAGCAGAAATGATAAAGAATAAGGCACCACAATTACCAAAGTACATAAATTCAAATCAAGATTCATAATTTAGAAATGGAATATAAAACCACATGACTGAACTCAACATGGTTAAGTCATTACACAAACCACGGTACTAATGAATCGACTTGTAGTGAGTTGCAGTCTAATTTGCAAATAAGGCCAATACTAATATTAATTTTAAAAAAAGTGTAAGACGCCAAAAGCATTAATGAACATTATACAACATTAGCCTAAAGTTTCCAAATTACTACTTTAAGAAAACAACTTGAGGATGTGCTTGACATGGCATGCTCCGACAGTCTCCCAGCATCTGGCATGACATCATGTCACCCTGAGGCAGAAAGCAAATCATCCTCTACTTTGTAAGAGCGCTGTATAAATGTACTGTATATATTTTTAGCATGTTTTAAAGGGAAATATTCACATATGTCTAAAAGTGTATTTCTTGCTAGGCAACCACCATTTACCACCATTTACGGGGAACTGTTAGTCAAGTAAGTGAACATATTGATGACCTATTTATTAATTATAAAAAAATAACTTTTAGGGTGTCCAATATGTTGTAAGAAGAGAGGCTACAACAAAATTAACTGCCACCGTTTTATGGGTCTCCTTTTTAACTGGTCAGGCCTCTTGACACTGGAAACACAGAGTAGTATTTTCCAGGTATTGTAATGTTTGAGTAGAAAAAGACAGATTGTCAGCACTTCTGTGTTTTTCTTAAAACTCCCCAAAAAGTTTATTTCTACAACTTACATGTGAAGTAAAGTGGAAATATGCAAATTATAGGTTGGCACAGTTTTATTTATTGTTCCTTTAGCAACTACAAATGTTACTATGTTACTATGTTGAATCTACTGTAAGTGTGTGACTAAAATACTATGAATGAGGATATCTATACCAGCTCTTGCATTGGTTATGTCTGAACCCTACAAACGGTTATCTAATTAGAGATTAAATGTTCTCTCTGTGCCAAGGGCCTTTTTAATTAATACATGATTTGGGTTTAACAGAAAATAGTACAAATAATAGTCCGAATAATAAAGTGTAATCTTGTATAAAAAGTAGGCACCTTTTCCTCATTGTAGATCTCAAGTATGACCTCCCCATGAGTATGCAGTACAGTTCTGTGTGCCTTTGCATAGGAAAGATAAAGGAAAGAGTTAAACAGAGACATCTCTCCAGTAACCAATTTGAGAAATAAAATTGTGAGGAAATACTATCAAGGTTGAATGTACTCTCTGGGGAGGAGACACTTGAAAGAAAACACAACATTTTATGAATACAAAAATGAACAAAGCACAAGAAACCAATTGGGGACGTAATAAAAGTCGCAAAGAGCACAAATAAGAATAAAAATGTGCAATTTAAGTGCTAGCAGGTATCATAATCTTCTGTTGCGAGATGTTGCAAAATATATATATATCTATATGTAAACATTTGCTCAAGGAATAGCGACACTCACAATTTTTTGATGCAAGCAAAGAAGTTATTTATTCCACTCAACGTTTCCATCCCTCGCGGGGATCTTCGTCAGGAGATTACAAACAAACAACCCCAAAATTTAAACCCACAGCCGTTTTTTCAGCGCCAAAGTGCGTGCTAGGCAACCACCATTTACGGGGAACTGTTAGTCAAGTAAGTGAACATATAGGTGTACGTGGAATAGAGGGAAGAAGCAGAACATGTAGAGAGCATAGCGGTAGATTAGTTAGACATGAAGGAGCAGATTTTTAGATCGAAGAACCAGTAAGGAGAAAAGGGGTTACCAGCGTGCCAGATTATCGCTACCCCATTTGGGCTGAAACCAAGTATCCAATTGGATTTGAAGCAGCACCTTAATTACCCAATCCGTGAGTGGTATAGAGGAGGGTATGCGCCTCAGCGCACTGGAGCTACCGTACCCCGTCTGTGCAGGACCTAACCGTTGCTGGGGCAACTAGCATAAACTATTTCGGAGTAGTCAGGGTACTTAGGTCTCATTTAACCCTAAAAGAGTCACAATATACAGCCGATAGATCCATTTGGATTCTCGTCTAAGCAGGGCCAAGTCTCTGTTACCGCCGCACGGTAGTTGGGGTTGAAAATCTATCGACATACAGCGTAAAGTGCCTAGAAACCGGTTGTTGGGCCGAATTTTCTTTGATAGCCTTGCTGATAGCTGATCTGCGAATCGCAATTCTGTCATGTAATGGAGAAGTGGCTTTGCCCACATAATATAAATCACACAGGCATGTAACAATATAAACCACAAATAATGTGGTACAGGTCAGTCTGTGTTGTATCTTAAAACGTTTGCCAGTATGTGGGTGAGGGAAGTCCTTCCCTGTAAGCATAGATCTGCATGTCGTGCAGTCGGGACATCGATAGAAGCCATGTTTCTGTTGTCCACTCAACCAATTTGGGGTTTGTTAATGAAATCAGTTTTCACAAGAATGTCTTTTGGATTGTGTTTTTTTCCGTGACCGAACATGGGGGTGGGGACTCGTACAAAGACAAGGAATTGTCCACGGTAATAATCGGCCAATTCTTTTGCACATTTTTTTTTCAGGTTTCTCGATATGTGTGAGTATTTTGTGGTAAAAATCATCTGTGTATGTGGATGGTTATCTTTGGGTTTCCCTATAAGTAAGTCCGCTTGTGAGTGTGTCAGTGCCCTCTTGAGTTGTTGAAGCAGGATCTCCCACTTGTAGCCCCTATTTAGAAAACTATTAAAGGTCTCCCTTAGTTGTATCTGTGCTTTCTCAGGATCACTATTGTTTCATATGGTATGCAGAAATTGTGAGTAAGAGATAATCCTAATGGTGGTGGGTGAATAGTCACTTGCGGCATGTTACAGTGATTCAGTCTGTTGGTTTCCTATATAGGCTTGTGCCTAATCTTTATAATTCTTTATAATGTTTTCTTGCTCATACTGCAGCATAAATAGGTTAGGGTAGGAAGTTAGCATAGGACAGTGCCAGGGCACTGCCCATTTCTGTGCCCGATATTTGCAAATAGTATGTGTTCTCGAATCTGAAATAATTCCTGGTCAAGGTCAATTCTAACAATTGAATGAGAAATTCAGGAGGGATTGATTTATCAGAATGGGTCTCAAGGGCACTCCTACAGGCTTGTGTATATATATATATATATATATAATAACAATTCAACAAAGAAGGTCCGCACTCTCAGGTCTTAAAAATCAAAAATGGTTTATTATAAAAGACTAACGTTTCGGCCTCTCCGAGGCCTTTCTCAAAGTACAGATCGGTATACAATGAAAGCTTTAAATACCCTAGCTGGCGGGAAAGGTTAATTAGCTGACATCATTCTCGTCATCATCATCATCATCACTACGCGTCAAGTACTAGAAATGTGAAAATACACATATAAAACACATTCAAATTCAAAAACACTTTTATATTAAAAACCCCAATTCTACTGAATAAGGAAATAAAAACATACTAAGTAACAATATTGTTTGTAACTTCTTATTATGCTACGCACAGTGAACCTGGCTGTATTGTTAATGTTACAAAGTATAAAATCTGAGTATAGGTGAAAGGTCTGTTTTTTGACCTTTTTTATGTATGAAAGCTGCTACCATGATTGGCGTTGCAAGGCCATGTTTGGGACTGACGTTTTTACCCCTTCTCTTGGAGGTCGATAATGGTCTGTATGCGGGGAAATAGTCGGAGCCGACAATGGCCGACTTTCTGGACGCTATGATATATAAAACCCCCCTACAAGACTCCCTCTGCATTTAAAGATCACAAGAAGTAACCGCAGCAGATACACACAGCAGGAATATCTGGCACCGCAGACACGAGTACTCCAGTTACGGGAATCGACCCATGGACACAGCTCCGCATGACTCACTACTAAGATGGTGTTACAACAAGATGTACCGTACACATGGCGTCGGAAGCCATGAAAACTGCACCACAAGATACAGATTGACATATCCCGCTACAGCGCTGCGTCCATACTATGGCGCGTGAGTATTCTAATACCTGGAGTCAACGATCATTGGTGTCCTTGGGTGTGTCAGTTATACCGGGTCCCGGTTGCCCTGTGCGGTATGGCCGCAGTTGGCATCTGCTCCCCGGTCGAGATGCGGCGTTCGAATTCCGTGGTGCGGGTTGGATGAGGCGGTGCTGCCCTTGCACTGCGGGAGGTCCATTCTCTACTCCGTGTGACGGGAGTCGAGGAGTGTGTATTGTTCGATCTGCTAACATGTAATGTATCGATGTGCTAATATCCACCCTTGCAACAACTACAGTCTCGACGCCCACAAGTGCAAGCCACTTACCACAATAACCCAGAGGAAAATATTTATTTCTATTAGATGATTATATGAACTTTTGGACTGAACAACATGTCCCACTAATTTTGGTGATTTTTTACACAGTATGGTGACTTTTTTATTTATATATTTTTTATCTTTTGGGTATTATTTTTATGTATTTTTTATGTATTTTGGATGAATTATCTTTACTCTATTCACGTTTATAACTATTGAATATCTTACTAGATACACATCTAGTCCGAGTAACGCTATATTTTTAATTTGTATGCACACATTTAGTATATATGGCCGGTCATAAAATCTATGGGATAGAATGTAAACAGGGGGAGTGGCCACACTAAGGGTTAATATCCCCAACACTAGGGGTTATATAACAGACACTGGTAGTCACATTATAGAAACACAACATACTTTTAACGATGGGAAAATGGCTATCTTATAGGCACTTACACTATATATTAACAATGGGTTAATTTTAAAAATATAACGACATACTGAAGTGAGAGGGCTTGTGCTACATTAATTAAGTTATAGTACGAATACCTGACCTGCTTAAGGGATTGCATTCATGTTTTAGTTTTCATGTTTTAGACTTTATGTATCTATATTTTATTGCAATTGGGGGAACTTGAAAAACAGACCTTTCACCTATACTCAGATTTTATACTTTGTAACATTAACAATACAGCCAGGTTCACTGTGCGTAGCATAATAAGAAGTTACAAACAATATTGTTACTTAGTATGTTTTTATTTCCTTATTCAGTAGAATTGGGGTTTTTAATATAAAAGTGTTTTTGAATTTGAATGTGTTTTATATGTGTATTTTCACATTTCTAGTACTTGACGCGTAGTGATGATGATGATGATGACGAGAATGATGTCAGCTAATTAACCTTTCCCGCCAGCTAGGGTATTTAAAGCTTTCATTGTATACCGATCTGTACTTTGAGAAAGGCCTCGGAGAGGCCGAAACGTTAGTCTTTTATAATAAACCATTTTTGATTTTTAAGACCTGAGAGTGCGGACCTTCTTTGTTGAATTGTTATTCTAAATATTTTGGACACTGCACCCAGGCACGCTTATACTTTGTTACGTGAGTGCTGACTTCCCCATGGATCGTTATATATATATATATATATATATATATATATATATATATATATATATATATGTTGAAAAAACAAAATAAGTCTCTCGCACACCTTCGAATAATCAAGTACCAGGTGCTGCTGCCGTGTCAATTATTCAGATATCCATTGGTAGAAAGCAGCGCACACTGGAATTTTTAAAAGTTTAATTTATTTATCAAATTTTGAAAAATATTTTACATGTATCGACGTTTCGGTCCTGGTCTTGGACCGTTCTCAAGATACACCATATGTTTAAAACCAAGGTTTTATACCCTCCTTTATCACCAAACAGGAAGTGAAATCACCAAAACACATCAAACACGGACATAGGAAATCACCTTACTAACTCGCCAGTAAGCCACCGTTAGACTCTAAAGCCGGTGTAGTCTTCATTCACCCGGCGGAGAACATTTTTTGGAGAAGGGACACCGTTTACCCACGTTTAAATATATTGGCATAGACCATATACCACCCCTCCGGAGAGGTGGCGATAGGTCCGGATTGCTTCTGCAGAGAGAATGTTTTTGGATAAAAAAACTTAATACTATGGCGCCTAATGGTCTTAATGAACAGTTGTCCCTTACTTGCTTCCTTAACCAGAGATGATGTCTATATTTAATATGATTTTGCCATGTTTTGATTTTTTGTTTTATAGGACATTAGGATTGACACATAATACCTTACTTGGCAGCTGTTTCTGTAACACAAGGGAAGAGCCGATACAAATGTGTAATTATGTTTCTTTAATATATTGCCAAAAGTGGATACAGATGAGCAACTTTGTTGCAAATAGTGAATGAACGGCGCTTAGTAAGGTGATAGTCATTTTATGTGTGTTGGTGATTTCACTTCCTGTTTGGTGATAAAGGAGGGTATAAAACCTTGGTTTTAAACATATGTTGTATCTTGAGAACGGTCCAAGACCAGGACCGAAACGTCGATACATGTAAAATATTTTTTAAAATTTAATAAATAAATTAAACTTTTAAAAATTCCAGTGTGCGCTGCTTTCTACCAATGGATATCTATATATATATGTTGATATGTTTTGAAACTCACGAGGAAACTTCCGGCGACTTTGGAAAACTAAGTGCGATTTAGATTCTAGCCGGCGGGAGGCATGTCGGGGAGATTAATCACCCAAAAGAAGAGTTGATTTATCGCCGGACGACTAAATCTCCCTGAATCTGAGCAGGTGTTTCTGCCCTTATATGCAGGCCAGTAGCACCAGGAATTGAAAGTGAATGTAGAGGCTTTGACTTCTATAAAAGACTGGAGGGATGTGCAAACAATGGAGTCATTATAAAGCACAAGTTGGAAGTGCTGGTTCTAATAAGAGCTGCTGTGATTGTAAATTTCAGTTTTCTTTTTTTTTGTAACATAGTTTACTTTGCAAGTCTCTGAAGTGTGTTAAATATGGATTTTGTTTTTTTATGAAGGTCTAAAAATATAATAAACCTGATACTTTTTTTTCCATCAAGGCAACAGTTCTTTTTGAGAAAATGTCCCCATGCCTCACAGACAGCCATCAATAGGATAAGCAAGAACAAAAGTCTGCATCCAAAAAGAAATATTAGCTCTCCACACCGCAAGCAGTGTTCTTAACCATTTTACCACAGATAGAACAGGGGTTTATGCTTTGCCTGGCCCTGGATATCAGTTACTGGTTAATATATTGTGACCAAAATGAAAATGGCTATTACAGAGCATAGTTTAAGAATAGGCATCTCATAAACAGAGTAGTCAAACCTTCAGATGCTTTGCTTTGGTGACAGGTGCTTTAACCTGGTGGTGGACAGAGGCTTCTTATCCTGCTGAGTTTGCTGAAGTAGTGGTTAATCATTAAAAGACAAATAAAGTCTGTTTAACACTGAGATTTAGTAGATAAGCATACCTGCAATGAGATCAGCAGTGCTCATGTAAATCAGTCACTGTTATGGTGTTTAAATGTGGCAGCTTTACTTTTTTTAAAAAACACTGACTCTGTTAAAAAATTCACACAACTCATCACTTCTATACACAGACCAAGACTTAGGGGAAAATTTACTAAAGGGTGAAGTGGCTAAATCTGGCAAAAATTCGCCGTAAAACGTAATTTTGCCACTTCGCCGATTTACTATGGGTCCCTGGCGTAAATAGATGGGGTTAGACTCAAGAGATACTTCGCACCCTAACGCCAGGCGAATTTGCGCTCTGGCAAAGGGATGTAACTTCGCAAATTTGCTAAGTTTTTAGTAACCATGTTCTCACAGCATGATTCGATCTGTGATCCTGCTTTCCTGGTTCATTTTGCCACAGTTTTCATAGAAATTAGGTCATCGCATTGTGGGACGCAGCAATTCACCTGTGTTCGGCACATACATGTGTCTGGGTGAGTAGAGCCCCCTTCACAATATTTGAGTGCATCTACTCCTGCGCTCCCCTGTGGCTGAACTGAAGATAGCACAACGCAGGGGAGCGGAGGAAAAACCACCCGTGTGTAAGAGCCCCAACACAGTGCTTTTCATCAGTCCTTTAATCCACATGCATGAATCAATTCAAGCAGTCATGTTAGTGATGTCACTTTTGGGTAAATGGCACCTGCAACATAGAAGGAGAAATTAGATTTTGGACAGGGGAACTCAGATTAAATAAACGGTATTTCTGAAAATGAATCCAGCGATCTGGGACAGGAAGGGCTCCTCTGTAACATACTACAAAGTTAGTTTAAAGGCTTTCTTTGTCCTTTAATGCAGCGAGAACAAAATGGCACCGAAATGGAAATGATGTCCCAACATCAGCTCAAGCGTCGCACAAAGGAAACCAGTCCTCAAATGAAGCATCAGTGCCAAAACACACCACGAAAGTTTTTAACTTACAAATCTCCACACCAATGCCAAAATAATTGCACCTCAGACTGAATTGGCCATCTTTACCGAAGCCTGTGTATTGGTTACTCATTAAAGGAGAACTAAAGCTTAAATAAAGAAGTAGCAACCACAGCAACTAAAGCTTAAATAAAGAAGTAGCAACCACAGTAAAGATCTGTGTCTCCAAAGATGCCCAGTAGCTCACCATCTCCTTTTCTACTGATTCACTACACATGCTCTGTGCTGCTGTCACTTACTGAGCTTATGGACCCACTCACAATATACAGTACACATAGAATAGAAATGTCACAATATAAGGCTGATTAGTAATTAATACAGATGGTTACTGCATGGCAGCACAGAAACCAGTGCAACTAGCATCAGAATTTAATAATCAGCCTTGTAGAATCTTCTTATATTACAGACAAACCTCATTTTCTGCTTGATAATTTGTGACAACCCCTAAGCTTAGCTTCTCAACAGCTGCTCAGAGCCCACTGAGCATGGTGACCTCCTGTGAAATGTTTGATGTCCTGGATCATTACTCCTATTGAGAAGCTGAAACTTTAGGCTGGTGCAATAAGGTTATAATATAAAATATGAAATTTTTTGCAATATTCATTTTTAGGGTTAATAAAAAAAAAATAACACTGAAAATGTAAAAATCCATTCTACCCCCCCCCATAACACTGCTATTCTGCACAACATTAATTATCCTTAATGTTTAATACATGAGTAATGCAATAAAATCACTCTTACAGTTGTGCGTTGTGTTTAAAAAAAGGCGATGCTGTGACTTGCACTTACAGTACATTCTCGCTCCAGTCTCCTAATTGCCAACTAGTTGCTCCGCTTCACAGATGATTATCACCCTGCCTTGTTCTTCCTCTTTGTTTGCATTACTGCTGCATTTATGTCTAGAGAGGGGGTGTGTAGCTACTACAAAAATGTAAATGTCCAAAGACAAAATTCGAACACACAGCAATCGGCTTCATTGAATTAACAATGGCACCAGGGAGAGAACCAGGCATTTCTGCTTTGCTGAACCGTGAATATTAGTTACTCAGTAATGCAGTGAGAACAAAATGCTACTGAAAGGGTAATGATGACCATTCATGTTTACTGGTTTAAAAAATATAATATCTGATGATCATAATGGCCTTATTTTTTTTGTGGGTATAAGGTTAGGCGCAAAAAAACATCACAGCTGACTCACAGCTGGCACAATGATACCATAATTCTAGGGAAAATGCTGCATTGTGGGAATTACTTGAAGAACTGAGACATTTTTTTTTGGACTTTGCTCCCAAGAGCTATTGTAAGTGTCTAGTCTGCCTGGGCCCCTTCCATGTAATCATATAAAGCTATTGTGAAAAACTGAGCTTTACCTTTTTTTGTAACAAAAACATACCTCCCAACATTTTGGAAATAGAAAGAGGGACAAAAAGATTTGTTTTTTGATCACACCCATTTTATGGCCACACCACCTAATTACCATGCCCATTTTACAAAATTTGGCAGGTTCAGGCCCAGGCCTAGGGCAGCAACATTTTAGGGGGACGGCATGCTGCCCAACCAAACCCAAACTGGTTCAGAAGCATTGCTCGGGTCTCAATGATGAAAATTTGTGTGAATAAAGGTTTGGGGACAGGGTCGGACTGGACATGGGGGGCCCACCGGTAACTATACTCTGCTCCCCCCCGCACATACGCGAACGTTGGGCCGCATGCCAGTGCACATGCAAGAATATCTGGGCGCACGTCGGTGCGCATTGCGATACCGGCATAAAAACCCATTTTTATTTGGGGACCCGGACATCAGGGGAGGGGGCCAGGACATCGGGGCCTAGGGGCGTCCGTTATGTAAATCCAGCCCTGGGCAGGTTATGAAAGAAATGCTACAAATCAGTTTCCCCAAGAGACCTTCTTATCTTATGTTGTTACAAAAATGTTTAAGTATCTATTCTGGGCTCTCTACCAAAAGCCAATTAAGTTAGAAACTTTGTATCTTTTTCTTGCTGTTCAGTGCAGGAGATCAAAGAGAAAGTCGGGACATTTCAGTTACAAACCCAGGACTGCAGGTTGAGCTGTTAAAATTGGGACTGTCCTGCTCCTCAAAATGGGACAGTTTGGAGGTATGCAAAAAAAATTATATTATATATATATATACATATACATATACATATATATATATATATATATATATATATATATATATATATATAATTTTACTAATCTACATACAGTGTATATATATATATATATATATATATATATATATATATATATATATATATATATATATATATATATATATATATATATATATATACACATACACGAAATACAAGATGGGTGCCCCAGCACTCTTAAAAGTATACTTGCTGTGCTTTTCGGTGCTCGCTCCAATCTGAGACGCCGTCACATCCGCATATAATACACAATTGTAAAAGGAAGAAGCAGCACTTGTATATTGCAAAAAGATATATTAGAAAATCAGTGCATCACTTAGCAGCAATGATTCGGACAACCTGTGTGTCCTTTGTCAAGCCAGAAAAAATCTCTCAACATATCACAGGTATCACATTATGTAGGCAATAAACAGGAAATGACCTCAGAATTTGTATCCATGTCAGTGTAAAGCATCATAACACATACATATTCATAAGAACAAAAACAGGTCATAATCACGATTTAAACCCAGTGGATGTAAGGATTTGAGCATATTGATCCACCGCACCTCTCTTCTCTTTAATTTTAATTCCCTGTCTCCCCCTCTTCTTGTGGGAGGCACTACTTCTAACACCATAAATTTAAGATGATCAACAGTGTGACCCATGTCCACAAAATGTTTAGATACAGGTAATGTAGTATTGCCTAAGTTAATACTAGAACGATGTTGCGATATACGTGATTTGACCATCTGAGTGGTTTCACCTACATAGATGAGACCATACGGACATGTCAACACGTATATATATATATATATATATATATATATATATAAAATAAAGCATGAAAGAGTCCGCACTCATGGGTCTTGTGTTGAAAAGAAAAAACTTTTTAGTCTTTATTCAATGTTTCAGCTCCTAAACACGAGCCGTCCTCTTATTGATTGTACAATTACTTGTTCCAGCACCTGGGCAGTGACCAGTGATCTGTGTGCACCAGGCCTATGTTCTTTTGTATATATATATATATATATATATATATATATATATATATATATATATATATATATATACACTGTATATAGATTAGTAAAATCATAGGCTTTGATATATATTAACTATACTTAACTACCTTTGAAATTCCTTTTCATGGCAGTTTATGAAAAACCTGCCAACATGTCTATCATACATCTAAGAAAAAGCAAACCTTTTAATAAAAGTACAGAATGTATATCTCCATCTGCCAACATAAATATTTGAAGTCATGTAATCTATGACATGTTCTAAAAACTGATTTGTAATACAAATATTTTCTAAACAGCAGATTCCTTAACGGTTAAAAATACAAGACCTATCTGATTTAAATATATGAAATAACAAGTATCGCTGTATATTTGTCCCTTTAGATTTTTGTGCATAGCAGCTCTTGTAATTTGCCTTCAGTGGGCACTATGTTAAGTGCACCTTTAAGAAGACCCTGTTCTTTATTTGGGAAAGACATCAGACCAATGAATGAATGCAAAAATATTGCACCTAATGAATTTGGATGCATCTTGTAAAACAACAAGACGCAGTAGGTGGAGTATTTACTGTGCATTTACAATATTCTTTGCTTCCATTACCCATAAAGGGGCAGATTTATCAAGGATCGAAGTGAAAATTCTGAATTTCAAAATCGAATTTCGAATTTGAGTTTTTTTATGGCCAAAACTGTCAAATCCAACCAGGGAATTGTTAAAATTGTTAAAAGTTTTATTAAAAATTCAAATTAGATTTTCACCACCTTAAACCTGTCGATTGCTTTTAGACTATGGGTGATGTCCAGGGATCAATTTGGAGTTGTTTGCAGCCTTCCTAAAAATAGAGTATTTTTTCAGAGAAAAAACTCGAATTGAATTCAATTCAAATTCGATTCGAGTTTGCAGGTCAATCCCATTCACCAAGTTTGAAAAATTCAAAGTTTTTGATAAATTGCAGTTGGTCGAATTTTGGTCGAGTTTAGAGTTCATGGGAGTTTATGGGAGTTTTAAAAAAACTCCCATGAACTCTAAATTCGACCCTTGATAAATCTGCCCCTAAGTGTACCATTCTTTAAAAATAAGTGGAATGTGGGCAAATGCAAACATTTGTTTTTCAACCATTAAGGGGAACATTTACTAAGGGTCGAATATCGAGGGTTAATTAACCCTTGATATTCGACCATCGAAGTAAAATCCTTCGACTTTGATTTACCGCATCGAATTATCGAAGGAAAAATCGCTCGAAAGAGTACACGGCAGCCATCTTCTGGGTCTTCGGTAATCTGAGAACAAGACCGGCGTGTCGGCACATGGAGTAATTTCCCGGTGAGCATGTAACGAAAGTGACGGAAATTGCTGAATCGCTGGAAGAAAACATGAAGACCAGGAAGATGTCTGCCGTGAACTCTGATCCCTGAATCTGCACCGAGGGGTAAGTAAAAAGTTAGGGGCATTTGCCCGGGGGAGCAGCTAGGAGTGAAGGGGTAATGGGGTAGGGTTTTTTTTTAATAAGGGGTTTGTTTCTCCTTTAAGTAGGCTTTGTATGACGACACTCTCCCATAGAATACTGTATATAGGTATATTCTTGTAAATTCACATTTGTATGTGCAAGTTGGTTGCACTAAAATAAACACTAGGGCTCAATAAACACTTGGCAAATTTGCACCTGTACAGTAAACCATAGCAACCAATCAGATCTTTACTTTCTTTGTTCTACTTGCAGCTAGATTAAAAAGTCTTATCACTGACTGGTTGCTGTGGGTTACTGCCCAGCTTCAAATTTGCCAGGTGTTCATAAATGAGCCCCAGTTACAGCAAAGGGTACCCTTTAAACATATTACATACAGGAAAGATGGAAGTTCACATAGAAACTTTGACATAGTTGGCCAATAAATGGACAAACAATCCCTGTTTTGTGTAACAGTGAGGGCATTTTAAGTAGTTTAGGAAACTGTCTCAATGTAATTGATAATGGACAAGTGTGGAAGGTCTCTTTGCAGCCTCATTGCACCCTCACCTAATGGTTTAGTTGTTGAGCACAATTTGCTTTAGTTCAAGGTTAATAATTTGTGGTCCTGAACATGCTACACTAAAAATCTGGCCTCACGCAAGGAAAACCACCAGTGATTTTGTTTCTAATGAATGTAAACAACACAACTGAATGGATTAATGTATTGCAGCAGTAACATATAATGTACCCTCTATTATAATTACAGCACTGGAAAACAGTGTTTGTTTCATGATAGTTTATAGGCACCTTATGTGACACTGCAAATGCAAATCTGTTTACAACCGTTGGACTGAGGGTTGTTATGTACTTATTACTATCATCTCTTTGTGATTAGATTTGTGCAAATAATTATTTGAGACAGAGAACAGAGGGGCCCCTCTGACCCATAGGTAAGTTTTAATGTGCATGAATATTTTGGTGTTAGGGCTTGATATTAAAATTGATCCTGCATATTATATCCTTAAAATATTGGTGCTTTGTGATTTGTAAAACATGACTTACTGGAACTTATGTATAAATATATATATATATGTATATATATATAAAGATATATATATATATATATATATATATATAATGTGCCCCTGTTGAATAATGTTAGGCTATTGATATCAAACCCACCTTGGTGTTCCATGACCTGTATAAAAACACTCATCCTTTTACTATAGGATCATGGAACTCTTTGGTGACTTATAAGGTGCTTATATTCCACAATAGATGGTACACTATTCACTATATATCCTCTTGTTGCGGTTAAAAAGCTGTATGTTTATTGCTTGATGGGTAATGGGAATGCCAAAGTAGTAACGTATCCATGTTTACTTGTACTTTACTTCTATACAGGTCTGATTTAGAACTCATGACCTAAAGAAGATTATGAACAATCTGCTCCAAGTTATTTTAGTTTATCCCGGGGTAAGTGCTGAGATACAACTATCCCATAAAGTGTCTGTTTACAACCAGTTGAAATATCCCACTATAACTCATTTAGTTAACCTAAGCCGCACTCAAAAGGTCACCACTAGATGTCCCCAGTGAGGTTAGTCACTCAATACACATTGTAAAGCCAAAGACCGGAATAACTATGAACATGCTTGCTGGAATGTGTTTGTGCCTGAGCATTGTGTCTATCAGTCTGCCAAGTAAAATGATTTTCTGTAGTCCAAACAACTTATTTTTTATTTCTCTGCTTTTTTAAAAATGGTTTGCCATCATATTCTCCGAGGAGCCACTGGGACTTGTGGTTGTAGAAAATTACCAGCAAGTGGCGTTGTTATCACCAAATTCATATTAACAGTACATGTATCCCTTAATATCTTGGAATAAAAACAAAATAAATCATGAATGTACATTCAAAAAAATGCTTAGAATAACCCCCTCGTCAATTTTCCATTCACTTATTTTAAAAGTTTACGTATCCTTAAAGCAAATAATTACAATTTTTAACATTATTTGTTATTTCTCTGTTATAATAAAACAGTACCTTGTACTTGATTCCAACTAAAACATAATTAATCCATACTGGAGGAAAAATAATCCTACAGGGTTTATTTAAGGTTTAAATTATTTTTTAGTATACAAAGTGAAGTGATCAAAATTATGAAAAGTTTTGAAAAACCTAAGGTGCTGAACATTCTAGATAACATATCCCATACCTGTAGCTATTTTTAGATAGATGTATATACAGTGAAACCTCAGTTTCACATCTCCTGATTAAGTTATCCTAAATTTTAAAACTTTTTTTGTGGTTGTTTATGGGAGAGGACCTTTCACTGACCCATGCTTCATTAATATCCAACAAGTTTTCAATATCAGGCTTTTCTGAGAGCCCTATACACAAGGCAATTATGCAACGAGTAGCTGCTGTAAAGTGTTGAGAGGGACATCATTAATACAAGCAAACATTACATTAGTTATTAAGACCATGGGGTCCGTTTACTAAAGTGCGTTAAAAATATTTAGAATTTTTGCCAAATATGTTCTCGCCAGTTTACTAACCTGCGGTAAATATAAATTTGCGAATTTTCTTGTACAAGAATAATTGTTCGCCAGTTATCGCATTCGCTGAAAATAACGCTACGTACACATTAACGGCCAGTTTACTAAACACCGAAATGTGCTAAAGACAAAATTAACGCCAGAATATTCGCAAACTTTTACCGCCACCTATGTAGTGGCATAAAAGTATTTTTTTCACTAGAAAATTCTCAAGGGGCAGGAAATATCCCATAATGCTGTTTTTTTTTACCCATCATTCTTTGCTGACAGGAGAGAGATCTGTAGCTATTGCTGACAGGATGTTTTGGCTTCTGCTTCTATCTGTTGCAATAGCAGCAGTTTCAGCTCAGAGTCGTATTATTGGCAGTGGATATCACAGTCCGAGGATTCGTCGGCCTCTACGCTTTTTTGGTTTCATTGTGATTGGCTACATTAAACTGTGCATTTCTATGAAGCAAAGATATTGACTGGTATGATTTCTTGTTCATATGATTCTATTGGCAGAAGGGTTTATATGATGCAGACATGTTTGATTGGTGTTACTCTGGTAATGTTGTTGGATGGTATAATCATCAGTCAATAAATTTTATGAGTTTTGAAGATGCATTTCTGGCCATAAATGTCACAGTAAAAATTGCCATAATAACTAGCATAATATATAGCATAAATATTCGCAAAAACGTAATTTTTTGCCAGAAAATTTGCAACTCACTAAAATTACCACTAACGTAAGCTGGTTCGTTAACGTAAGTGATCGCAATGACTTCTGAGCGCATCGCTGTTTAGTAAACTTAGTCGCTACGAATATTCTGGCGGAAAAATATTCTCAGCGATAACATGCGGAAACTTAAAGTCAGATTTACCGCACATAATCTACTGGTAAGCATAGTCCCTTTAATTGATATCACTGTTGAATGAATGGCTTTATCATGTCACCCAACCACGTTTACTCATTGTCTTGGTGTTTCTTTCAAGGAGCACTGTTGAAGAAAATAAAATTGCATGTGTGGATACAGGAAGAAAAAAAATACAAAACGACAGAATTAAAAATATTTGAACAGGAGCCTGACGTTCATTTTACTAAATTGCTTTGTCAAAAACACATAGAGGGGCAATGCTGGCAGAAGTCTTTCTTTTATAAAATTTAATGGATATGCCAGTTAAAGTAACAGTGGAGACAGGGGCCTGCTCCTATTAGCAATTCAATGTTCTGCAAGAACTTACATGCAAAAGGCCCTAAGTGAAATCAGTAAAGAATGCTGTTGTCCTTTAAAATCTGCGATGAAGTGATGCACCATGCACCAAATTGCGCTGATTGTGATATCAGACTACACGGGAATAGTCTGCCACTAAAAGATAACTTTTATTCATAATTTCTAAAGAGTAAAAATCCCATTGGTATCTCAGTACAACAGTAGCTTAGAAGTGTGTTGTGCATGTTCTCTTCCCACAAGAGCTGAGATTTTAAAGTTGCCTCCACTATCTTAATTGTGATAGTAATTACTCTACCCACTATGCCAGTATTAGGCCACTGGAACATAAGTCTAAGGTGGTGAAAAGTTTAGCTGTTACAACCATCTTGGCTGGGTTGTTTGCAAACTTTTAGTATGCTGGAAACAGTGCTATATTAAGACAATATGCAATTAACCATCCTTGTTTATTTTCTGTTGTTTTCGAGCTATTGCAGTTTTATTCTTTAGCTTCCCAGTTTGGAATTTCTGTGGTTACCTAGTTGATGGTGTCCCTAGCAGGCCTGGATTTGTGGCAAGGACACTAAGGCCTGTGCCTAGGCCGGCAGAATTTCAGGGGCAGCATGCCGCCCAGCTGCATCCAAATTCAAACCCTGGAGACTGGCGTGCGGTAGATTTGAAAATCTCTGCGTGTCTCCAGTGCCAGACCAGTTATACGCGTGCGCATTCTACATGAAGGAAGTGGACAGGTAGGGAAAGGGGAAGGGGACGGGGGCGGCCTAGGGACACCTGGATCGTAAATCCGGGCCTGGTCCCTAGTGACGACACAGCTGTTAGCCATTGAGAATGGAAGATGAATAGACCATAAGAAAAGTTGGTAATAAAAAGTCAAACTATATAAGATTATTTAAAGTTCATGTTTAAGCACAAAACTTGACTTGTCATTGTAAATTGGTAAAATGTAATTTTACATTTTCCCAAGGTTCACTGGGGTCAAAACTATATGTAAGAAAGGCAGATCTACTATGTACTTATAAATCTCTATGCAATTTTGCAAGAACAGCTTTGTTTCAAATATTCAGTATAGGTCACAGTCAGACATGGTCCCTGTTAATAACAACTCGAATGGGCCAGTAAAATGTCTAGTATCAGTTTCCACAAACTTTAGGTATAGAATGTTACTTAATGTGCCTTTTTATACCACAATCTGCCTGCATACTATAATTCCTTCTCCCCAATGTGCTTCTGTTGCTCTCTAAGGCAAAGTGCACATCTGCATGTTCTTAGAACCCCCCGACCAAAATCCAACAGTAGTGGAAAAGGTTTATTTCAAGCTATAAACTGATCAAATGCCAATTGAAACAATGTTCCCACATGGGGATAAAATAGCTAAAAATCTACCCACATATCATGGAAAAAGAAGTGTATGTCAAAAGGAAAAGTCAAAACACGCAATGGAATGGAAAATATAAATGAATTTGGGTAACATATGATGATTTTGATCTGGAGATATATGGGTTTGTGTGGGAGCCATACTGAACAGGACCAAAATAGTCTAAAAATCAAACAGCTGTCAAATCCAGTGCCTTTCCCTGATTTCAATCTGGCTTGCAATGTTAGCAAAAGTTGTCCAAATCCCTTTGGGGGAGTCACCAGGTCTAATTTGACAGGTGGGGATATAAACGGGGACAAACTGGCTTTAAAAAGGGCCTGGACTCTAGAGCTTGGTGACAGAATGTTCTAATGTGAGCGCACATGCACAGTGGAATGACGTTCGGAGGGGGGATACTCAGGACAGAGGCCATATTGGCAAACCCAAACTAGGAGAAGGCAAAGGACCCTTCAGTAGGTACCTGCCCCCTCATTGTTGCGCCCTAGGCAGAAACCTCTTATGCCTACCCCTAGTTCTGGACCTGCCAAGAGCAGTTGGGGCATGATTTCTCCATCCTGGTAATATTGGGCAGAACCACATCAGTACTGAAGATGACGTGAGAGTAAACCAACCACAGCATTGGATTATGGCATGGCCATACGCCAACTCTTTTTGAAGGAACAGTAACACCATAAAATTGTGTTTTTAAGTTATTAAAATATAATGTACTGTTGCTCTGCACTGGTAAAAAGTTATGTGTTTGCTTCAGAAACTTAGTTTATATAAACAAGCTCCTGTGTAGCCATATGGGCAGCCATTCAAAGCTGAAAAAGGAGAAAAGGCACAGGATACACAGCAGATAACAGATAAGCTCTGTAGTAAACAATGGGATTCTACATAGTTTATCTATCATCTACTGTGTATCCTGTGCTTGAATGGCTGCCCCCGTAGCTACACAGGAGCTTGTTTATATAAACTATAGTTGTATTTCTGAAGCAAACACACTAGTTTTACCAGTGCAGGGCAACACTACATTATTTATTCATTAATTAAAAACACAATCATTTTTTTAATGCTAGTGCCTCTGCACACTCAGTTGGATCTTGTTCCTTTTTTAGTAGAAGAGACCATGTTGCAGTAAACTAAACAGTATAATCTCTTCCTATGCATGGAGTGAACCTGAGTAAAGTAGCAGCTGAATGTGCCAGGACAGAGGCAAGCAAAAGGAGATGTGCAATTTTATATATCGAGGTACAGTGCCAAGCCCCCTTTAATAAGGCACCCAAGGCTTCTGCCTTTTCTTGTTTTGGCCCTAGGTTATGTCCGGTTAAAAACCAGACATCATAAGTTTAACATATTAATCCTAACTACTAGATATACTAAAGGAAACACAGGCAAAACCAGAGCCTGTCCATGGAGTTCATGTTATGTCTCTTCCATCTATATCAGGGTTGAAAACCTTTTTATCATGTCATACAAATTTTCCAAAATGTGGGACTCAATTTATGATCCTAAAGAACTGGTTTTGAATAAATTATGCACTTTAATTTTTATTCATTACTGTGGCTGAGCATTTTATTACTAACAGCACCAAAAAGACCGACCATACACAGCTTTGGGACTAAATTATGGGTTCCAACCCATATATTAAGAATAACTGATCTATAGTCCAATGTAATCTCTTGTTTCTAGAGTAAAGCCTGAAATATATTTTGTCGGATATTTGCAAAACAAACTGGATGCTCCATAACAGCTATATACTTCTTGTCAATGGTATTGCTAGTCTCCAGAGAACACTTATTTGCATAGTGTTAGTGTTTAAAATAATAAAACCATCTTTAGATGGAAGTGACATGAGTTAATGACATTAATTAACTTTATTGCGACTTTTACAGTAGTTTCTTGACATGGGAGGTTGTGTGGCCCCCACAGCCCTAGTGCCCCAGCTGCCTGTCAATCTGTCATGTGTTACTGAATTCCCTAAATTAATCCGTGATCTCTATTTCCTCCCTGTGCTTATTTCCTAAATCCCACAGCCAAATCACCAATCCAAGAGCAGTCTTTTCATTCTCTGTCTACCCATCAGCAGAAAACCAGCTCTGATTGTCCTCTGAATACAATTCCCTGAATGAATACATGTGTATTGTTCTATAGAGCCTGTCATGGTGTCCTCTTGGTAAAACCCGGGCTTGTTTTAAAAAGTGTGGTGTTGCCCTTAGGCCATTCCCGAGTGGCACAGTGTGCTTTGGTAATACATTGTAGATGCAGTGATTTATGTAATGCATTTTGGAGCGCAGAGCACTATGGTTGGTAGATTCATATAAGAATGCCTTTGGGGTGTACTGGGATATTGTGGCATTTCTATTAGATTGAGCTTTAGGATTTACCTGCAGTGTCGGACTGGGGTGCCAAAGGCCCACCAGAAAACCTTAGACCATGGGCCCGCTTTTCAAACTATTATTCCTCCTCTCCTCACTCAACCTCTTTATTCTACTAGTCTTTTATATCTACTTACTATATTCTTCCATTATTGTGCATTTTTTTCTCATAAAGAAATAGGGAATAACCATGAAATTGGCTAAATGATTAGAAGCAGGAGGGCCCACTGACACCTGGGCCCACCGGGAATTTTCCTGGTATCCCGGTGGGCCAGTCCGACATTGTTTACCTGTGCAAATTTGGGTCACTTATGACAATTACGAAATATGCTGCTCTGTGTATGTGTCTGTGTAAAGAAATACGCAACAGAGTTAATAATGAGTAGAGTGAGCACTAATACCTTTTGTAATGTGGCATAAAATTCAGTACATTCTGGCAGCATCAGTATAGTATATCTGTACACAAAATGAGTGTATTACCCCCTTAAAGAAAACACACATTACAATGCACTCCTTTAGCATAGGCATCTCTTTTTTTAGTTTACAGATGTGGCAATGTTGTGGGATGGGTCTGGATGCTCTTGCATTAGTATGTAGGGGATGCTGGTACTTGTTTTAGGGGTCCAGGAGAAGGGGTAGATGTGTTCAACTGTACCAGATTGCATTTGTAGACTTATGTTTTTGATTTATGGGATTGACCTTGGTTTTGGAAATATCCATCAGTGGTAGAATGTGTTTGGGGATAGTGGTATAATATATGTCCACACTCACACACCCTGTCTCTCCAGAAATTAAATGACTGGTGCATAGTAAATGAGGGATCGACAAACTCCCAATACATAAAGGAAAAGAACATTTACTGACACACACGTCAGGTGCAAGCAGGGACAAGTCCTCGCAAGGTTTACTGTGGGAGTTACCCCGAAACATTCCACTTCCACAATAAACCCTGCAAGGGCTTGTCCCTGCTTACTCCTGCCTTGTGTGCCAGTGAATGTTCTTGTGGAAGGTATGTCACTGGAGGGATAGACTGGTCTACATGTGCATAAGATTGTGTTATTTTTAGCTTGGGTGTTTATTTGTTTTAACAGGGGTGCCCAAAAGGTAGATCTGGATACTAGTAGACCTTTAGCTGGTGATCAGTAGATCTCAAGACACTGTCAACAAACAGCTTGTCTCAATCACCCTCCTGTTTCATTATTTTCATTCAGATATTTATTATGTTACATAATTACATAAGATTGCATAAGAAATAGATGTTTATTAAATATAGCAATATGCATTTTCTCATAAATTAAAATTAAATATGTTCCATGGAACACAATGCTAACAATGATTTTCTGGATGTAGATCATAATGGGACAATATCACTAAAAGTAGACCTTGCCTTAGTAAAGTTTTGGGCACTCCTGTTTTAGAGGTTGGTTCTTGATTTGTAAAATATCAAGCTTCATGCTTAGGCAGGTAAGTAGAGTTGCTAGTGCTAGAGGTAGGTATGCATGTTTATGTGTGTGCTTCTTCTTCTTCCTTCCATCTGTGGAGTGGACAGTTAGTGACCAGGTTTACGAGAACTGAAACTGGGAAGCAGTGGCAGATAAAACTATAAGTAGAAAGAATAAATAAACTGCATGTGGTGGTAAGGCCTACAGTCTCAGATTGTTTAAAAACAATATGGTCTTCCACAAATAAAGGAGAGTAGCCAGTAGTCAGTAAATTGACTCTGCAGGCTGAAGAAGCCACTTTAAACATTATGTAGAATATCTATTACTTTTTGCTAAAGGGTTTGTACAGTATATCTTAAGCCATCTTTTTAAATTGTATGCATGAAAAATAATCTACACATGCAGTATCTGTGGCTTAAGCATTGTCAGTGCCTGAGTGTTGCTTTGGAAACACCCAACCTTCAGGGGACATTATAGCTTGCATGTGACCACTGATGCCGTGTAATGTTTCAGGACATGAAGAGTAAAATAGAAAAACGTTCATGTGTTACAGACTAATTTCAGGAAAGGGTTGATTAGAAATCCAATTTTTTTCCAGACATCTGAGATTTAGAAAACTGTAAACTTTTCTTGTTCTGAGCTGTAATGGTGCAAATAGGGTCCGGCAGTTGCCATGCCGTGTTATGCCTTGACAAGCTGAACTTTGTTTTTAAATCACTTTGACAGATTCAGTTTAAGATTCGTATGGTAACGAGGAGACAAGTTGATTCTTTGCCAAATCCAGTATGCTGATTATGTTTCCTGATATTGGACTCCATCCAGGTCTATTTTGTTATTAAAGATGCTCAAATTACCATTACTTGGCACACATACAAGTGCTGTCTTCAGTTTACATGTTTGCGGGTCATGAGTTTTCCATGTCTCATCCCCTTTAGAATTCATCCATTCCACATGCTAGTGTTTAGAAATGAGTTAGGTTCTCATTTTTATTCATTGGTTACTCTAATATTTTTTGGCAGTTTTATATTTTTTTCTCCAAAAAGTTAAAATGCTTTGAAAGGTCAACTATCATATGAACATTAATTTTAAAATGTATCAAATGGCTTCGCACTTAGCAGCTTTTATCTCTGGTTTCTAGCAGTAAAATAATTTTGTGAAGAAGCTGCCCTAAACTTCTGCTTTATTTAATGGTGATGCTATTAAATAACGCTAACTGATTTTTTTTGGAGATTTTCTTAAAACAGATACAGTGGTTTTATGAGTAACATCAAGAAATATGTCCCCCTATATTCGGCATAGATATGAATTGGTAGGAACTATTACTGGGGTGTGCAAGGTCCACCAGGGCTATTACTGTAGGGGCCCCTTCACCCACACGCTCACTCACCCACCCACCTCCAGCCCCCTCCCCCACGCTCTTTATACTTACTTTTCTGAGATCAGGAGGGAGATGGCAGTGGGGCAGAGACAATATTTTGTTGATGGGGATCGGGTCTGGGTTGGCATGGCCTATGGGGGCCAGGTACTGGTACTAGATGCAGGAATGGTCACATGATTACTCCAATAAGCCTTGTCACACTGTGCATTTTACATTGGCACAGAGAAGACCAACACACCCTGCATCATTCCTGTGTGTAGTAACAGGAATCTGCCCATCACTATAATTGCAAGACAGACCAGAATACAGCATTCCCCAGGGTGTTAGTGCTTTGTGCACCACGGGGGGAAAAAAATAATCCCGAGTGTCAAGCAAGTAGTCCTGCTTCAAATCTTTGTGGCAATTCTTAGAACAAAACACTTGCAGAAAATTGCAGAATTAAAGAATATATATATATATATATATATATATATATATATATATATATATATATATATATATATATATATATATATATATATATATATATATATATATATATATATAGAACCCCTGTGACCAAAATGCAGTGTGAAAAGTTTGATTTCGGATGCAATTCCCATGTTTGTTACCCACAATGCAACATTTTACCCATGTATTCAGCTATAGACTTTGTATGTCTGTTTTTGCAGTGACATCAATGAACCAGAAGTGACACACTGACTAAGTTCCAACCACTTTGTTGGTGCCCTACTCGAGAGTTTAGCTCTGTGATTGCCAAACCACTTTACTTAATTTTTCAGGATTCACTGAAGTCTGGCATGGTGCCAAAAGACTGGTGTATTGCTAATGTGGTGCCACTATTCAAAAAGGGATCCCATTCTCAGCCTCAAAACTATAGGCCGGTTAGTCTGACATCAGTGGTAGTAAAGCTTTTCGAGGGGTATTAAGGAATAAGATACTGGACTTCATTGCAAATCATAATACAATGTGCCAGCATGGTTTTATGTGTAATAGATCTTGCAGATTAATTAAACTTTCCTTTATGAGGTAAGCAGGGACCTCAATTCTGGGAAGGCAGTGGATGTGATCTACTTAGACTTTGCTAAAGAATTTGATACATTGCCACACAGAAGGTTTCTGGTTAAATTGAGGAATGCTGGCCTGGAACATAGTACTCCTCAACTCACTGCCTGCCGTCCCACTACATTCCAGACACACCTGAACTGTAAACTGAACTTTTGTTTTACACTTTTGTACTTTACACATTCGAATACCTCTGATTTCTGTCCTAGCTGGAGCCACGTCATCTCGCCTCACTGTGTATTCGTATACTACTGAGATGACAATAAAGTTTACTTTGACTTTGACTTAATATTTGTACCTGGATAGAGAACTGGCTAAAATATAGATTACAAATAGTGGTTGTAAATAGAACATTTTCTAACTGGACCATTGTTGTTAGTGGAGTACAGCAGGGCTCTGTACTTGGTCCTTTGCTTTTCAACTTGTTTATTAATGACATTTTTCTATCTTTTGCTGATGATACTAAATTGTAAACTTTGCCATTTCATTAACTGAGAAGGATCTAGGGGGTTTTGTGGATAACAAGTTGTCTAATGCTGGGCAGTGTCATTTTGTGGCCAATAAAGGCCTCTTTATAGGTCCCTGGAAGGCTTCACCTGGAGTATGCAGTGCAGTTTTGAGCTCCAGTCCTTAAATGAGAACTAAACTCTAAAAATTAATTTGGCTAAAAATGCCATATTAATATATGGAAATTATTGCACCAGCCTAAAGTTTGAGCTTCTCAATAACAGCAATGATCCAGGACTTCAAACTTGTCACAGGGGGTTGTCATCTTGCAAAGAGTCTGCGACACTCGCATGCTCAGTGGGCTCTGAGCAGCTGTTGACAAGCTAAGCTTAGGGTCTAGCCACATACAGTAAGCAGATTCAGGGAGACAAATCACCTCTTCTTCAGGGCGACAATCTCCCCGAACTGCCTTCCCCTAGCCCTCCGCCGGCTAGAATGAAAATTGACTGGGGGAAGGCAACATGGCGCTACATTTTCCGAAGTCCTGAAATCTGCTTGTGTGACCCGACCCTTAGGGAGAATCACAAATTATCAAGTAGAAAATGAGGTTGGCCTGTAATATAAGATGATTATTAATCAGCCTTATATTGTGACATTTATATATATATATATATATATATATATATATATATATATATATATATATATATTAAATATATTGTGCATCGATCCTTAAGCTCAGTAAGTGGCAGTAGCACAGAGGATACAAGGAAAAGTTGTGCTCACCATTAATTTTTAAAACCATTAAGCAGTGGTGCAATGAGATCGTGACCACAAAATGCATACAGACAAATACAAAATGTCCTCTGCACGCAACCCATTATCAATATATTTAAGACATTGAGACATTTTGTATGTGCAGTGAATCAGCAGAAAAGAAGATGGGGAGCTACTGGGGCATCTTTGGAGGCACAGATCTTTATTGCTAAAGGGCTGGGTTACCTTGGATTGGTACAGAAACCTAAAACATAATGTACAACATTTCTGACCTATGTCTTAAGTTAATCTTTAGTTTTCCTTTAAGAAAGATATAAATGAGCTGGAGAGAGTGCAGAGATGTACAACTAAACTGCTTATTGGGATGGAAGACCTGAATTATGAGGATAAACTGTAAAGGGTGGGGTTGTTTTCTCAGGAAAAAAGAAGCTTGAGAGGGGACATGATTACACTTTAGAAGTTCATTAGAAGACATTATAGACAAATAGCAGGGGACCTTTTCATCCATAAAGAGAATCACCGCACCAGAGGCCACTCCTTCAGACTACGCTATTTTCCTAGTTATACACATCACAACACCCTTTAACTAACTCGGATTGTTTCCCACTGTTATTGATTGGATGTGCTGTGAAATATTTTACTTTGTGCTTGTTTATAAATGGTAATAGTCAATGTGGTGCGTGTCAAAGGCACACGTTGCTTTACTCCATGTGTAGTCAGTCTATGAAACAGAAAGAAAGTGCTTATAATTATTATTATTATTATTATTTTTATTATAAGAGAATAATCGTTGTAGAGAGAAAGCAAACTTAGTAGCATGAGTGTAAAACACTTACACGTTATTAACTAGCAAACTTGCTAACATAACTGTTAATACGGAGCTGTTGCAGAGCTTGTACAATCAATATTTCACCAATGTTATATTTGGTTCTGAAAGGGGTTTATTCATAGCGTTATTGGTCACTTTATAAATAGGTTCACTGGAGTAATATATGTTTACCATATGACATTTGGCAGCTTCTCATACTAATTCAGCCAGACTTTACCAGCCTCGCTGCTATGCCACCCCTTATAAGGTGAAGAATGCCAAGCTGTCAGTGAGAGGGTCATATATATACAGTAAGTATGATTGCGCAGAGCTGAAAATGTAATACAAAATTGTCATGCACTGCCAAGTCTTCCACCTGCCTCTTTCTGTGAATGGCGGAGCCTTCTCATACATTGGGGAATATAAAATGTATGCATATATGAATATTTTTATTTATACAGTGCTACTTACAGATGAAGCCACTTGGATTTGTGAGTTAAATGCGTCATGACTCAGAGTTAATTGAAGAAACTGTGTTATCTAAAGTTATCTTAACTCATTTAATGCATTTAACCTTTTCATTAGCATACCAAAGCACCATTGTTCACAATGGTGAATGCTTTAATTAGATGGGATGTTGTGTCACAGTTTTCTGTGTTAAATGAGATAAATGGGATATCTGTGTTTAGTTATTCTGTGTCAAACAGACAAACCAAAGTGGCTGCATCTGTATGTAGACAGCAATGAACAGAACAATAAATTAATAGAACAAACAGGGGCCATTACAAAAATGAATACAAATAAATACAACGCATAGTTGCATTAAAGATTAAGATCAGATGAAGGGGGTCCCTTCCCCCTAGATTTTATAATCTACGCGAGAGGGTAATTTACAGACATAAAGAGGAGGAGATTAAGTTCTGCGGGGTACAGTGAGTGAGACTGCATTAAAAGGGGCAGTTCTCAGTTCAGGTGTTATGCAAAGTCTCCAATAGGTTTTATCATAAGAGACAGTGAATAATTGGTTAGAAAGGTAAGAAGAGAGCAAGGATGCAGCCTGATCACGGATTCCCAATGAATACAGAATCTGCATCAGGAAGGAGTGATCAGCTGTATCAAAATCAGATGATATGTCAAGGAGGATTAGAATATAGAAGTGGTCTTTGGTTTTGGCAACCTGAAGATCATTTGTAACTCTGCACAAGACAGTCTCAGTAGAGTGTGCAGGGCTAAAACCAGATTGCAGAGGATCCAACAGATTATGGGTGTGTAGAATGTTAGTAATGCAGGGGAAAAATCCTCATACATACACAAACAGTACATTCACATAATCACAAAACTATCTGTAGCCCTGGAGATTACTATAACCTTCTATATTTTGCCTATCCAAGAATTCTCTTTTAAAGGATAAGTAAACCTTAACAAAATTATGTAAAATTGTCCATGGTGCCTTTCTAAGCACTTTTGCAGTTTACATTGATATTAGATTTTTATTAACAGCCAGTATAATTAATTTTAAAACAACTCCACCACCAGCTGGTCAATTCCTGTAACTCTACAGTCAAACACATATACCTTCAGAGGAATAACAGAGAAGTGTTCTGATGTTACTCTGCTCAGGAAGGAGATGGGAAAAGGCCATCAAGGCTCCTGATCTCTTTCCTGAGCAGAGCAACATAACACTTCTTTGTTTTCCTTCTTAACCTATATCGTTCAGATGTAGCGTCATTGCCTTCTGAGCTATATGTACTACTTAAGGTGGAAAATCTGTTCCTCAAGTATAAAGGAGTGGCCTCTTTATTATGACCTCTCTTCCTTTAGAACTTTTAAGATTATACCTAGTGATGGGCGAATTTGGGGCGTTTGTGGCAAAAAATCGGTGAAATGTCGCCGGTGTCTCGTCTTTGACACCGCCCACGATTCACCGCCGGGGAATAAATTTGCGAAACCGGCACGAAAATTCGCTGGCCTAAAAAAAAATGGACTCCAAAGATGCCCCATTTTTTTGACGCCGGCGAATTTTCACGGCGGTTTTCACGAATTTATTAGCCAGCGGCGAATCACAGGAATTCGCCGTGAATTTGCGCCTGCCGAATAAATTTGCCCATCACTAATAATACCTCTTAGAACATTGCTTCAACATTTTTAAGATTATGAGTTCTCAATATTTTTCCAGCACTGAATGAAAAGTATTAATTATTAAGTATAATTAAAAGTATAAGGAAGATAAACTGTCCAGTGAGGAAGGGGCACATTATACAGAGAGCATAACCAACAGTTACCCTGAAATAGAAAGCAGAACTAAATAATTCTCCTGTGAATGCCGTACAGTCTATCACTTTATATGTGTTAGTACAAAAAGCAGAAACTAAAGTCCTTGTGTTTATTTGTAAATTTGGTCTATTATTATGTGAAAATTAGATTTAGGTTGCTTGAAAGTAACCTATATATCCACAAAAAAACAGTAATGAAAATAATCCTATTATATTCATGACTGCTTTTTTTTGCGGATATATAGGTTACTTTCAAGTAGCGATAGGATCTGATTTCTTTTCTATTAAAAAAAACCGTTGTACTGTATTGTGACAAAGAAAGCAAACATGATTGATAACATTGTACAAAGTGAAATCAGTGGTTCTTTGTTTGCCATTCAATTCTTGCAGTACTTTGACAAGGCATAATAGAATCTGCAGTTGTTCAATAGCAGAGATTCAAGGATAAGAAATGTTAAGACGAAAGCAAAGCACACAGTAGCATAGTTCTACAGTAATATCACCCCAGCCAGCCAGGGGACTCATGTTTGCACAGGGCTCAGTAGGTCAACTGGCAGTTTTATTAAGGCACCATTCAAACACTCAGGCAGATTTATTAAATAACATACTTGGGAATCCATAAGGATTTTCAACACTTCGATCTATGTTCCTATTTAGCAACAGAAGAAAGTGTTAACAAATTGGCACATTTATCAAAACAGATACTGTGAAGCAGTATTATTTTCATTATTTTCCATGAACTTTAATTTGATCAGATTACCCAAATTCATGTATTAAAGACTCTTTTGGATTTAGTGCTATTTTCTGGATGTGCCCTAGTGCCAGTACAGTAGACCTTACAGTTAGTGATGGGCGAATTTTTCGATTCGTCAAAAAATTCCAGCGCAAAACGGCGAAAAATTTATGAAACTCGAAAATTGATGCCCTTTTTTTTTTTTTACACCAGCGCATTTTCATTGGAGTTTCGCAAATTCATTCGCCGGCGACAAAATGCGGAATTTCGTTGTGAATCCGCACCCGCCAAATTTATTCGCCCATCGCTACTTTCAGTGTGCAAATGCTCTCTTCCCCTGATTTTAGTTATTTCTCCTTGCAGTGTTATGGATCTTTCAAGAACGCCACTTTATCTTCACCAGATGGTTTTCATTCAATATGCAAAGAAGATGTGCTGGCACTACCTAAAAAAAGAGCACTAGATGGATTTAAATGCAGTCATTCCTCCCAAGTATTTTAATGTTTTAGACATGTAATATTTTATTATAGTCAAATTTTGTGCAAGGCAGCTTGAATGCCCCTCATTTTTGTTATTTATGACGTTTATTTATAAAATATATTCCATATGACCAAGCTGAGTTCAATATTGTTTTTTAAAATGAATCTCCTAATGCATTTAAAATAAGTTGTGTGTAGGTACACGTGTTAGCGTGTTAGAACAACTTTGCTGCGCACACAAATGGATATGAGTTTTACTTGGAGGCACAGTCAACTTAAATACTTTCTAGTGAAAATTAGCGAAAATACCTGCAAAATTTGTGAAACAACAAATTTGAGTAATGCAAATGTTGACGTCTGTGTCAATTCTGATGCTTGCGTCAATTTTGATGCTGGCATTAAAGTCAATGGGTGTCCGAATAATGTTGACGTGCAACAGTTTCGACGGGAGTGACTTTTCCCGGAAAATTCGTGAAACGCCAAACAATTTGCAAAACACGATTTTTGATGTCGGCGCTAATTCTAACGCTGGCGTCAACTATGGTGCTGGCATTAAAATCAATGGGCGTCCGAATAATGTTGACGCGCAACGGTTTTGATGGAAGCGACTTTTCCGACGCACGTCCAGAATTTTTTGGCGGCGAATTTTCGCGGTAGTTTCACAAAGGTATTTGTCAGCGGGGAAACGAGGAAATTTGCTGCGAATTCGTGCCAGCCGAATTTATTCGCGCATCACTAATAGTTTCTATATGTTCTCTTGAAAATGCCTTCTTTTCTCTCCAATACTCAAACTATTGCAACATTGTATAACTGGCTCCTCCAGCCAAGCTTCCAGTTCCTGCATGTTCTGTGATCTGAGAAGGAGAATAAAAAAGGCATGCAAGGCAATTTTGAAAACAGAGACTTGGCTGGACAACAGCTGATTTTATGACACATTGTTTGTGTAGGCTGGCAAAATGAGAAAGCGAGAGCTTTCAATGGCAATTTAATTTACAAATAACTTTACAATCAGTGAAAACACTTAATTAAAATATACAGCATACTGAAAAGTAGCCTTTTTTCTTTCATTTAGCAAAGAAAATATTTAGTGTTTGGGTCCTTAAATTTTACAGGTTTAGTAATTTATTCACGTTGTATAGAAACAGATCTAGGGGTTTATCCTAAAACTGGGCCCAGAAAAACGTATATTGCACTTTATCTTGTCTTACCTGGCAGTATTCAGTCATAACCAAACATTATAACATTATCTGGCTTTGGTAAAGGTTCAATAATTTGACTGCCTTCAAGAAGTGAATGGTTTGTGTTCTACAGTCCAGTGACTGAATGTACATTTAGTTATAGGTCTGCTTTATATATTGCTATAGTTCTGAGTCTGCCAGCAAAGATTTTTGCAGTATAACAGTATAAGGAAGAATAGGCAGGTAAGATGGACAATGTGTCAGCTCAGTGCGTTGATGGTGATTCCATCCTCCTTATCAAAAATATTGAGAAGAACCCAGTGTTTTTGGTTTGAGACGGATTACAAAGACAAAGCTCTCCGTTATATTCTGCTTTCTGTCTTTCTTCTGTGTGTTTACATTTTTATTCATATAGTGTTACTTGTATACGCAGTGCTGCACATTATGAATAATGCATAAATGGAACAGACTGGGATCAATACGATGATAAAACATAAATAAATGTAGGTATGTTTGTGTATTGTTATTTATATAGCAAATACTTCTATATGCAGCACTGTACAGCAGAAATACAGCAATACAATTATATTCATTATAGATTGCTTAGTGTGTAGGTGGAGGGTAACCAAATGCCGTCACTCTCTTTTTCCCCTACACATTCACAGAGTCCAGACAAGCAAGAGAAACCTCCAAAGTTTTATTTACCAGTTCTTCATTTCCAGCATACACAACCGCATTGTACAGAAACATCCAATCATGCCTTAAAGGGCATGTAAAGTCTAAAATAGAATTAGGGTAAAAATGCTGTATTTTGTATACTAAATATAAACATGAACTTACTGCACCACAAGCCTAATCAAACAAATAATTTATGCTTTCAATGTTGGCTACAGGGGGTCACCATCTTGTAACTTTGTTAAACATCTTTGCAAGACTAAGACTGTGCACATGCTCAGTGTGGTCTGGGCTGCTTAGGGATCGTCATAAACAAATCCAGTCCCTGGGAGTCCCTATTCCCCACCTGTCTCAGTAATCTGGTACTTCTGCAGAACCCCTTTACTTTTTTACTACTGGCAGACCACCGCCCCGAAGCCCACCATACCCAATCTGTCCTAAACCCTTCCTCTGGGGTCCTTATCTCGTGGAATATCCACAGGGGTACTATCCCACTAACCTCCTTGTCTCTTCTTGTCCAGGCTTCCGTACTAGACAGCTCCCTCCCATTTGAAAACGTCAATCCAAAGGTGTGGCCCCTGTTAATAATTGTAATTGTAATTAATTAATAATACCCTTGTGCATCATCTAGTGACTGTTTGATCACATTGCACTTACAATTCTTTCAACAAATACATTCACACTAACTAACATTAATTGACTAACTTTTAAACATCACTCAGTTACATTAATTCGTTCACCCCCTTACACGTGTAAATACACAAAAGGAAGGAGGTGACTGCCCTAAGTGGATGCATTATTTACATATAGGAGGACAATAAGTGCTGTAATTTACTGTGTTTGAAGAACTACCTCATAAGTGGCAAGATTGATTCAGTTATGCTAGTGCTAGTACAGGGTCATTTGTAAAGACCTCAAACAAACAATGGTCACAGAAGCACACTCGTAAGTGCACATCAAGAGAGCATTTTTGTTCGGGGTCAGGCTGTGTTCTGCACCTTGCTATGAATAAAATATGAAATGAGGTACAGCATTGGAAAGTACAAGCAGGGCCACAATTAGAAATCACGGGGCCCCGTACAACAACAGTTTTGGGGCCCCCTGGCTTTTCATCAGTTCGGGACTTCAGATGGGCGGCACGGCTTCGGCACTGTCAAGGGGCCTGGCTCTTTCGAAAAGTACAGCACATTCGGCCCCCCTTCAGGCCCGGGCACAGTTCAGTTGTACCCCCTGAGCCCCCTAATGGCGGCCCTGGGTACAAAGCAGGATTGTTTTTACTGCCTGCCATAGGGAACATGAAAAATACAGGGCTATGATGTGGCCTGAGTTTGTTGGCCCTCCCTAACTTGTGCTTTAAGTTAGGGGTCTAGAAGGTGGAAGGTAGGACAAATCTACAATACCCCCCTCGAGAGTACAGCTCTGCTGAAATGTTCGATTGACTGATGTGTTGTTTGACAGAGCAGAATAGGCCATATATAATTGATATAACAGGGCAAACTGAGAAACTATTAAGCACAAGCCCTATTCATTGAGCCCCTTTAATGTTAGCAAAAAATATGATGAATAGGTAACACTGAGATACATCTTTGCTGTTTTTTAGAACCCTAGCAACAAAATAAAGTAATAAGGTAATAAGGAAATAAGTAATTTCATGTCAAACTCTTTCATTGTATCATCTTTAAATGCAGTCCATAATACAGTGAATATTTTTGATGTTTCTATGCTGCCATCTAGTGCTGCGTTTAGAATCTGCAGGGTTTGTTTTTAAACAACTTTCCAATAAACCAGTGAGCATTCATATTTCATTTTGCTTAAAGTAGTTGAAATAGTCATTGGTTTAAATGCTTTGCTTGACTGATAATTTTCCTATATTTCAGACTATGGATACAAAAAACTATTTTTACACCAATTCACAATATACTAATTATATGTGCACTGGCCATATTAATGATCTACCCTAACCTCAGATCCCAAATATAGATCGATCTATACATCATCAGTGTAGCACAGGGTTTTTGGGCCAGCCATAAGCAAGAGGTCCCCTGCACTCACCAACCAGTTATACATTAATCAAAATAGAACATTTTGTGCAAAAAGAAATGCACCCCCTCAACAAAATGGTTTGTCTATATATTACAATATTTTCAAGCTGGCCTACTACATCAGTCACCCCTATCCTGGCCTGTCCTACATTCACTTTCATTGAATTCATTAAGATTATAGAAGCTCCTGGCACCCCTGCTTGGAATTGTAGTGATGAGCACAACTTTCCTTTTTTCTATAGTTTCTAAAGAAGCTGTGACTATACACAATTGTGCTAGGCTCTTATGGACTTATAATATTGAAACATTTGTATCCACCTGGTGCCAGAGGGAAACCAGCACTATTTGGTACAATGTTATTTATCGAGTTAAATGAATACATGCTTGACTATTTGCTTTGCTCAGTATTAATGACACAGGTTGAGTTTCCTAATAGTACTTAGTATTTAGTTGTTTATATTGATTCATTTCTTTCCCTTTTTATATTACATTGGTAATTGATTATGTCACTATTGATTACACTATTTAAGATGTATTTCTTGGTTCTCTGATTATAGTTTTTTATCGTGATTTATTCAACGTTTCATCCCTGCACTCGGGCCGTCTTCAGCCCTGCACTCGGCCCAAGTACAGGGCTGAAACGTTGAATAAATCACTGTTTCTTACTTTGAAAAAGTCCCGTGAGTGCAGTCTATTTTTTGAAAGCAATATGGCATGTTTATGACCCAGGCACACAGTTTACAGTAACTAAATATAACTTTATATAAAATCGAATGCAATAACTGTCAACATAAATGACACAATATAATTCTGCCTTAGGGAATCTGTGTGGACGACACAACCCCTGGCACAGTCACTATACAGCCCCTGGCACAGTCTTTCAATGTCACAGTTCCACTCTCCACTCTGAGCGGACCAATGCAAATTACCTCAGTTCAGTTCCTGGTAATTTGTCCCTTCCCCAAAAGCTCTTATGTCTGCAGGTAACGCTACCTGCCCCAAAGTACCTTTCCCTTTGGACTTTTTTCAGCTGTTTTCAAGTGGCAGATGCACAAGCAAGACCTGTCCTCACACTGGGGAATCAAACATGGGCAATGTATCCACATGCAGGAGACAGAAAAAGTGCTCTCTTAATATCTGAAGCTGAAATATTTTTTCAAAGCAGAGCACACCACAGCCCTCTTCAAGCTCTCCCTGGTCAGTCTTTCAAAGCAGCACTGGCACCCTCTCTGTTTCCTCTCTCTGGCTCTGACTGGATGCTGCTGGTGATGGGCAAATGTGACCCGTTTTGCTTTGTCAAAAATTCGCAAAACGTCAAAAAAACAAATGGATTGAAGTCTATGGGTGACAACATTTTTTTTGAAGTGCAACAAATTATTTTCACCCATTGCAGTCTATGGGCACCCTCGAAAAAAAAAATTGCTTATTACTATATAATGCAGCAGAGGCTCTTATATAAGCTCTCCCTGTGTTAATAGTCTTTTTCCACTCACATATTACAGATCAGTTTTGTCTGGTAAATACTACCCCATGTTTCCAGTGTCAACAGTCTAGACAAATAATAAAATGACCTATAATTTGGAAGAAATTCATACTGTAGTTTCTTACAGCATATTTGGTGGATCTTTTTTTAACAAGCTAATGAATAGCTCATCATCAATATTTGGCAAGAAACTTTGTAAATATTTTCTTAACTATTTATCTTTATATACATTATGCAATATTCTTATAAAAGAATGGATGCTTAGCTTTCTGCCTCAGGTTCCCAGGTGATGTCATGCCAGATGATGGGAGACTGTCAGAACATGCAACATCAAGCACAACTTCATCCTCAGGTTGTTTTCTTAAAACAGTAATTTGGAAAAGTCTGGCTAATTTTGTTTTAAGCAAATAAATACTTTTGGTAACTTTTACACTTTTCAATAAAGCAGCTTTTTTTATTGCTATTTTTTTTTAGTATTCACTATTATTACTGATGATTGTGTAGTGACCTAACCATTGAATGTGGATTGGTATGGTTTCACATTTGAAAGACTGTTTCTAAATTATGAATTGTCATTCATTTGCATCAGTATATATTGTTATTGTTTCTTTGGTGGAAGCCTTGCCATGAGGTAATTAGGGGTGTTTCAATTCAACATTTAAAAAACCTGCATGAATTGTTTTACTAATTCTTCCCAAGAAACTGTTTAGCATCTCAAGTTAAATCTATATAACAGCATGTCCAGGAAGTTCAAAGTTTAAAACTTCTAAATTTGTAGTATCTGGCGCAAGAACAATATAACACATCATAAACATCTGTTAAAAAAAACAGTCATCCTTTAGTGATTACTTTAATATGTACAAGCAATTCCAACGTGGCCTGTATAAGTAAATCTTCAAAAGAAGTGGAAATCAAACACATGTAAACAGGAAGCTCCCAACTGTAATTTGCACTGACAGATGAGTAGAATATGAGTATAATATACTGTATTATATGCAACCCAAATACTGTTTTCCTGTATACATTTACAAGTGAAGTTTCAGAATCCTCGCTGACACTGTTAACGTGCTAACCATGCTAACCATTTTCTCTGCACAGATAAAAATGGCTGCAAGAAGCACAGAGATGAATATAACTGAATAAATATAGTACTGTCTTTATAAGTGGCAGTTGGGAGGAAAGCACAATGGAGTCCCTACTCCTTCCACCCATCATTCAGAAGACCTTGCCTCAGATGTCAGTGAGCCACCAGTTACTAGTAAAGTAACTTTTAACCATAAGAGCCAAATTGCTGTTTTTCACTGAAACTTTCCTCTTCTGCACTAAAGATGGGTTCCCCATTTACCCATTCGAAAGTCAAAGAGCAACAGGTGGGGGTGCATTGGGACTAATGCCTCAGATGGCAGTAGCCCCAGAAACGACAATGAGCAGAGGGAGATAGTTACAGCACTAATTGTAGGGACTCATAGGATCAATGGCCCCTATGGCTTTTTCCCCTACCAGTGCCTCATTTCCTTGTTGCTGGATTAAAACCCATGTAAACATTTCTACTTATTTTACATACCCAGTTCATTAGCCCTTAGGTTGATGACCATTTCTTACTTCACTGTAACATAGTGCATTGCAAGGGGTTTTCCTTCCTCTTTGGCCTACAGCAGTTGATCTGTTTGGACGTCAATTGAGCCTGGAGTTAACAAGGCCCCAGAAGAGGTTGGCTAGTGTGCAGGATAGCCACTGTTATAGCACTCTCTAGAGTGAGTGAGTCAGTGAACATTTGCTAGTAAGAGCAGCTTTGGACTCCACCAAGCAGGATAGATGGGCTCTCCCCCAGCTCTGCTTGCCTGTAGTAAAGGGATTGCAGTACAGAAAAGGGAATTAGGTTATTGTTCTGTTCCTGTTCCATCTCTACTGTAGGGGATTTGGACCACATGAGGTACTGAAAAACTGGAAGGTGTATACTTCAACTCAACCCCCTGCTATTCCTTCAGTGGTGCCATTGTGTCTGTGTTCGCTACACCTGTGATTGTACCTGGTATTTGTTGAACTACCTCATGTGCTGTGAGTTACCCTGTGGCACTTTTGTTGAATAAAGCCTGTGTTATTTTATTTGCAACAAACCCCTGGTGTACTCTTTTCTGTAATTTAAAGTTTTTGGCACGGTTGAGGTGTAGTTCAACAACACACTTCTAGTTGGCAACTGTCTTTTAAAACCAAAACAGGGTTACATGATGTAGTTCTCTTTCTAAATTCAATGACATCAGAGATGCAATATTGTATTTGTTGGGTGTCTTGAGGCATTAGCTTAAAATGCAATGCTTCTTATTACAGTGAGAAGAATGCAAATTGCTAAACTTTGCTGTGGCTTATTCTTCTCATCATTGGTCATAGGATTATTGACATGTTATAGTATGTGCAGGGGTGCTTAGGTGGCAGCACCTCATTGGTTACCAAGGGAGGCAAAAAATTCCTCTCCTTTTAACTTTCAACTTCACAGTTGCATTCTTTGTTCTAACATCCTGGGACCCCTCCTCTGACATCTGGACCCCACCCCTCGACCCCTTTGACGCAAAAAGGTGACAGTGCGGGGGTGGTAGCAGCAAGCTGCCAGGATCACCCCTGTGTATGTGAGATCTCAGAAGTTCATAAAGACAAAAATTCTCATAAAGTGTGTATCCCATAATAAGGCTTTTAGAAGATAAAGTTCCATTTTTTCGAAAAATAAATTAATATATATCCCGGTTTCATCTGAATTTCTATTATAAAAGATTAGCGGTCAGCTTTGTTATATTTAAACACTTGCTGTATATCAGAAACAGTAGGGATATGCATGCTGATCTAACCAAATACCAGCTAAGCTATATCATTAAATGACAAGAGTGTTTTGTGGATGCTGGGAAACAAGAACATGCTTTAAACGTTACTAGTTTAGTATCATATACATTTCCTTCCCCAGGGGAATTTGAATTATTAGGCACAGAACACACACTGTACAAGTGCATTTATGCCCCCATTCAAGAACATGGTGGTGTCCCATGCTTTCCCCAGCCCCCACAATTTAGGAGGCCCCTCACCTTCAAGGCACCACTCATTTCTCTGATCCACAATGCTCAGCAGTTCCTACTCACGAATAGAGTTCCCAGCTTTTGTATTGTATAATATCAGGTGGACATGCTGGGGGACCCAATGACATAGAAGGGCCACATCGAAGACTGAAGGGGTGGGTGTGATGTCACCAGGCCTACCACAGGGCAGATTCTATAGGATCAGGTCACAGGAAAGGAAACAGTAACATCAAAAAATTTAATTTTTTTAATTAAAGAATAAATAACATAATGTTGCCCTGTACTGGTAAAACTGGGTGTTTGCATCAGAAAAACTATTATAGTTCATATAAACAAGCTGCTGTATAGCCACGGGGGCAGCCATTGAAGCACAAAACAAATAGTAGATAACCGATAAGCTATGTAGAATCACATTGTATACTACAGGGCTTATCTGTAAGCTGAAAGAAGAAAAAGTTTTACCAGTGTCACGATAGAGCTCCTGCGCCACAGCTTCTGTTCCAAATAAGAAGCAATGCAAATGCCAAATCTTTAAGGTTGTGGACAAACAGGAACATAAAACCGCAGAAACTGTGCTGCAAGGTTTTTTTATTCACAATTATCTGTTATCCGTTGTGATGGGCAAATCTGTGCCATTTTGCTTTGCCTAAAAATTCAGGAATTTACTGAAAAATTTGTGAAGAGGTAAAAAATCCACGAAACGCATTAAAGTCAATGGGCATCAAAATAATTTTTATATGCTGAACTATTTTGTCCAAACGCATTAAAGTCAATGGGCGTCCGAATAATTTTGACACACAACAATTTTTTATCATGATGGATTATTTGCCGACGAATTTCCATTGCAGTTTCTTTACTTTAATTTACTTTACTTCATTCGCTGACAGCGGAAATTTGGCGCAAATTTGTGCCTGGCAAATTAATGTGCCCATCACTAGTTATGTGCTGTGTATCCTGTGCCTTTTCTCCTTTTCTCAGCTTTGAATGGCTGCCCCCACAGCTACCCAGCAGCTTGTTTATATAAACTAGTGTAGAGTTGCTGAAGCAAACAATCCAATTTTAGAAGTTCAATGCCAACAGTGCATTATATTTTCATTAATTGAATACACTTTCATTTGTTGGTGTTACTGTTCCTTTAAACAACAGCACCAAAGAAGCCAAGAGGAACACGTGCACTTTACCAGATAGCATTGATTTGTCAGCAGGATCACTACCCCAGCCTGAACCCTGAAGGAAGGCTACTTGTTAGGTACAGAAACACTGTAAGAAAGGAAGGAGGGACAATACTGTGGAAGCAGTGCAACCCCCAGCCAGTCCTGGAAACACTCATCTACGTCCACAGGTTGTGGTCCCCATACTTTCACCACAAGTTAGTTATGCATAAAACCAACTCTAGGCAGAGAGTCCTGTCTGGTTTTCCTAATATGCCAGGCAGACAATTTTGACTCAGGCAGCCCTTCCTAAAACCAAATTGTTTGGGTCAAAACCAGACCCTATTGCACTTCCATATATCTGCACTCAGCACTGCCCAGTCCTTCCTTCCTTCCGAATATATCTGTTGTGAAACTCTGGAGCTACTGTCAATTCCAGACCAGGTGGTAGTACCAGGGTTAACTCTATGCATCATTTGCTGCAGTTTTTGTTACTACTTTTTATTACTACATTTTATTCCTCATCTTTTATTTAGGCCCTCTTAAACTGTCATATGTCAGTCTCTTATTGAAATGGATGCATGGTTGCTAGAATAATTTGGATCCTATCAACCAAATTGCTGAAATTGCAAACTGGACTTGCACTTGGGCATATTTTCGGCAAGTGCCGTTGCTCCCATCAAGTAAGTTTGATGAATTGTGCACAAGAATACTAAGAGAGAAGGGAGATAGCTGGAACCAAATGATCTGCACACCCCTCCCACACACCTTTCCTCCTGCCGTCACCTATACAAACCATCTGTGCAGGGCTGGGTCTCATGCAATTTAGCAGTGAAGGGTGTCAGGAGTCCTGAAAAAGTCAAATTATGCCACTGCCTATAACAGGCATTAAAAATGCCCCAAGCTTATTTTTTGTTTGTTAGGGTAAAATACTATGCATTTTGAGCAGTAAAAAATAAAAGTGAAAGTTCTTTGTGATATTGCTTAATTTTGTGGCAGATGATAAAATAAGTCAGTGTGAGTGTAGTTGATCTGTAGAAGTTTTCAAACACACCAGCAGGTGGTGCACCAGTACTAACACAAGATATAGGTAGCTGACCAAGCAGTAGTGCAGCAGATAGCAATGTGGTAGGCAAAAGATGTTCACTGTTTATTATTATCCATTATTTTTATAGTGCTGACTTATTCTGTAGCACTTCTCATAGAGAATACATCATTCACATCAGTCCCTTTCCCAGTAAGGTAAAAGCTTTTCAGTTAAAGGGGTTGTTCACCTTCCAACACTTTTTTTCAGTGCAGTTGGTTTCAGATTATTCACTAGAAAGAAAGTGGGGCAAATTCACTAAAGGACGAAGCGCCTAACGCTAGCGTTAATTCGCTGGCGTAGCGCATTTTCGCTAATTCGCTAAAATGGACACTGGCGTAAATTCGCTAGTGTTACTTCGCACCCTTAAGCCTGGCGAATTTGCGCAACGGACGTAACTACGCAAATTCGCTGACATGCAAATTTTTCTGAATGCTACCTTTTACGCCAGACTTCCTTCGCCACCTCAGACCAGGCGAAGTGCAATAGAGTAGATAGGGATTGCTTAAAAAAAAATAAAAAAAAAATCTAAGTCCCAAAAAACACTGGCGTTTCTTCTTTTTTTATGGGTGATAGGCTGAAAAAGATCGAAAACATTTTTGGGGCTACCCTCCTTCCCCCCTACATTTCCTAACTCAAGGCAACTTAACTATAAAGTGGGCACATGTGTAGGGCAAAATAAAAAAATTTAGTTGCTGTTTTGAAAGTTTCCCAGGCTTGTGTAGTGCTGCTACATATACCTCCATTGTAACTTCAATTTGGCGCTGTATGCAAATTAAGCATCGCTAGCGTAACTTCGCTTTGCTTGGCGAATTAACGCTAGCGCAACTTCGCAACCTTACGCTTCCCCTGAGCGCAACTTCGGATTTTAGTGAATTTGCGTATCGCTGGCGAAAATACGCCTGGCGAAGTGCGGCGAAGTGGACGATGGCGCAACAACGAATATTAGTAAATTTGCCCCAAAGACTTTTCCAGTTACTTTCTATTTTCTGTGTTTGACTGTTTTTCTAATATTGAAATGTGAAATGTCATTTTTCACCTTCTAAAGTAGCTCTGGGGAGGGGGGTCACAAACCCCGTAAACTGTTCTAAATTGATACATTTAATCTATACATTTGTTATATTTAGTCCGGCTGAACAGAATCCCTGAGTTTCATTAAAGGCAGCTACAATACAACACAACAGTTGCTAATACTCCAGAGAAATGTAATTGTTACATTTTGTTGTATCAACTAAATGAAGCAAATTGTAACAGTTTAGAGGCTGCACTTAAATGACTGAGCTGCCAGACTGAAACACCAGAGATAGGAACATTAAACTTTGATTTTGGAAAAACTGTAAAAAATAAAAAATGGAAAGTAATTAAAAAAAACTCTTTATTTCTGGTGAACTATCTGAAACCAACTTAACTGAAAAAGTGTTTGGAAGGTGAACAATCCCTTTAAAGGGGGATTTAATTAAGTATTCATGTGACTATCAATCTAAACCCTGGAAATGATTCTATTTTTTGTTATTGCTAAATGTCATATTTTTTGATGTATCATCATTATTTATTTGTTTTAGTTCTCAAGGGGTTCTCACCACTGCCTGAGCCTCTTAGAATCAGTGCTGACTATCACCATCAGTGCTCCATCCACAGAATGTGCCTCAGGTCTTTGTGTTCTGAAAAGGAGCACAGTCATGCAGCAAGCTATACAATACAGAACACAGCCTGCAAAGTACAAAAAATGAGGCCTCATGTGTACTTTCATGTGTAGAAGTGTAACCCTTTTGTGCTAATAGAATAGAATCCAAGCCTCCACTAAGGGAAATTTGCAGGGTTTGCAAAAGTAAAGTGCCTCCACCCAAGGCAAAAACCAGGTACCGGTGGGCATACAACTCCCTGTGGACTGCAGCAGCAGCAGCAGAGATTACTATACCCAGTGTAATAGACAATGAACTACACAATGGGGCAAATTCACTAAGATGCGAAGTTGCGCCAGGCGCAACTTCGCCGCACTTCGCCGCACTTCGCCAGGCGTAGTTTCGCCAGCGCTTCGCAAATTCACTAAAATCCGAAGTTGCGCACAGGGGTAGCGTAAGGTTGCGGAGTTGCGCTAGCGTTGTTTCGCTATATAAAGCGAAGTTGCGCTAGCGAAGGCTAATTTGCATACGGTACGAAATGGCTAGAAAACCTTCAAATCTGCAAATAAAAATTTTATTTTGCCCTACACATGTGCCCACTGTCTAGGTAAGTTGCCATGAGTCAGGAAATGTAGGGGGGAGGAAGGGGAGCCCCAAAAAATTTTTGATCTTTTTCAGCCTATCAGCCATCATGTAGAAAACACGCCAGCGTTTTTTGGGACTTAGAAAAAATGTTGACTTTTTTTTAAACAATCCCTATCTACTCTATTGCGCTTCGCCAGGTCTGAGGTGGCGAAGGAAGTCTAGCGTAAAAGGTAGCGTTCACTACACTGTGCAAGTTAGTGAATTTGCGTAGTTTCGTCGCTAGCGAAGATTCGCCTGGCGTAAGGTTGCGAAGTAACACTAGCGAAACTACGCCAGCGTTCGTTAGTGAATTTGCGCAGTAGCGAAAATGCCAAACGCTAGCGAATTAATGCTAGCGTTCGGCGCTTCGCGCCTTAGTGAATTTGCCCCATGAGTCTGCAAAGATTTACTATTTGTACCAAGCAGAGTTACTGCATATGTTGCAAACGTCAAAGTGAAGCACCCCAGGGTGTTTAAAAGCAAACTGTCTTGCCAACTCCCAGTGAAAGTAAAAGTAGAAGGAATCCTGTGAAGCAGAGCAGATGTGGGGAAGGAGTCTGGCTTTAATTCACACTGAGCTTGAAATGCTGGGGTAGAGAGAGGCTTCCTGAAATCCTGAGAAGATCCACTGCAGGGTCACAGAGGCTACTGTATTATTACCCTTAGCAATAGCTCTAGCAGCTGCACTTACCATTTACTATGATCCCTGAATGAAAAGGATTACCTTAATCTCTGTGCTCTGACTATGGGTCAGAGCACAGAGCACAGCTAGTAATTGTACTAGATCCCTACTGGTACAGATCAGCAGGAGAGAAGTAGGAAGCCCAGACCAGCTCTCTTATGTACTAATGTGCAGACTCCACATATCTTTTTGACTTGACAGGGCCAGAAGCAAGTCCTTCCTTCTGATTGGGCCATATTTTTGGAAAGGCCACAAAGGCCCAGGCCTAGGGTGGCATAACTTTAGGGGGGCAGCATGCCACCCAACCACACCTACATTGGTTTGGAAGCACTGGGGATTTGCAGGAGATACAATCGTTTTTTAAAATTTCTTGTGCACCAATGCCCAGTATTCCAGACTCGATGCACAAAAGAAAGGGAGGGGACGGGGGCAATGACCAGCAGCAGACCTAGGGACGCCTGCTATGTAAGTCCAGCCTTGCTCACTGTAGTACAATCAGCAGCAGTGTGTCTGGTTGTCCAGACTCAAACTCACAATATTCATTCTTACCACTGAGCCAACTGGCTTTTGTTCATGGCACTCTCTATATGCCTAAAATAACTTGTGTAAAGGGGGATCACTGGCAGATAAACATGCTTGTGGTGCTGAATATTGGCATGTGGGCAGCACCACTGCCAAAGACCATTTTTATTTATTTTATTAATGATATTGATCTGTCCCTCTCTCTCTAAAGTTTATAAAAACATTTACCTATGCCTTACCCCAAGGAGTCCCCAACCTTTGTTACCTGTGCAACCAGGGTTGCAGGTACGGGTTCGGGTCTGGGTCTTAGAAATTGGTTCTGCGCAGGACTCTACCATGAAGTTTTAGTCCCCACTATGACTTTTCAGGTAATGTTGTAAGTTAAGTTTGCCCACAGTTCCATAAAATAGGGTTTTAAACCATTTATCACATAACCCAATCAAGTCTATAATATAATCGGTAAAAAAAAAATATGAATGATCACATTATCCCAGTAATGTCAAATTCTGATTTTTTACCCAGTAGGGTAAAACGCAATCCAAAACTCCTGACATAAATATTTCAAATGTGAATAACACCATAATGTATGGGAGGTGATATTGACAAGCTTTAAACAGAATCATGGAAAGTAGACAAAATACTGAAAATATAAATGAAAGTTCTTTAACTAGCCTTCATTGGGTAGCCTACAGTAGCTTAATAAAATCTAACATGAATGCATATATTTTAAGGATGAATATTACCTTTAATCTTTATATGTGTAAAACTTCTCTCTACCATGGTGTATCAGAATATCCTTCCAGATGTTGATGTTATATATATATATACATACCTGTATAGTCTATAATGGTACATGAGCTGACAAATTATGGCTTCTAGCTTCTCATTTCCACAGTACAGTAAAAGCTAGAATTTCCAAATTAAATTGTACTTTTGCATCTAAAGTGTTCACTTAGAGACATAGCAACTGGGGCTTATAGGAAATGTATTTGTAAAGTGATAGTGTCACCTAATTGTAGTGAGTTAGTTTTAGTGAATTAGTTAATCAATACTTTGTAGTTCTGTGCTATGAGAATACTTGATGATCATTGATTTACAGATCAATGCACAAGAATTGTATCCCAACGTGTTGTAGACTCAACCACAAGATGGCTCCAACTGCCTTTTGTAAATTGGTAAAATAGAGCTGATTTAAAAATATCTAGAATAATAACTTAATGGTGGTTTTAATTTAATTTTGCAAAAGTAAATTCACCATTTACTATGCTGGGTGTCTGATGTTGGTATTGCTGCTAAACATCTTGAAAAACAAAGGCTTTACTTTGTGAGAGATGGTCTTCCCATTATTCTGAGCTTTCTATATAATCATGCTAGTCAAGCAAGTGAAGCTCTCTTGAGAGGTGCGAGGCAGCTAGGTCAGCAACCAAGGACAGTTGTTTACATTCAAAGGGCAAGTGTCTGTTATTACAGGTGCACTTGTGTCAGGTCATTTTGGAAAAGCTAACTGCTGCAGAATCTCCCGGTACACCTGAATGACATCCCCACACATAGATTAAAGGCAATATAGCAAGAAAAGCTAAGAAAAAAGTAAAAGTTATGTCTAGGCCTAGTTACTCACTGCAGGCAATCAAATGTTTGCTGTCAAACAGCAGGTAAAATACATGTTGGTTGCTGATTGGTTTCTATGGTTTAATAGAACTGTTATAAACTTTGCCCTGTTTATTATGGAGCCAGCCTACGCCAAGCTGGTATGTTGAGCCATGGTATCGCACTATTTGTATACCCACATGCATCCTATACACCATGGCTTTTACTATGTGTTTTTTATCTTTTCTTGTCTTTTTATAGTAAAGGAAACCTGCCTGTTTCTGAAGAGTTGCTAACCAGGTCCAAAAATCTCTTTCTTTTAAAAGTGCTATAAATGTTGAAATTCCATAAAAAGATGACAATTGACATCTGCAAACAGAATGCAATTGCAGCAAAAGCTGGTTAAAAACAGCCTCTTGTTTAAATATATACCTGCAAGATATCATGTAATATATATCCAGTCCAGTCAGACCCTGGTGTTGCCACAAGCTGCAATACTGGATGCCCAGAAGTACCATGGCTCATCATAAGGTTTACAGTAACTGTTATAGCATTTTATGACAACATTATACCCCTGTGTGGTCGGTTATAACTACATACTTTATAGGATATATTGTCCAATATTGAATTTGGAGTCATAATTTTGCTTTTATTGTTTTTCTCCTCGTTCCCTGCTTCTCCTTCTATGGAGCTTCCTGTGGCCGAATCATATTGTTAATCTGCATTATTATACTTCCTTCACTGTGGATATGAAGTTTGCTTTTTCCGTCCCTTGCATTTTTAACTTTATGGAGCAGAATGTGTTTAGTTGCTTTGCTGATGCACCCATCACCCTAATTGTTTAAACATAGACCATTAAGTGGCCATTTTATGCAGTGTATAATCAGACTCAACAAACAGGCTTAATCAGTAAGCATCTAATTGTGAACAAGCAGTTAACTACAATAAGTGAAATTTCTACCAGATCAGCAGTCATAAAAAGCCTTTTTTGTCATCTCTCAGCAGTAGGTCTTTACTACAGCAATTTCATGTAGCCTATTACAATTACACATACTAACTATAGGCTATCTAGAGGGACATTAGGTTGGTAAATATGCAAGACAGCAAAGAATATGCTGCCTATTGGGGCTAATGGGAGTGCCTATTGGAGTTCTAACCAGTGCCTGCATAGTCAGTTACTTTGGAGGAACGACATTCATTCAGTAATATTCCTAAATTCTGCTGCCTAGGAAAATGTGCAGCCAGAACTATTTGTCCTTTTGTGACTCTGTAATTGTCCTCCTCATCTCATATGCTGCAAAGGCTTCCTTCCAATTCTGAGAATGCAATTTTTAAGCAAGATATGGATACAGAAAACTGACAAGCCTCAGAGTACAATTAGAAGTGAGTGGAGTGAATTGACAGTGCAGAGAAACAAGAAAAAATATAGAATTGCTGCCTTGTATTGAAATATGTATTCCTTATATTTCATTTTCTGGTACAATCCCAGTCACATTGGAAGGCTTGCAAGCAAGAGCAAACTAGAGGATGAAATGCAAAACAGTGTCAGAGCTGTAAGAGCAAATCAATTATTTCTTTTGATTATAGCAACAAGATTCTGATGTGGTACAGTCCAGTTTCCAAGATTAAAGCTGATGAATATATCTAACCTCACACAGCTTTTGCATGAAAGCCTTTGACCACAATTGTTACATTTTAAAATGAATATGGCAGCATTTTAATGCACAGACAATATTTGATTCTATGTTTCAGAATTACAGTTCCCAACATCATCACAAATTCAACTGTGGGCCATAGTCTTCTGTAGGTTTAGTTACAGGCCTGCCCTTGATCTCAATGCTACATAATATTGTAGAATTAATTAAGAAAATATATAAATAAAATGCATCCCAAACCAGTGTTTCCCAAACAGTTGTGTCTAAAGTCTAAAGAATTGCATGGGAAGACTAGGCATGCCCTAAAGAAAACTATCCCCAGGCCACTGCGCTTTTTAAAAAGAAAATGGTAAACAGTAAGCAATTAGTGTCACTGGGGGCACAACCAGCAATGTTTTCTTTATTGCAGCACCTTTTTTACAGTTATAAAACAAATCCCATTGTCACACGTTATCATACATTTCAGTTGTGCTTCAGCTCTCTTCAACACAACTTACTGTACAGCCTTTTGGAAGAGTAGCCCAGAAGTATAAAACGGGGTTCACAATCTCTTTCTCTCTCTCTGACATATGAAAGCTGTCTGGCACAACACAACCTCTGTCTCGCTGGCAGTTTACAAGGTACCATTACTAATCAAGGATTGCCAGCCCTACCTGAAGATTCTATTCTGCTGGGGGGCCTGGCCGTTAAAAAAGATGGTTGATCCCAATGTTATTAATAAGGAAAAAAGATAAATATATAGGAAGACCAGTATTTTTTTCCAGAAAAGGTGGCAACCCTATACAAGGGGTTGTTCACCTTTAAATTAACTTTTAGTATGATATAGAAAGTAATATTCTGATACAATTTGCGATTGGTTTTCATTTTGTATTATTGGTGGTTTCTGAGTTAATTTAAAGGACAAGGAAAGTCTAAAATAAGGGTAGAAATGCTGTATTTTGTATACTAAACATTAACATGAACTTACTGCACCACAAAGCCTAATCAAATAAATGATTTATGCTTTCAAAGTTGGCCACAGGGGGCTGTCATCTTGTAACTTTGTTAAACATTTTTGCAAGACTAAGACTAAGTGCACATGCTCAGTGTGGTCTGGGCTGCTTAGGGATCGTCATAAACAAAGCTGCTTGAGTTCTGCATGGCTGGGAAGTAAGCGGGGGCTCCCCCTGCTGTTCATAAGTATGATTGTTTCCCTGCTCAGCAGTTAGTGACCGTCTGACAATTCCTATCCACAGCAGTAAATGAAGGGAGAATTTCACTGCATACAGTCAGGTTTCTTATAAAAACGGTACACATTTTTTAATTAAAGTTTATTGGAGATAGGTTTCTTTTTCATTAAAGAAAGTAAAAATGGGATTGTATTTTTTTGCCTTTAATTTATAGTCATCAGCTCTTCAATTTGCAATTTACGCAATCTGGTTGCTAGGGTCCAAGTTACCATGATAACCATGAATGTATCTGAAATATGATAGGGTCTGAATAGAAATATGAGTAATAAAAAGTAGCAATAACAATAAATGTTTAACCTTACAGACCATGTGTTTTTACATGGTGGTCAGTGACCCCAATTTCAAAGCTAGAAAGAGTCAGAAGAAAGACAAATAATTAAAAATATTAAAAAAAAGAAAAGATGAAGGTCAAGTTGCTTGGAATTATCTATTCTATAACTAAAGTTAAAAGGTGAACCGCCCCTCAATGTGCCTTTTTGTATTGGATTGAACTGTGTCTTGATGCTGGTAGTCTGAGCCAGGGTAGGAGGGTAATATCATAACACAGGAAAACTTGGTGCCAGTTATGATAACCCATTAGAACCAATCAGGAATTGTTAGGTAGTGGTCCTGTTTAAAAGCAAGCATTTAACTTGCTATGGAGCAAACTCTTATTACCATCTACTGTATAATGTCCTTTGTGTTTTTAACTGTGTTTATTCTCCCAAGAAAACCTTGTGAGTGGGGAGGCCAGGGTAAATGCCCTATTTGACATACCTTAAGCCACTCCTGTGTGCAAAAGTAAGTTCACCTTTTGACACCTCAATAATTCCATTAAACCCTTTAAATATACTTAGTTGCAAAGAACCAAATATCTACACAACAAAACTAGGGTGCACCGAATCCACTATTTTGAACTTGGCCGAACCCCCGAATCCTTTGCGAGAGATTCTGCCGAATACCGAACCGAATCCTAATCCTAATATGAATATGCAAATTAGGGGTGGGAAGGGGAAAACCTTTTTTACTTCCTTGTTTTGTCACAAAAAGTCTCTTGATTTCCCTCCCTGGCCCTAATTTGCATATGCAAATTGCAAATTATGATTCCGATTCAATTCGCCGGGTAGAAGGATTCGAATCCTGCTGAAAATGGTCAAATCCTGGCCGAATCCTGAACCGAATCCGGGATTCGGTGCATCCCTAAAAAAAAAACTAATTCTACTCTATCACGTCTGCTTCTTTCAGTTAATGTGAACCCTTCCTTTGGGGTTTAGCTTTAATGCTGGTCAGGGATGATAGGGGTTAAATGTAAGTCTTTATTGATCAAGCCCTCCCTTGCTTTATGACTGCTCTGGTGATCAGAGGAGCAAATGGAATGACACTGCTTCAGGGCTTAAACATATACGAAGGTCGGATTTACCCTTATGCTACCTCAACAAGGAACAACTAAGTCAATATTTCTCTATTTAGCTGACATATGTGACAACGGCAGCTTTAGAAAGTCTTCCCATCCCAGCTTTTGTGAGAAAATGCAGTTTGTGCACGCAGATGTGTGGAGCTTAATGGCCATTCAACCATCTTGTTGAAGCTGTGGAACACCCTTGGTTTAATCTAACTGTCAATTGTTAAAATATTTTACCATAGGGAACATCTGAAATAGACCAGCACGAAAAGGGAAGCTAGCAGCGCACAGTTTCTTCCATAACATCATAACGCTTTTAACATGAGAAATACAATAGCCCAGGGAATAACTCAACAAAAAGTAACCATGTGAAACAGATCAGAACTAAACTTGAAAACAAGTGATAAAAGGACCTGCAGACAGTTAGTTAATTTAATAAGCATTTTATTAGTTTGTACCAGTGTGTTTTACGGTTTAACCACCAATCGTTTCTTTTACTGTTTTCCAGGATTTTTTTGTTTTGACAAATTTACTGTTTCGTACAGTGGCAGTCAAGCCTAAGGCAACTAAATCTAATTTGTAGTGAGAATATTCAGAGACAATTCCAATATTTCTCCACATGCATTTTTAGCATCTGTTTTGTTTCCCAGCTATTTTTTTTCCTTGGACAGCCCCACTCTTGAAATACATTTTTATTAGATTTGAATTTTATCCTTTTAGACAAGCTAATGAGGACAGCCTAGGTTCTGATGCTTAACAACTGTGCACACTAGATACATGGAAGGAAAGGAAAAATACAGGTATACAGCTAGGGTTGCCACCTTTTCTGGAAAAAAACTACCGGCCTTCCTATATATTTATCTTTTTTCCCTATTAATAACATTAATAACCATCATTTTTACCGGGCAGGCCAGTAAAATACAGACCAGGTGGCAACCCTATATACTGGAGACTTCATCCACTTTATACCTCTTTATCGATATTTCAAGTAGGGATGCACCGAATCCAGGATTCGGTTCGGGATTCGGCCAGGATTCGGCCTTTTTCAGCAGGATTCGGATTCGGCCGAATCCTTCTGCCTGGCCGAACCGAATCCGAATCCTAATTTGCATATGCAAATTAGGTACGGAGAGGGAAATTGCGTGACTTTTTGTCACAAAACAAGGAGGTAAAAAATGTTTACCCCTTCCCACCCCTAATTTGCATATTCAAATAGGTTCAGATTAGATTCGGTATTCGGCCGAATCCTTCGTGAAGGATTCAGGGGTTTGGCCGAATCCAAAATAGTGGATTCGGTGCATCCCTAATTTCAAGTATACTTCATCTCATTATATGAGAGTTTATCATAGATGTACCTGGGAGATACTTTGCACTCATCAATGGATTCTTTTTTCATGGATAGTGTGTACCACATGTTATGGTGTGTAGGAGTTAAGCTACTTTACTGACACAAATACCAGCATTGAGATAATTATACTATAATGTGCCATGTATTGACTGACTTTATACATCATTCATATCTATCCCTGCCACAGCGGAGCTTACAATCTAACTCCCAATCATATTTACACAGGCTACGGCCAATTTTATCAAGAGCCAATAAACCTGCTTGTATTTTTTGTGTGTGTGTGTTTTTGGAAATCCACACATACAGGGTCTAATGCAGGGGTCAAAGAAACATTGGAATTGCTCAAAAGAGGTGAATGTTTTGCAATGGAATATTCAAAATCCTGATCTCAATCCATCTAAAAATCTGTGGGATGACTTGAAAAATGAGGTGCACAAGTGGCATCTGACTAAAGTAAATGGCATGAATAAAAGCTGCCAGGAAAAATGGGCCACATTTACTCCCAAACAGTCTAAGAAAAGACTTAGGGCCATTTCAGTTTACAAAATTTTGCAGTATATGGACACATGTTTTGAACACATTTCTGGGGGTTTTAGAATCATGTTTTATGTGTTATAACAGTTTTGCAAACAAAGGTGAATTGTCCTTTCAGCTGAAAGTCTCAGTTCACCAAAAAGATCTGTTTATCGTATATAGTTACAATTGTATCAAAGTACAGGTGCTGAGTAGAAACAATAATGAAGCCAAAAGCCTCTTATTTAATTAAGGTTTTATCTTATTCTGGCGTCAAGAGATCAACGCCAATCTTGGGACATTTCAGTAATAAACCAGGTACTGCAGAAGGAGCTATCAAATACTGTAATGCGAACAGTTGGGAGGTATGAAGCCATTATTGTTTCTGCAAAAGTGATTTAAGATACATAGGGGCTTTTTCAAAAAAACATATTTTAGTTTTTTTTATTTTTTCTATCGTAAAACAATGTTACATTAAAAAAACACAAAATGCTTTAATGTAAAAATGTAATCGAGAACACAATCTCAGTGTAGGATCTGCATTTCAGGAAAATGAACTGGTAAGGGGATGACTTCATTCACAAGGCTCCCATCTCTACCCATATCTCACCTCTGTGTAAACATGTTGTTGTGTGAATACCCACAACCACTGGCATTTCTAACAATGGCCAATTCTGGAAGAAGGCTGCAATCAGAAGCAACCAATTGAATGTTGCTTTTGGTTTCTAACCTGCAGTAGACAATTTGGTGAATTACTGCACAGTTACAAAACTGCCCAGTGTTTTTAATAGAGCCCCTGTGAGTTGCTCCCCAATCCCCAACTTTTTACCCTGCACTTTTTTTCCATGGGAAGCCTGACTGTACCACAGAAACCAGGGCAATAAGTTAACACGAAGCATATCAAATATTTGTTTTTTATTTTGCTGTTGATGCTCACATTTTCAATTTCTACACCAGTACATCAGTACAGGTATGGGACCTGTTATCCAGAATGCCCAGGACCTCGGGTCATCTGGATAACAGATCTTTCTGTAATTTGGATCTTCATCCGTTAAATGTACGAGAACATCATGTAAGCATTAAATAAACTCAATAGGCTGGTTTTGCTTCCATTAAGGATTAATTATATCTTAGCTTTGATTAAATACAAGGTTCTCTTTTATTATTATGTAGAAAAAGGAAATCATTTTTTAAAATTTTAAATATTTAGATAAAACAGAGTCTATGGGAGACAGTTTTTCCGTAATTCGGAGCTTTCCGGATAACTGGTTTCCAGAAAACGGATCCCATACCTGTACTATATTTCATTTGTCACATGGACATTTTTTTATGAATCTATCAGAGAATGATTTTATATTAGTAAGGCATTACCTCTTTCTTCTAAAAGGCAGAGAAAAAGAACTCTGTTCCAGAACTCCCAGTACCCTATGTAAGCAATCAGCAGGATAAAAGTGTACAGCATATGTCTTTACCACTTATCAAAGAGATCTACTTTACCCAACTGCAAAAACGATTAGGGATGGGTGAATTTGTCTCGTTTTGTTTCACCAAAAAGTCTCCGCCGGCGAAATGTCGACGCCCATTAAAGCCACGTGTCGAAATTGTTTTGACACGCGTCTTTTTTATTTTGACGCACAACGCCATACAAGTCTATAGGCATAATTTTTTCCCTAAAAATGATTAGTCTACAGAAAACCTACAATATAGCCTTTTATAAATTTACATATGTAAATGCATACTTATTGTACATATTTTATTGCCTGCCCCATATTTAATGTTCTTCATAGATGTACCGAATTAAACTTTAAAGGTGAGGCAGAGTTATGACAATGAGAAAAAGATGTTTCCAATAAAAAAATAGTGGTTCAATTTTACTTTCCTGGGAATGGCAAACCAGCTATTTTAAGCATTTTTTTTTTTTAATCCCTTCAGGCGTTTAGTGTTCTTCCAGAAAGACAAAGAATCAGTTTATCGGTAACTGTAGGACAGAAATGATTCATATAATAGCAGCATCAGGTAGAGCAATGCCTCAGCGAAGTAGTAATATTGCTACTTATTGTTTTACTTTAAGATGTTCTACAATGAACAGTTATTTTTCTCTGGAGGTTTTTGTACATTTGGTTTGTTTGGAAAAGCTTAGGAAACCTATCAAAGAGTGAAATTCATCAAAAAGATAAAAAACATTATAGGGTTTTGTCAATTCATCTGTCATTCAGTGTTATATGTGAAGTTTACAGTCAGCAAGGCTGGTGTGAGGGTGCTTAGCTGATCTAACACTAGGGGAGTTGTTTTTTAAAGTTCGAATGTCAAAAACTCAAAAAATTAAAAAAAAATGTAACTATAAAATCCAAATTTTTATTGGAAAAAAAGTCAAATTTTTCAAGATGTATTATATCCTGAGGATGGAAGAAATAGAATATGACTTTTCGGGCAATAATCTGAAAAATTCTGGCTTTCCGGGTGAAAAAACATGAAAAAATCGAGTGATTCTGGAAAAAATCTCAGAAAAAATAGTGTAATTCGGATTTTCGTTCGATTTTATCGAGTTATACTCTGATCCGATTAAATCGTGCTATTTTTATCAATAAGTAAGGTAAAATCGTGGATTCTTAGATAGTCACATGGGGCCATTTTTAATCAATCTAGAACGCTAATTGTAAATTGTACAGGTATGAGATCCATTATCCAGGACACTCTAAATTATGGGAAGGCCATCTCTCTTAAATTCCATTATAACCAAAATAATTTAAATTTTTAAAACATATTTAATTTTTTCTCTGATAATAAAACAGTAACTTGTACTTGATCCCAACTAAGAGATAATTAATCCAAATTGAAGGTAAAACAATCCTGTTTGGTTTATTTAATGTTTACATTATTTTTTAGTAGCATGCAAAGTGAAGCCTTCTGAAATCAGAAGGTACTTACTTATCTCATGCCATACACTCAGGGGGACATTTACTATTGGTCGAATATCGAGGGTTAATTAACCCTCGATATTCGACCGTCAAAGTAAAATCCTTCGACTTCGAATATCGAAGTCGAAAGATTTACCGCAATTCATTCGTTCAAACGATCATAGGATTCAAAGGATTTTAATTCATCAATCGAACGATTTTCCTTCGATCACAAATTGGCTAGAAAGCATATGGGGACCTTCCCCATAGGCTAACATTGATGCTCGGTTTAGGTGGCAAAGTAGGTGGTCGAAGTTTTTTTTAAAGAGACAGTACTTCGACTATCGAATGGTCGAATAGTTGAACGATTTTTAGTTTGAATTGTTCGATTCGAAGTCAAAGTCGTAGTCAAAGGTCGAAGTAGCCAATTCGATGGTCGAAGTAGCCAAAAAAATACTTCAAAATTCAAAGTATTTTTTATTCTATTCCTTCACTCGAGCTAAGTAAATGTGCCCCTCAGTACAACCTAGATACAAAAAATGTGAGTTTTGACTCTCCCATAAGGCATCATGGGCAGAGACATGCATCCAGAACCGCTGGTTTATAGCACAGATACAGCCTAATAGCTCAAAGCCATATATCCAAATTTGCAGACAACCTGTTTCTATCTTGTTAGATCTCATCAGTGCAAGATATTGGAACATGGCTTCTCAGGGGTAGGACTCGGAGAGTAGTGAAATGGGAAACCAAACCTGGTTAGGGTGGGAAGGGCTGAAAAAAACCCCTTAACAAGCAATTACATGCAAAGTGAAGCCCATGATGCCTTATTGGAGAATCAAAACTCTCATTTTTGGTATCTAAGCAGTGCTGTGTATATGGCATGAGACAAGTAAATTTGATTTCAGAAGGTTTCACTTTGCATGTAATTGCTTGTGAAGGGCTTTTTGGCTCCTTTCAGCCCTTCTCGCCCTACCCAGTAACCCAGGTTTCCGATTTTTAGTAGGATGGCATGTAATAATAAAACAGTACCTTCTACTTTATCCCAACTCCAATAAAAATAATCCTCATTGAAGGCAAAACAATCCTATTGGGTTTGTTTAATATTTGAATTATTTTAAGTAGACTTCAGCTATTTAGATCCAAATTACAGAAAGATCCCTCATCCAGAAAACTACAGGCCCTGAGCATTCTGGGTAATAGGTCCCATACATGTAATTTTAAATGTGCTCAATTGTCCCAATTGCAGTTGGGCATGTTTATAAATGCATATGGGTGAAAAACAACAGGATTCCTTATAAATATACATAAACATGAGCTCCTGTACAATAACACTTTCAGGTATGACTTTGCCTTGCTTGGTGTTTAAGAGTAGGAGATTAAGTTATGTGTATCAATCCCTGCATAAAGGAAGAGACCTCATTGGGTAACTTATAATATTAATATTAATTATAATATGAATCTTTGGTTAACCAATAAATGTAAGCAATAATATTAAAATCTCTATACTGTACTGTTCAGGCAGCAGAACTCTTGTAATTAAAGCAAACTGAAAAGATAAAACACTACATGACTGATCAATAGTTTTTTTCCTCCACTTAAGAATGAGAGCAACTGAGCTGGTTTACTGATTTAAACTGTGAAATTTCCATCTAATTAGCCCATTTATCTCCAAAGTGTCCGTCGATGTGCTCTTTCATTAACCTTTCTGAACAATGGCACAAATACCCATGGTTTTTGAACAACTGCATAATAAGACTGACCGGTGCAGAAAGATAAATTACTTTATTAGGAAGCATGTTATTAAATCCAGTTTTATCATTTCAGTTCACCACTATGAAAGCTCTAGGTTTTAACTCCATAATGCTGTTGTTTCAAGTTGTGAAGGGCAAAAATTCTGTTTCTGACATAATTTATCTTTATAAATTATATAAAAATAAATGATTAAAGAATTGTAAGGTAACCCTACCTTATGTTAAGATGATTACAACTTTACAAGTAATTCCAAAGTTCCTTTTTAGTGTGCCATTTAGGTTGGTTTTGGTCAAGTGCCTGGCTGAAATGAATCCAAGCCATTAAAATCATGTGACTTTAGGTAACACGATGAAGGAAATTACACATTTTTTAACACACAGATTCAGTCCCTTCGTTATACTAATTTGCATAGGCAAATTAGTATAAGGAATGTTAAATAGCTCTGTTCTTCTCTCTCATAACGATCTCTGCTACATGTTAACGTTGCCAGCAGAAATGCATTAACTGCATTAGCCAATGGATTTGAAATGTGTTGGGGCATTGAGTGACAGGTAGAAGGTTTCCTGCAGTTCTACTTACTCATAGCAACTAATAGGCAGCTGCTGATTTGCTGTCTGAAAGGAAAACTTACATTGGTTGCTAATGGTTACAAGACCTGGACCAAATCTTTTATTACATTACAGACAATATTATACTATTATCGCTTTGCTAACTATAAAGAAGATGTTTTATGGGCAGTCTCTATATCAGCTTCACTTGCAAAAAATGCTTCTTCTGTAGTTACGCCCCTGGTATGAGCTTAGAACTGTAACAGGTTGTAATATCTATGCCGTGACATGAATTTTGTTTCAGGACCTTTTAGGAACTTATACTGAAATGAAAGCACCTATCCTAATGTGTGTGCCTACAACTCTGAAGCTTAATATATCCAACTATTTAATAAATCCAAATTGTGAAAAGTATGGAGGGACACTGAAGGGGCTGCATAAATGAATGCAGAGCTGGATTAAGACCAGATGGGGCCCTAGGCAGGGTAATGCTTTTGGGGCCCCCCACCTTTACAAGTGCTGCGCAGTATGGGGGACAGCAATCACCTCCTGTTCCTGTCAAATTTAGGCTAAAGTATAAATCACATAATTCGCAGGCAAAGTAACTGATGCATGCATGGTTATTTTATTTGGAATACCCAATACACTTAGAAGAATGAATGCAGTTGCAATTCCATGTACAGTATAAATACCCCAGAACTCATAGCAGAATGGCCCAGAGACTATTCCATGTATAAATACCATAGAGCTCATAGCAGGACGACAGGCACAGTGACAGATTCACAAATGATAACCACTGAGCAAAGTTTCTAACTTAATCGGCTTTTGACAGAGAGCCCAGAACAGCCACAGCAAAAGATAAGATCCATTTGTAACAATTCAAATGTATCTAGGTAAGCAATCTAGTTAAAAAAATAAGTAATTGTAACAATAAAGGATAACAGGTCCCTTGGGAAAAGTTAGACTCACAGCTTAAAGGGCAATTCTGCAGAAAAAAACAATGCCATCAGGTCCTACTTAGGGGTTATTTATCTGATTTTATCTCAACATTTTCTGCTACAAACTCTGATCAGGTTTTTGATGCTTATTTACTATTAAATGTTTTCAGAAAAGTTGTCACGATTTTTTTGGATTTTTCAGATTTTTCACCCAAAACTCAGATTTCTTATGCTTTTTTGCTTGAAAACTTTGGGGTATTGTACAAAACCCAGCGAAAAATTCATGATTTTTTAAAAGTCAAATTTTATTAAAAAAAATCTGCAGTTTTTCAGGATTTTGAGTTTAGTAAATAACCCCCTTAGTGTGTGATTGATTTCTCTTCTCTTGGTTGTAGCCTCTAAATGTCAAGTAGTCATTAGCCTTGTATGATTGTACACCAAGTAAAAGCACCCTTTTTATAATATTGATTGATCTACAGCTTCTAAATCCTTATCTTATTTCTTAGAGGTATTTGTCTGCAACACTACTACTTTCTCTTTTAACAGTTTGGGCAACTGCTGCCCCTTTAAACAGTAGATTATACCTCTTTAAATTATCAACGAGTAGGGGTCACCTCTGTTTCTGTTATACCGATTTGGGACTAGGCAGTTAAATTGTGTCAATGCTATTACTAACTTGTCTCATTTTAGGAGGCTGGCCTCCCACTGCAGCCAAGCATCATTAAACCTAGGTCTAATTTGCTTCTGTACAAAGTCTCAGGAGCAGTTCTGTGAGCTGTAGCTTGTAACAATTCATAATATTAATTAAAATATATGCTGTATATAGAAAATGGCATATAAAACAGTTGTAATATTTTCTTGCACTGCACATTACATCTGTTATTGTTTGTGATTCATTTCCGAATGCAACCTGAACTGTGAAATATTGATTTTTACCATTATGCAAATCCTATTTAAATTGGATTAGATTTTACATTAGGTTTTCAAATGGAAACCTTATGAACATAATCCTGAGTCATTTTCTCCTTGCTCACAATGTTCATCACGTTACAATGAGTTTAAAATACATCATATTTTTCCTCTACTTTGACAACCTTGACCTTCAGTTCCTTGCAATGAGAATAATGTTACATCATATCTTGGAGGAACAATGTAATCATCTTGTCTATTTGCAGCACTAAGACAGTCAACTGTATTTGATACAATCAGCATGTGTCTTGATACCAAAGGCACATGGCGACAACTCTAACTGAATGTAGTTATTCCACTGTCATGAAATGCACCTTATGCTGATAAATGTCAGCCATAAAAATGGTAGACTATAACATAAACATGTTTCATGAAGAAATACACTAACAGTATTCACTGCTAGTTTATTGTCACAAAAACTGCATTCTATTTATTGTATGGCAGTTTACACAGTGAATGCCAGTTTTCTGAGTCTCGTTACATCTTTACCAATACGCTGCTGGCATGAAAGGCTGACTTCTTTAGGATTCATTTTTTCCTAACAGAGCTGTATTTACTTAAGATTTTTTTTTAATTTAAAAAACATTACTGATTTTTTATTTCACCATTACACCACATTAGTTATGTCCAGTGAAATCACTACTTTTATGAATTATAGAAATATAGTGGTTTTTAAAAGTATCGCTGTATGCATGAAAATCAACAAAATAGAGTTTTAGATTAATTGCAGTCATTACATTGAAGAGTATTTAAAATCATTAGTGACGAGCGAATCTGTCCTATTTCTCTTCACCAAAAAATTCTAGAAACGCCAAAAATTTCAGGAAATGCATTGAAGTCAATAAGCGACAACATTTTTTTACAAGCTACAATTTTTTTACGCTTTCAACTTTTTCTCACTCCAAATGCATTAAAGTCAAAGGGCATTTTTTCTTATGGTGACAATTTTGTCTCAGCAACAATTTTGTCTTGACGACTTTTTTTTGCATATTTGCAGATGGTAAAATGCGGAATTTCGCCATGAATCCATGGTTGGAGAAAAATCATCACTAAAAATCACACTAGCTGTAGCAGACACTGTAAAAATGCAGAATGAAAAATATTAGCAATTTCAACTGCATAAAGCAATTTGCAAGAAAGCAAATACTGCTGTTGCAGGGCTGTATAAATATTTATGTATTTTTTTAAGTGTTCGCATGAGCTAATGACAGATGCTATAGACATGCCCATTATGAGCTAAAGAGATATTGCACACAAATACCAATATTTAAACTTACAAAGCAGTGTTTTTGCCAAAATTCATGCATATTGCAGGGACCTGTTAAGTAGCATATGAGGCCATCATGGACACTTAGGGGGTTGTTTATTAATGTTCGTATGTTAAAGGAGAAGGAAAGCTACCGGATCAGTTTATTGCCAATAGATTAGCCACAATAGTGCAAGCTATAACACTATATTTATTCTTTCTTTACCATACCTGATTAAACAGCTCTAGAAGCTCTCTCTGTTTGTTTAGGATAGCAGCTGCCATATTAGCTTGGTGTGATATCACTTCCTGCCTGTGTCTCTCCCTGCTCACTGATAGCTCTGGGCTCAGATTACAGCAGGGAGAGGAGCAAACTGAGCATGCTCAATCCCTGCCCTGGTGATTTAAGATGAAAACAGGAAGTCTTATACAGAAGCCCATGTGTACACAACAGGAGGAAAGCAATGCTGTGTCTTAAGACTCAGAGCAGCATTACTTTGAAGGTTTACTAGTGTATTTATATAGGCCTTTCTGACAACGCTTACTTAATTTTAGCCTTTCCTTGTCCTTTAAAAACTCAAAAAAATTATAGTTTTTCTTTCTATAAAATTAAATTTTTTATTAAATCCCAATTCTGCAAAAAGTTCAAATCCAAAAATCCAGCATCTCAGACCTGCCAAGGTTGTACTGTATATACGTAAGTCAATGGGAGAGGTCCCCTATTCTAAACATTTGGGCTTTTCGGGAAAAAGCCCTAAAAAATCGTTGCATTCAGGTTTTTGCTCGATTTTATCAAGTTTGTCCCTGATCTGATTAAATTGTGCAATTTTAATAATAAATAAGGTCTAGTCATGGATTCTAGTTTGGGTGGTCTTTTTAACTTAAAAATTGGATTTTGATAAATAAGGCCCTAAAAAACATATACATCAGTAAATCGTACATACATTTGATGGTATCAGTGGATGTGCAAAATTTCATTTCCAGCAAGGCTATGGCAAAAAATGCATTAGTGTGCAAAGTCAGTTCTATCATATGCAAGACGTACATTCCAGGCCTCCATTGTGTCAGTGCACCCAATACTTTGCAGCTTACATCTTATTCAAAAAAAGGAAAGCAACCAGCATTTTGATGCACGTTTATAAATTTAGAGGAGCATTAAAGATATGAGTACCTAAGAGAATAAGGTTTACCTAAGATTAAAATTTCACCCAAATGATTTTGCTCCAATTTTTGTCACATATTTTCTGACCTAATAAAATATATTATAGGAGTGCTATTCTGCTAAGAGGCAAAGAAAGTAAATCAGAATTTGTCGAAGAGTCATGATCAGCCCTTAAATGTATACGTTTTAAAATGGCAATTTGTTTCCAGCTTTAAGCTCCAGTACTGCAATAATTTGAGTTGAAATACTACTTATTCATGTACATCTCCAGTAAACATATAACCTTGGTGCACCTTCTATGTGCATCTGGGCAACTCTGTACATTTTAGGAGTTTGCACCTCTTACATTAGCGCTGTACTTCCTGTATGCTAACTGCTTGAAATCATTTGGTGTCTTCTTGAATGTCTTCTTCAAACGCATTAGCAGTTGAAAATATTCTTATTAAGTGACATGAGTTCATTAACTTTGTTCATTTGCATTTCTCTGCAGAACGTAACGTGGCAGCCTTTTTAATTGGAAAATATAGCAGCACAAAATATTCCTAAATTAGCTGACAGTCTTTAGCTATGTAGTTAGGATGAATGCTCTCTGGATGAGAAAAAAATCTCTGTAGACATTTTATCTGTATTTAAACAGACACCAATGATATTTATCAGTTTTTGCCAGTGTAAATTAACTCTGAAAGTAAGTAAGAGATAAAAAGAGAAAATGTGCACTAATAAAAAACACAGGATAGTGCAGTTCTCTGCAGAGGAGTTGGTTGTGTGTGTTTTTTTCCAGAAACTGTCAGGCACTGTGGATTTTGGTAGACAATGGGGACCCTAGAATGGAGATCTAGTCTTATTACTGTATTTTAGGGAACATACAGTAAATTTCCCCAACATTACCAATAATACCAATAATAACTTTTATTCTTTATTCGTATGAGAGGGATTAGTTTAACCAAAAAAACCCTCACAATTATTTTCATTTTGATACAACTTCAGATACAATTTTGGCAGGGCAAACTGTCCATATGATTGCAATCACGTTTAAATACTGGGGGAAATAGCAGGACACAATATTGCATTCTGTCAAATATTTGTGTTAACCTCAATAAACAGAAAGTTGAAAAAAAAAAAATACTGGGGGAAATGCTACATTTTATTAAACAATAAGGCAATTTCATCTAAAAGATGTATTTTGCACACCACTGCATTTATACAAGACCCTTCAAGTATTTTTTCAATATTAGGACCTCCTCCTCCATCCCCATGAAGAGCACATTTTTATTTACTTTTTACTTTTCATTTTGTTTTATAGGGACTTCTCCTCCATTCTAATGAATAGCATTGCTACCTAACCTATGCTGGAATGAGTTACACATGCATTGCTTGGTGTCCAACATCTACAGTTCTTCTGTATTGACCATATCAACCTGAGTTTTCCAGTATGGCAGTGATGTTCACATGAGCACTTTGACTAAGCAATTAATAATTGCTCTTTGTTTAAATTGAGATTCTATATTTTAGGTAATACGGCAAGGTTTTTTTGCAAATATAATATGTTCCCAGGGTCCATACAATAGTGAATTCAATAGTGTTATAACAGATGCAAAGGGGCAAATTCACTAAGATGCGAAGTTGCGCCAGGCGCAACTTCGCCGCACTTCGCCAGGCGTAGTTTCGCCAGGGCTCCGCAAATTCACTAAAATCCAAAGTTGCGTACAGGGGTAGCGTAAGGTTGCGAAGTTGCGCTAGCGTTGATTCGCTATATAAAGCGAAGTTACGCTAGCGAAGGCTAATTTGCATACGGCGCGAAATTCAAATTTCAATGGAGGAACGCGTATCTGCACTACAAATGCCTAGAAAACCTTCAAATCAGCAAATAAAAATTTTATTTTGCCCTACACATGTGCCCACTGTCTAGGTAAGTTGCCATGAGTCAGGAAATGTAGGGGGGAGGAAGGGGAGCCCCAAAAAATTTTCAATCTTTTTCAGCCTATCAGCCATCATGTAGAAAACACGCCAGCGTTTTTTTGGGACTTAGAAAAAAAATTGACTTTTTTTTAAACAATCCCTATCTACTCTATTGCGCTTCGCCAGGTCTGAGGTGGCGAAGGAAGTCTAGCGTAAAAGGTAGCGTTCAGTACACTGTGCAAGTTAGTGAATTTGCGTAGCTTCGTCGCTAGCGAAACTTCGCCTGGCGTAAGGTTGCGAAGTAACACTAGCGAAACTACGCCAGCGTTCGTTAGTGAATTTGCGCAGTAGCGAAAATGCCAAACGCTAGCGAATTAACGCTAGCGTTCGGCGCTTCGCGCCTTAGTGAATTTGCCCCAAAGTGTGCTCTCAGTCCAACCAATCATATGTTTGCTTTCAAACAGCATAATAGCAAACGAGTTACTATCACTTACAGATCAAATTTTAATTTAATTATCACTTTACAGTGCCTGTATTTGTTTTAAAAACATTTTTAGGGATACTTGCAATTAATTCTTATAAAAATGGTGTGATATTTTATTTGAAATAAAGCTATGGATGTTTAACTGTAGTTCTTTTGAACCCCCCTGAGGAATAGTTTCACTGTTATAATGTATTTAATGAAAGGTCATTTAATTATCTTATAGTAACCTTGTAAATTAGTTGTACTGTATCTGTCTCTACAATATAAACTTAATGCTAAAGCAGTTGTTAATGAGGAATAATTACAATTTGATTCTAATAAAACATGAAATGGTACTATATACATTTTTTAGACTGCAGACATGCAAAAAAATGGGTTATTTGTAGCAATATTTTTCTATACTTGAAATAACTCAGATACACAAATTTAAAAATGTTTACTATATCCCCCAGCATGTGTTTTAATTATGCTTGCCAAGTGGCTGCAGCAAGGTTTTTTGTTGCACTGGTAGTGTTGGCTGGCGGAAGTCTGGCAAAGAAAAGTCCCCTATAAGAAATGCTAAGAATAGCACACTCTATAACATACTATAAAATAACTGAAAGGTGAACAGTCCCTTTAATGAGATATTTTACTAGAAAAAGGTAATCTAAGAAAGTTAGGAGCCACTCTATAAAACACTGTCAAGTTGCCCCTAAACAGTGTATCAGTAATTCCATCCATGTTTTACCTCTCCTGTATTCTAGACTAGAACTTGAGAAACTAGATTCCTTAAATGGATACTGTCATGGGAAAAAATGTTTTTTTTTCAGAATGAATCAGTTAATAGTGCTGATCCAGCAGAATTCTGCACTGAAATCCATTTCGCAAAAGAGCAAACAGATTTTTTTATATTCAATTTTGAAATCTGACATGGGGGCTAGACATATTGTCAATTTCCTAGCTGTCCCAAGTCATGTGACTTGTTCTCTGATAAACTTCAATCACTCTTTACTGCTGTACTGCAAATTGGAGTGATATCACCCCCCTCCCTCCCCCCCCCCCAGAACAATGGGAAGGTAACCAGATAGCAGCTCCCTAACACAAGATAACAACTGCCTGGTAGATCTAAGAACAACACTCAATAGTAAAAACCCATGTCCCACTGAGACACATTTCAGTGCAGAAGTCTGCTGGAGTAGCACTATTAACTGATGCGTTTTGAAAAAAACATGTTTTCTGATGACAGGATCCCTTTAACATAGAGTACTGGGAGCTAGATGAGAGGTTGTTAATTGCTGAAACTATGCTCATCAGAACAAAATGCTACTTACTTGCCACTTCAACAGAAAAGCGTTTAAGCAATGTTATGTTTTTATTGTAATCAAGGTAAACCCACTTCTGGGGCCACATATGAGCACCACTAACCAGAGTTCAAATCCATGTCCTCCCTCTACCTCAGTAAACTGGTGTATTTGAGGGTGGGCTCTCTTGCCAAATTCTAACTCCAATAAATGTCCATAAAAATCCATAAAGAATTCCCATACTGATAGCTTTCTTGACTGCACTGACTATGAGTTGGGGAGTAGTCTGTTCCTCCTACCAAAGAAACTGGAGGCTCCAATGAAAAAAGAAAAATAGCTGCACCTTCAGAAACCATTGACCTGAAGATAAATGTGAGTGCAGCTTAGGTTTGTTGTCTGGAGGAGTAGATTTGCTTCCCTTTGCATTATCTCTGGGTTTGTATAGGTGGTGTTTGAAATGGTCTGGGATTGCTGAGTCATAAACACAGCAGTTCAGAGATTTTAGGTACTTGTTCTACCAGGCTTGTTTGAACTGGGCCCAGAGGCAGACAAAGATCTTTAACCACAGTGCTAGTATATTTTTTTGCAGCATCAAGTAAGGAATGATTTATAAAGACAGATCAAAATGTGATCTTGGTTTCACAGGTCAATTTCAGATTACTGGATTCAAGTACTCTCAAAGAAAAGTTGTTTCCAAATGTTTCCTTACAAGGCCCCATCACTGTCTGGATTTTATCTTTGCTTTTTGGATCACCCTCACTTTGAAAACCCCTTAATATGCCACAGGGAAAGTTCCAGTAACCCCAATCTTCCTGATCCCAGTTATGATCGATCATCTCTTTGTCTACAATTCACTTGTCATTTTAGCCTCACCTGGCTCCCAGCATTTAAAGATACCATTCCTATAACCCTGCTCTGCTCTGTACAGAATCCTTAGATTTAGCTCCTACCAGAGCAGATGAGCCTCCTAAATAACCAGGTGACTCTCTTTCCCCACTACATTCCATTTGCTGGATAATTTCTGACAATATTCAAAATCATTTTTTTCGTACTTCATCAGTTCTCTTGGTATACCCAAAGCTATGAAATGTATAATGTAAATTTATTTAAACGTATGTATGATGTAAAAGCTCTTTAGTGGGCTAAAGACTAATGTATGACGTAAAAGCCCCCCATTAACCAAATGCATTTCTAGCAGCTTCTGTGGCAAGGACACACACACATACTGATCCGAATGCTGGATGACACGGGGGGGGGGAGGGAAATGAAGAGGGGGTTTCAGCGTAGCAGTAGGAGATGAATGGGGACTGAAGTATGCTGCTCACCCTAACCACCGGGCCAAGAAAGCAGCAAGCATGGTCTTATTTGCTCTTCTGTTGGGTCTCAAGTTTAGCCATTTCACCACAGCACCCTTATTGATGGGTTGGGATCAGTCAATCAGGGCTCACCCTGCCCTTTATAAGGCCAGCCCTCCTCATCACAGTGCCTGAGCATTGGCCTTACTGAGCACTGAGGCACAGTCCCTAACTCTGTTCCCTGACCATGCCTTGCCTCGTTTCTATCCTGTTCCTGCTCCTGCTTCAGGCCTGCTCTGCCTAGTCCTGTTCCTGTCCTGCTTTGCCTAGTCCTATTCCTGTCCTGCTCTGCCTAGTCCTGTTCCTGTCCTGCTCTGCCAAATCCCGTTCTTGTCCTGCCTAGTCCTCTCTCTATGCCCTCATCATCCTGTTTCTGTCCTAATCTTCCTAATCCTGCCTCTATCCTTCATCACGCTGTTCCTGTCCTGTTCTGCCTAGCCCTGTCTCTATACCCTCATCACCTTGTTCCTGTCTGCACAGCATCAGCAACTGCCTTAAAGACTCACCTTTCCTAACAATGTCTCCTTAGTGCCCCCTACCTACCCCTGACAACAATCAGGTTTAGCTTCTGTCCGAAACCATATGTAACCTGTATTGGTCCTAATAAACAGTTGCATTAGCAAGTTTTCATTGCAAATCTTGGTATGCGTGTTGGTATAGCCCAAAGGATTTCCTTCCTATTACTCCTTTGACCTTTAGCAAACCAGAAATATTTGGTGAAGATTAATATGCATAAATTCATTGTGTTGTACTGGAAAGAAAAAGTGGTGGAATAAGAAGCAAAAAGAGTGGGACTAGGGGAGGAGTGTGGAGGTGCAAGTGAGCTACTTGTATTAAAGGGAGGCATGCAGTCTGTGCATATATGACTTTTCAGGGTCTGTAAGTGCAGGGAGTTTAGGTTTAGGGAGTGGGCACTAATATTTAGTAGAAATGCAGAAATGCTGTGGAATTTCTAGCTTCCTTGACTTGGTGGATATACACTATATTCCAAATCTGTAACTTACTTGTCAGTTACTTGACAGTCTGATGGTCGGAAACAGGGACACCTAAATAGTTTTTAACCAGGTGATTAAATATTTTGGAGCTTTGTTTGTAAAGACTGCACTAATCCAAATGATCTACGCATTAACAACAGACGGTAGTAAAACATATTTTCGTAATTTATTATTGAAATAAATATCTACATAATGTACGTATAACTTACAAAGTCTTGTCTAATTAACTATGAGATAATAAATCCATATTTCCTTCACAATCCCTTGTAAAGATCAAAAAAACTGTGTATGGTATTGTGCTTTTCAACAGATTCTTATGAACTCAAACACTAGCTAATTGATTATAGCATGCTGCTATTCAATTTACCTTCCCGCCTTTAAGGTGACATAAAATATAATTAGTCCTGCTTGTAAATTAAGTTTCCCTACATGGCTCACAACAGATCATTGCTTGAGATTATTTATGTTAATTAATTCTTGCTTTAAGAAAAATATTGTAAAGTTTGAGCAGCTTTTATAGCAATGTTTCTAAACAACTTGCTTTGCAACACAGAAATGAAAATCACATTGATTTTTGTTTGTTCCTCTTCATGAGCAAGTAATTGTGCTTAAAGAATGCAACAGTAGTGTGTGAGTTTGGTCCTCTATCTTTTGTCACGCATATTTACTTGATGCTTTGCTAAGCCAAAGAAAGGCTGCGTAAGTAATTTTATTTTCAACCATTCAAGCTATAAAGACCTTGATCTGTCATATTTATTGTCCTTCCAACTGTATGACTTTAAGCTGTATATAAGTTTTTATGTCTTCAATCAAAATTGTTTACATGAAAAGTCACTAAAAATTAATTTCAAATCATTTCCTTAAGTTTTAGCGTGCATGAATCATTTCATATTGTATGTTGTATTATTAACTTGTTCAATTAATCATTCACTGTGATGACCTTCACAGACACTTTATTGCATAGAAAAGCTTTGCTATTGGTTGATATACGTTTACTTTTAATTATTCAGTTGCAAGACCCAAAACCATTATTTGATATAGTCTAACCATCATAAAGTGTAAAATTTCACATATAAAGTGTTTAATAAATATTTTTTATAAGGTTTAAACAAGGCAAAATTAAAAACAATAACAAACAAGGCAAAGTTGTGCTCACCACTCATTTTTAAAACCATTAGGCTGGGGTGCAATGAGGCTGTGACCACAAAATACATATAGACAAATACAAGAGTCCTCTGCACTCAACCCATTATCAATATATTTAAGACATTGAGATATTTTGTGCATACTGCTACTGAAAAATGCCTTACCCTTTAAACAACACAGGGATTGTTTGTCCATATATTGCAATATATTTAAGCTGGCCAACTACGTCAAAGTCATCCCATATCTGGCCAGTCCTACGCTCAATTTTCATCTGATTCATTAAGAATTCAATTGCTTAATTATACATTTTACAAAGGGACTAAGTTTTACCTGAAACTTACTAGCTGCTTTCAAAGTAAAACTCCCAAACTTGGCTGCCCTTGTATTAGACACCAGTGGGATCAACTATAGCTGGGAAGGGTGGGGGCTACAAGGGCAGCCAAGTTTGGGAGTAAGCGGGAGGGCGCTAGGACCGTGTGGCCTCGGGGTGCCCACCCACTAAATCCGACCCTGAGTATAGTTTTTCGAGCTGCCGCTGCTAGTCTCCCACTCTTATTTTTTTCAGGTTTTGATAGCTGTGAATATTTTGTGGTATTACTAAATAGTGTCCATTCAATTCATCTGGAAAGGTTTTCCAGTCATTTGCCCACCACATGTGGTTACCTCTTGTGGATGTATGTATTTTAATTTTAAAGGAATAGTTCAGTGTAAAAGTAAAAACTGGATAAATAGAAAAATAGTAAATAGAAAATAGTGTCACGTTCGGCACCCAACACCAGAACAGATGCCAAGCACCCTGTTCTCGGCTCGACTTCACCAGTTAAGTGACCGCCTTTGGCCTAGGGATGAGCCCTCGGCTTACTCAGATGCCACCTGGACTTAACGAGAGGTGCAAAGCGTAAGTTCTGGCAGGCAATGGGGCACGACTGTTTACAAGGATGCGGGAAGATAGGAAGCCACCAGGAACCGGCAGGCCGGGCGAGCACAAGCAGATAGAATAGTCAGACAGGCCAAAATCAGGATAGAGATTGTAGAATAGTCAGAGGACAGGCAAAGGTTTCAGGATTGGAGAGATCAGCGTAGTTTCAGACAAGGGAATATAAGGTCAGGATTAGAGAGGTCAGAGTAGTAGTAGGCAGGCAAGGGTCAAACACAGTAGATCAAGACAGGAATCACAGTAATAACACCCAGGAACAAGCTAATTGAACCTAACAACGGGCAAGGTCCTGTAATCTAAATGGGCTTTATATACATTTGAATTTCACGCCAATTGTGCCAGCGTGACTGCGCCTTTAAATGACGAACGTGCGCGCGGCGCGTGCCCTAGAGGAAGCCGGCACAAGAGAAGGAAGCAGCTCGACGGCAGTCCACGCCGAGGACACGGCGTGGACCCCGCTGCCGCTAGACCACCAGGGTAAGTTCCTTACAGATAGGCTGTGCAAAATAAAAAATGTTTCTAATATAGTTAGTTAGCCAAAAATGTAATGTATAAAGGCTGGAGTGATTTGATGTACTGTATAACATGTCAGTCAGAACACTACTTCCTGCTTTTCAGCTCTCTTGGTTTACACTGACTGGTTACCCTGGCTACCAGGCAGTAACCAATCAGAGACTTGAGGGGGGGCCACATGGGTCATATCTGTTGCTTTTGAATCTGAGCTGAATGCTGAGGATCAATTGCAAACTCACTGAACACATATGTACCATGTGGCCCCCCTTGACTTGAAGCCCCCCAAGCTGACTAGCTCAGATTTATAGAGCTGAAAAGCAGGAAGTTGGATTCTGGCTGTTTTATTAGACATCTGTTCACTCCAGCCTTTATACATTACATATTTGGCTAACTAACTATATTAGAAACATTTTTTATTTTGCACAGCCTATCTATTTACCCAGTTTTTATTTTCACACTGAACTGTTCCTTTAACACAGCAAATACACTTTACCTAAAAAGTTAGCACTGACTTAAGTCAAATAAATCTACTGTTTTTCTGTTAATTTAGCCACTAAGAGAGAGCGAGAGATCGCCCCCCCCCCCTGCATATCCAGAAAAGGCAGGCTGGGAGGCGACTAGTTGAAATATGCAGTGAGCGGTGGATACCTGAATAGTGCTGTTGGCAATGGGGGATGAGGTGAGTTGGGGAAACAAAAAGAGACACAAAAAGAGACATGCATGTGTCTTTAACATATTAACTGTGTATTCTGACATCATAAGTATATACTGTAATTTACAGTTTGGTCTACAGGAAAATTACCAAAACTGTAGCTCATATAGGGAATACTCCCTGTTAAGTAAAGGATAGTAGAAGGCGCCATATAAAAACACTAGGCCTATGGTGGTTGCTTTGGATTGCTGAAAAATGGGTTTCAAAATCAGCATTTATTTTAACCAGGTTTTGGACAAAAATAACAAGTTTGCATGTGTTCATGCCATGGTAGAAGTTCCAAGATGCTTAGCCTTACTTTCTACACTCCAGGAAGAGGATGGTTGAGTTAGTAAGAGTTAGAACAAAAGAAAACTCAATTAATAGTTTCTAATACAAAAAATAAAGAAAACACATGCAAAAACAATTTCTATAAAGGAACATTTTATTTAGTTAATGTTGATTAAAAGTGCTTGGAAAAATTAGCTTTCTTCTTAAAAATCTAGTTGGTGCTTATTATACATGAAGTTTACAAATTTGTGAGTTATAATGCCAGTCAGCAGCATCAAGGGCAAATAAGGTCTTGAGCTGTATTAAAAGGGGCATAGAGTCAAGGGAGGAAGGGGTCATTCTTCCACTGTATAGAGCACTTGTAAGGCCCCATCTAGAATATGCCATACAGTTTTGGTCTCCATCACTCAAACAGGACATTATTGTATTAGAGAGGGTACAGAGAAGGGCAACTAAGCTGGTAAAAGGTATTGAAAATCTTAGCTATGAGGAAAGACTGGCCAAATTCGAGATGTTCACGCTGGAGAAGAGGCGCTTAAGGGGTGATATGATGACTATGTATAAATATATAAGGGGATCATATAATAATCTCTCTAATGCTTTATTTACCAGTAGGTCTTTCCAGCTGACACGAGGTCACCCATTCCGATTAGAAGAAAAGAGGTTCCGCCTAAATATTCGGAAGGGGTTTTTTACAGTGAGAGCTGTGAAGATGTGGAATTCTCTCCCTGAATCAGTTGTACAGGCTGATACATTAGATAGCTTTAAGAAGGGGTTGGATGGCTTTTTAGCAAGTAAGGGAATACAGGGTTATGGGAAATAGCTCATAGTCCAAGTTGATCCAGGGACTAGTCCGATTGCCATTTTGGAGTCAGGAAGGAATTTTTCCCCCTCTAAGGCAAATTGGAGAGGCTTCAGATGGGTTTTTTTGCCTTCCTCTGGATCAACTGGCAGATAGGTAGTTAATAAAAACAAAAAAAAAAGGTTGAACTCGATGGACATGTGTCTTTTTTCAACCTTACTTACTAAGTTACTATGTTACTATGTATATTTGTGCATCTCAAGGAGTTAACCCTAACATATTTACCACATGCAACAGCATTGAGCAGATTTTTATAAAAAAATCCAAATTCTGCATTTTATAGCAATTTTCCAGATCCCAGTAGATTTATTTATAATTTAAACGACCACTGGATCTTCCTGCTTACTTCATACATAATTCACAAAAACATTCCTTGATCTAAGAACAGATTTGATGATTTAAAAAATATAGTGAGGAGGCAGGAAATGGTTATGTAACAGCTGCATGCCCAATTACTTTACACTCATCCAGTATAGCATTGAAATTCATCTAGCAAATGCAGGTATTTTAACCATATACTTATATGGAATATGTACTAGACCCCTTAGTTTTCTAAAGTACCGGTACAGTGCCTTTCATAATTTTTCAACTCCTTGGATATTTCCATATTTGTTGTGTTACAATTTATTGTCTCTACCATTTGATTTATACACAATACTTACCTCTTCCATAGCTCCAAAATATATTTTAATGTGCCACAAAACTTAGTCATTTGTTGGTTGCATAAATATTCACCCCCAAGTCATAACTTGGCAGAACTAATAGCAGCTATAGCCCTCCACGGTTTTGTTTTTTAACCAGTAGGATTGTTTTGACTCCAGTATGTATTCATGCAGCTTAGTTACCATCTAGCACAAAGTACTGTTTTATTATTACAGAGGAAAAATAAATCATTTTTAAAAAAAAATGTTTATTTGCTAAAAATGAACTCTATGAGAAATGGCCTTCAGTAATTCAGAGCTTTCTGGATAATGGGCTTCAAAATAAGGGAATCATAGATATTCCATATATAGAGAGCTTTGTTCTACTGTTATGAAGGTATTCAGAGCATTTTTCTACTATTTTTCTACCTGCGCTTGCAAAAAGCATCAATTGGTTATTTGGAGTGCAACCTTTTTCTTTCTTCTCTCTCCCTTTCGCCCTCCATCTCACTCTTTGTCCCTCTTTCTCATATATGTACACGTAAAAATGTAATTCTGGGCTCTATTAAGACTATGCCACAACTGAACCATTGTAGCTATTCCTGCTTTGCAGCACTGGTTAATTTTTTGTTAGGCAATTCATTATTGTTAGCACACAGATTTCTTCTCCCTGCATTTCTCTATATTTCCAATACCGGCTTTCAGCATCTGTTGTAAAGTAATTATTTGATATTTCAGCAGAGTCATTTATGATGTCAATTAACAATGGAAATAGATATTTTTCTTTAAAATTAGCTTTGCAAGATTAAGAAAAGCGCTTTTATGTAAGACTAGTTTTATGGCTGAATTTAATCCCTCTCAGTAGCCCCCATTGCAATGATTTGATAACAATGCAAGAGGGATGAATGAAAACTTATAAGTATTGTAAATCAGAACTTTCTTATTGTAACAATACTAATTAGTTTCGATAGACAAATAACAAAGAAATGCTTCCCCCATGCAGCGATGCCCTGTATGTGTCCCAAAATGAAAACATAAAAAATACATTTATAATCAAATAATTTTTAACCAGCATTCACTCTTATTAAAATAGTAGGAAACCATCCCTATTTATGTTCCATTGTTCAGTCTGCATTTTAAATAAAATATCAAAAGTTAAGATGACTCAAGTCTATTGGATATTCCTCCTAGGCACAGTTATAGTATTTAAAGTAATAAATAAAGCATCTCTGTATCATTCTGTTTTTTATATTAGCCCATTCAGCATACTGCATGCAAGTAAAGTTTGGCATCTCTGATTGTCTTGGAATCAGTCCTATGTCAGTGCGACACAACAGTGAGATTAATACAAAGACCCCTAAGTGTTCCCTTTAATAAAAAGTCAAGTGTTCCAATTTTGCTACAAATATAATTGCACCTTGCTGCTTTAATGTCTTTCCGAGGCCTAAACAATCAGATTTTAACAAGCCTTAGCTTACAGCAAAGAAAAGATTTGTAGTTTATAATTACAGTGATGCATGTACAATGTCAACAAGATCCATGAATTTTTTTTTGTTATGCTTAATGCCCTGTTTTATTGCACTAATTTAAATTTAATGTCTGTCTCTAGTAATAACACTCAAATAAAACTAGAGTGATATGTTTTCCTCATAATATTTATTCAAAGTACTTCCTAAGATATGGCAGAGCATTATCAACCAATTTTATCTAAGAAACCATTGTTGTGGCACTACAGAGAAATGTTCTTCAGCCTAGTATAATTTTTTTAGACGTGTTATTTGTCTTTAGGAACTGCTATTCTCAGTCTTTAGATACTGTATCTGGCAAGAGATAATTGGCTCAGCTCTGTCACTCAAGTTCATGACCCAATTTCTGTTGAAGAGATGTTTTTGTGGTTAGAAGGTCAAGTTAAAACCAACTTTATTACTATTTCCATTTCCTGTATATTTACAGGCAAATATTTATATTTTAAAAATATAATTTTAATATATATATTTAAAAATGTATTTATAGGGTGTTATTTACTAAAATTTCTCACTATTTTCATAAAACCACTTAGACCAAACAATTATAAACAGCTGCACCGAGAGTGTGGGCCCACTTGCCCACTTGTGGATAAACGTGAAACTGTTTTTTTATGATATTCAACTTTAAAAATGTACCATGGTTTTAAGCAAAACAAAAAAAGCCTGCAGAGAAATTGATACATTTGCTATAAGCCTTTCCCCATATCTATTATATTGTAAGCTCCACCTGCTGATTGGCTGCTATAGGTGAATAGACCCATAGCATACCCATAGCAAACTTTGCACCATTTACTACATAACCCCTATTTTATAGTTCAGTTGTGAGATACAAATGTAAACAGTTTTAGCCAACCTGCTAGAGAGCAGCAGTTTCATGTTTATTCAGTAATAGCTAAGCAAAACCGCATGAGAGCAACTGTATAACACCCAAGTATGAACCTTACTCCCTGGCTAAGGAATAGTGGAAAGAGGCAAATGGCAAACCTCCTCTACACTTCAGGTTACATGTAGGTAGTTGTTTGACGATTAACACTACAAACCCTGCAGATTATTTGACCCCCCCAGGTTAGTATAAGGATTACATGGAGGAAATGTGCAGACCTAGTCGGAAAGGACTGATCCTAAGCAGTTCTGGTCCAACAAGATTTTCCAGTCTTCATATTATATGTATATATATATATCTGACCAAGCTCCAAACTTATATTGGCTAGGGAGACTCCATACACAACCCAAAAGATAACCAACTTTTTCAGTTGTGAACCAATCAGAACAGCAACGTAATAATAGAGCAAGTAGAGCCCAAGGGCTGGGCCTTCCTGCCCCCAGCGACTGCGGTGTTTGCTTGCTCTATAGTTATGTCCCTGTTCTGACTTCTCCACACCTGAACAAGTCGGTGATTTTTTGGCTTGTGTATGAGGTTTCTCTGACCAATATATGCATGTGGCTTGGTCAGATGTTGAATATGAAGGTCAACTTCATAGATGTACAAAAATCCGTCTCACCAGCAGCTCTCTTACTGACTGGGAGCGGAGGATGCAAGTAGGTGGGGAGTATTGGAGGGTGGGCTGCGGCTACAGTGAGTGCCAGGCCTGAAGATTTTTTTTGTAGGGGCTAGGTACACCGCTGAGTCAGAAAGAAATATCAGCACATGTATAGATTGCCAGATTTAGCCAACAGGATTGTTTGGTAGCTGCTCAGTGTAATATGCAAGACTGTCTGTGACTATATGTATATATAATGAATGTTGCTGTGTTTAATGAGCATGTAAAGGGGTAAAAATAAAGAATTTATCTTTATCATGTAAATAGTTTATCTATGCTATAGTGCAGCCAGCAGGTGGTGCCAAGTCCACTTGAGATCCTATATAGGACTGTGCCTTACTGGGGCACTTACTCTTTTGGCCTGAAATATCTAGCAGCAGCAGCAGCAGACCGGAGTGGCCAGACCCTTGGGAAGGTTGGCATTGTTAGGGCTAGCTAGTATATAGCAGTGGCAAGTGAGTTTACTTTAGGAGTGAAAGGTAGAGAGGGCTTGCGAGCACAGACAAGGAATAACAGTACATGACAAGGAGTAACAGTTGGACTAGAGCCCTGAGGTGATTGTGCACCAGATATAGGGAATTGAGCATTCAGGTGTAGGTTAGTAGAGAGCCTATGGAAGAAGCTTGGGCATTACACTTGAGGTTGCAGCAGACAATCGGGCGTAAGAGTTCCTTAGCAAAAGGGGGCCCCTGTAAAGCTAATGACACTCCTGCCAATGCATCTTACATGACAGCGCCCTGGAGGCTTCAGAAGGAAGAATGTTGTGTATGTGCGTAATGAACCAATATTGTGTGACTAAGATATTTGTCAGCAACCAGTGCCCCCCGGTCTGCCTGTAAGCTGTTTTCTTGCAAGAGGCTACTACATCAATAATGTGTTTGAGTTCATCGCATTTATTGTAGCAGTGGATTCTTCTAGCAGAAAAGGCCTAACCTAGGAACATCTTAGTGACAGGGTAATGCACTGAAATAATTAATACCCTGAAAAACTTGAGGATTTCATATGATATGTGCTGAACTTCTAGTTGAGGTTTGCGGGAATTACTTACCAAGAATACAGTGGGAAATATATCCATGTTCTCTAATGCTATTATTTGTACAAGTGATAAGGGTAGACTGTCATGGTTGGGGTTGTTCTCTTTGGAAAAAAAGAGGGGACATGATTACTTTTTATAAGTACATTAGAGGGCATTATAGACAAAAAAAAAACCAGGAGATCTTTTTTTCCAGAATATGGATCACTGCATCAGAGGCCACTCCTTTAGATTATAGGAAAAGAACTTTCATTTGAACATAGGTGGTTCTTCAAGGTAAGGGCAGTGAGGTTGTGGAATGCCCTGCTGATTAATGTTGTGATGTTGTGGCTGATTCTGTTAATGCCTTTAAGAGTGGCTTGGATGATTTCTTGGACAAGTATAATATTAAAGGCTATAGTGACACTAGAATCTATAGTATAAAAGTGTATAAGTATATATTTAGTTTATGTGAGTGTATGGAGGGGTCAGTGTGTGTATGTATGGATGCTGGGTTTCATTTGGAGGGGTTGAACTTGATGGACTTTGGTCTTTTTTCAACCCAACTTAACTATGAATCTATGTAACATAAGAATATTATTAGTGTCATGCTCCTTAAATTGATTTAAATAGTTACATATACAGTGTAGCTCAAAAAATGCTGATGATGGTGCTACTGGGTTAGCAGTTAAATAGTACACAAACCTAAAGACAAATTAGACCCAATATATAGCACTCAGATCATGCTCCATCTTTATGAGCATCCAGTGAAAAAATTGTCCTTGTACAACAATAACTATCCTACTATCCACCATAAAAACATGTGTTGTACTCATAGAATCTGTTTAGGGTATACATTTATGAAGCTGAATGTCATGTACTTGTTACCCTAACCCTGGATATTAAACCAGTAGAAATTAGTTCATCAATGTCTAGTTGAGAACAAACGGTACATACAGTAAGTCCAGGACAGATAACACATCTACACAAGTGCTGTCCATCAATGTAATGTAATACGAAGAATTGCATACTAGGATCAATGACCATAGAATCTTTACACACAGTTAGTGCAACACAAATGTAAATATAACTATCCTTTAGTAGCATGTAAGTACTTGATGGCAACCACAATATAACTTGAAAATATGGACTCACTATACATGTGTCCACCAAAATCCAGTGATATTCCAGTGCTTTAACTATCGTGCAGTCATATTACACAGATGGAAGCAACCTTAATTATAAGCGCAGTGAGGTGCACTTCCTGACCTTCAATTAAGAAGGCTTTTTCTTAAGGTTCGAATTATAATTTTTGTCACAGTTTTAATTTTTTTGCCCAAAAACTTCCAAATTCTAGTTGTATTTTCAAAACTTGAATATCTGGTATTTATTAAGCAAGTAAAACTCGAATGTAAAAAAATCTGCATCTAAAAGTTGACGCGTTCATGTAGGCAAAATTCAAGCCATTTTTAAATTTCTAATTTTTGAGTTTGTAAAGTCACAAATTCGAGATTGAAAGCCTATAGATTCAAAAAATTTTGTTTTTTCTCGCAATTGTATTTGAGTTTTTGGCATTCTGATTTTTTCATAAATAAGCAAACATTCAAGCCCATAACTCTGCTGATAATAAAGATTGCTTCCATCCAAAGTTCTCTGAATTTCTTTAAAGTGCATGGGTCATGCGATTTTACCAGTAAGTCATGTAAACATTAGAGTGCAATTTCAGCTCAACGGAGCTGTAACTGTAACATGTTTTTAGGCTGGATAGTAGCAAAGTTATTCTTGTATATGGACTAGTTGTTTTCTCCAGATACTTTAAAAAAATGGAAGATGTTTTTTCTGTGTAAAGATGGTCTAAGTGCTATTTACTGGGTCTGTGTTTTCTTTAGGATTGTGAAATAGTGTAAGTGTTTGGCTATTTCCCCTTCATGCCACCACTTCTGCCCAGTTTCATAACACGCAGACAATAAAGGTTCTCTAATATCTGGCAGAAAAAGCTGCACTGCAGTGGGCAAAATTACCCTAGAATTCTGAGTATGAATCTTGTAATGTGGGTACAAAGCATTGTGAACTGTGCCCATGTTTTGAACTTTACTCTTTGGACCCATCATCTCCTATATATATTTGATCTTACAGAACTGTTTGACAGCATGCAGATGCATTCAATACATACACTGTGTATTTCACTCTCTCTTTAAATATAATAAATTAACTTGAGCACTTTTCAAAGATGATTCAGCAAACTTCATTAAAAGATGTTCCAATGCCATGTCACAATCTGCACAATTCAAGTTTATAAAGCTATATCCTGTCTCTGTGGTAATGCGAATAGCTAATTTCCTGCATTCAGCATATTTTTGTTAATTATTTAAAATGTTTGATGATCGAGCCAAGTAAACATAGAGGGAAACCATATAAATGCCTGGAAATGTTCAGAATTAAAAGATAAGGAAATACTGAAGCATTTATCTAAAATCTGGTCACATGCAGAAAAGGATTCATTGTTTTAGGGAAAATGATAACTGGGCTAATTTGCTTAGCTTATTGCAGATTTGTTGATGGATATGCAGAGGAAATATGTTTGACTGCAGTTGCTTTGTGGACTCAAATAATTCTCTAGGAAAAAGTTCATCACCCAATGTATATATTACTGAGGCCAAGGAATGCAGACATATATTTAATTTGTAAAAGTGCAAGTGAGCCAGAAACATGTAGGGGCAAATTCACTAAGATGCGAAGTTGCGCCAGGCGCAACTTCGCCGCACTTCGACAGTAGTTTCGCCAGTGCTCTGCAAATTCACTAAAATCCGAAGTTGCGCTCAGGGGTAGCGTAAGGTTGATTCGCGTTGATTCGCTATGTAAAGTGAAGTTACGCTAGCGAAGGCTAATTTACATACGGCGCGAAATTCAAATTTCAATGGAGGAATACGTATCAGCACTACAAATGCCTAGAAAACCTTCAAATCAGCAAATAAAAATTTTATTCTGCCCTACACATGTGCCCAGTGTCTAGGTAAGTTGCCATGAGTCAGGAAATGTAGGGGGGAAGGAGGGGAGCCCCCAAAAAATTTACGATCTTTTTCAGCCTATCACCCATCATGTAGAAAACACGCCAGCGTTTTTTGGGACTTAGAAAAAAATTGACTTTTTTTGAAACAATCCCTATCTACTCTATTGCGCTTCGCCAGGTTTGAGGTGGCGAAGGAAGTCTAGCGTAAAAGGTAGCGTTCAGTACACTGCGCAAGTTAGTGAATTTGCGTAGTTACGTCGCTAGCGATTCGCCTGGCGTAAGGGTGCGAAGTAACACTAGCGAAACTACGCCAGCGTTCGTTAGTGAATTTGCGCAGTGACGAAAATGACAAACGCTAGCGAATTAACGCTAGCGTTCGGCGCTTAGTGAATTTGCCCCGTAGTGTCTTGTACTAATAAATGTACATTTTGCACCATAATACTGCCTCCCAGCTCTCTTCATTTTCCCTTGCTTACTTAACAATTTTGATCAACTATTGTTAATAAAAAGCGATAATTCACAAAAATACCTTTGTTGAGTTTGACTATCAAAAATCTTCTGTATCTTGCTCTAGTGTCAACCTTACAATATGTTGCACTAACTTTAGTTATAGATACCAGAAGCAACCATTCATTTCCAGCATTGTTTTCAGACCATTTATAATGATTTTGTTTGTATTACAGGTATGGGACAAGTTTTCCAGAATGCTCGGGACGTGGGGTTGCCCATATAAGGGGTCCATAATTTAGATCTCAAAATATATACCAAAATACCTCCAATAACGTAACTACCTATCTCCAGGCCCAGGTGCAGGCCATGCAACCGGGACCCCCACCCCTCCTGATGTGATCTCTGCAGCAGATTTGCATGCACATGAACCACCAGTGTGCCCAGGGTCGGACTGGACATGGGGGGGCCCACCGGGTTACTGTACTCCAGGCTCACCCGCGCACATGCAAACTTCTTGGCACACGCCAGCGCGCATGCACGAACGGCTGGGCGAGCGCCGGCGTGTGTGCGAAAACGCCGGTGCGCATGCATGAACACCAACGCACATGCGCTACCGGCACATTGATTCATTTTTATTTGGGGGCCCATGGGGGGAGGGGGATGGGCCGGCAGGACCCATGAGGGCCTGGGCCCACCGGGTTTTTGCCCCGGCATCCCGCTGGCCCAGTCTGATGCTGAGTGTGCCCCTAGGGGGTGCAGGCCCAGGTGTAATCACACTTCCCCAGTAGTTCAGTCACTGCTTAAGTCTACTAAGAAATTATTTGAAGATTCATTAAACCCAATAGAAATGTTCAGACTAGGGTTGTCATCTGTCCAGTTTATATTCAGTTACAAACCTGCAAACAGAGTTTTCATGTTAAATGGGACACTGATTTGGTTAGTTATTTGGCCTAATCTTTTGTAGAGAATTTAATATTGAACCAAATCAAAAAATGATAGATTAGGTGCAATTTTACACTGCACTATGAAGTGTGCCTATAAATAGGTCGTAAACTCATTAGGGCAGGGACCTTATTCTAACTGTACCAGTATTTCTATTTTATTTCTATTAATTATTATTTTATTTATTGTCACTATTTCATGTATATAAACTATACTCCTGTTTGTGTTTACAACTTGTAAAGCATTCCCTACATTTGTGGGGCTATAAAAATAAATATAATACTATAACAAGAAATATACCTCAGCACAGTCAGAATTCAGCTCTAGAGGAAAAATAACATCATACATTAGCTTTATATTCAACAGATCTGTGTTGAAGTATGTTTTGCTCAGTTGGCTTTATCAAGGATACAAAGATAAAGCATGATAAAGATAATACTAATGTTGGTGTTTCCTTGCATCTGGTGTAGCTTTAGCTTATCATGGGGCTGAATGATGGAATAGTCCAATTTATTGTTGTATTTTCCACGGAAGAGTGCTACTTTAAGGGTAAAGACACACGGGCAGATTTGGGGAGATTAGGTAGATACAGTAGTATCAAAATTACACTATTACCAAAGATTATATCTGTATTGCAAATGCTCCCTATCAAAATGCCAAGCGGATAAGCAACACAGGACCGGAGCGGATAAGCAAGACAGGACCGGATAAGCAAGACAGGACCGGAGCGGATAAGCAAGACAGCACCGAATAAGCAAGACAGGACCGGAGCGGATAAGCAAGACAGGACCGGAGCAGCAAGACAGGACCAGAGCGGATAAGCAAGACAGGACCAGAGCGGATAAGCAAGACAGGACCAGAGCGGATAAGCAAGACAGGACCAGAGCGGATAAGCAAGACAGGACCGGAGCGGATAAGCAAGACAGGACCGGAGCGGATAAGCAAGACAGGACCGGAGCGGATAAGCAAGACAGGACCCGAGGATAGAGAGAGGGGTACAAAGTAGGGACAGAAAGCAAGAATCAGGAACAGGCGAGACAAGGTCAGTACAAGGTGAAGTCAGGGCAAGGTACAAGGTGGAACAGGAAACAGAAATCAGGAACAAGCAAGGCAGGGTCAGGTCAAGGTCAAGGCTGGGAAGGTACAAGATAAGGTAAAGCAAGACAAGACAAGGACAGGCAGACAAGGCAAAGAGGAATAAGGGGCAAGAGCTAGAACTACCTAGTTAGGGGCACTGCCACAGTACTAGGGAGAAACCATGCAATGCTCTGGCAAGGAGTGTTCTAAGTGCTGCCCTTAAATAGGGAAGAGTCAGCCCTGATTGGCTGATTAAACTAGGCAGCAGCTGGGTTGGGGCTGCAGAGTCCAAACAGGCTGCAGCTGAGCTGGGGCTGGAGAGGCCAATCAGGCGGCAGCTGGGCTGGGGCTGGAGAGACCAGGTTACACATAGCGAGCAACCCTACAGGCTGCTCACCTGGCCAAATGGTCAAGGCATCAAGCCAGAAACCCAAAGGTCCCCGGCTCGAATCCCAGCAATACTTGACAGTAGTTATGTAAGAACTCTGTTGTAAATACTTTCCGTTTGTAGTAGTGACTTCATGAACATCTTTAGCAGAACTACGGCAGATCTTAGCAAAATTTCCTACTTTTGTGCATTTACGGTACCGTTTAGCTTTTGCAGGACATGTGACATGATTTGCAGTGTGTTGTACCACAGCGAAAGCAGTATTTTCTATTTGTATTTGCTGCACGGTTTTGCAGTGTAGGTAAATCCCTTTCCTTAGCACTGTATTTTGCCTGTGCATTATTAGGCCACAGTGTTGAATTCACAATCTGTATATTCCCAGAAGTTCCCTGGCTGAGAGTTGTAGCCTCTGCCACTGCTGTTTCAATTTGGCAAGCAACTTTAATAGTCTTTGCAAGGTTTAAATCCTGCTCTAGGAGCAGTCTCTCTCTAATGCGAGGTGAGTTTGTTTTTCCCACTATTTGGTCTCTTAGCATTTCATCTGTTAGATTCCCAAACTCACAGGTAACAACCAGCTACAAATTGTTCTGTGGATTCGCCATTACGTTGTCCACATTGGCAGAATTTATATCTTTCAGCAACCACATATACTCTTGCCACAAAAAAGTTCTTTATAGCAGTAAGAGCAGTTTCATAAGTATCATCAGGTAAAGTTAATGTATAGAATATACGCTGTCCCTCTGCTCCCAGGCAGTGAATGAGTAAAGCACGCTTTCTAGCAGCAGAAATCTCCCCTTGGTCAGCAGCAATAATGTAATTTTCAAACATACGGATCCAAGCAGTAAAAGGTATGGTAGGCTCACCAGGGTTTGGAAGAAAAGGTGCAGGCTGCTGCAGAGGTAAAAGAGATCCCATCCTCGTCGCCATTTGTTATGTTTTGGGTAGCTGAGGATGAGTAGAGTATAACAGTGCTTTATTAGCAGAGTCATGCAGGCATTACCCAACAGTAACTTTCACTTTCACTTTTAAGCTACCAGGAAATATGCACAGTATAAGTATGAACACAGTGACATTTACAGGCCATTTGTATAAATACCGCAAAAAGATCCGTAGCATCCATAACCCAAGAGGCTAACTACAAATTGATAACACAATGGTACTATACCCTGCAAAATTTGAGTAGAATATATGCTAAGGTGTCAGACAAGTGCTGGAGATGTTTTAAGCATACAGGATCAATAGTACATATATGGTTGGAATGTCCGGTGATCACAAAAATTTTGGGTAGAGGTGGGTAAGGCAATCCAAACAGTGACTCCCATAGCAAATAAAGTGTGTATTCCTTCCCTGGTGGCTCTTCACTATAATGGAAATAACAAATGGGTGGTAACAAATCATCTGACTCTTTTTATGATCCAAGCAACTAAGGCACTAATCCCCAAGAAATGGTTAAGCAAATTACCCCCTACACTACAAGAATGGTTAGCAGCTATGGAGGAGAAATATGAGGAATATGAGGAAATCAGAACAATGAGAAAAGGATCTTATGATAAATACAAAAGCATTTGGGAACCATGGGTGAACTATATTAAAAAAGTGGTAAAAAGAAGAGAAAGTAGTGAGGCATATAAAGGAGATTAGTAAAAGAAAACTGTGAACAATGCACTGAGAACTCTCCCCCCCTCTTTTGTTTTTCTTCCCCCCCTTCCCCCCATTTTATCCAGATTTCAGGTAATCCCCTTTACCTCCCCAACCCCTGAGATGATACAATTACTTAACCCCCATGTTAGGGGATGGAATATTAAGAATATTGAATGTACGTTTGATATGCAAAAGGAATGGTTCATGATAATTGGTTTGCGAATAATTGTGTCATCAAAAAATTAAGTATATGTATGCATATTTACCCCCCCCCCCACACACACACCCTACCCACCCTTTCCTTCTGTAAGTCCCTTCCCCAAAATTTTGAAAATATAAATAATTTACTAAAAAAATAAATGCAGGTAAGGTGTCATGTTGGGTCCCCCAATCATAATTCTTTAAAGGTTCCACAGGTTATCTTGCATTAGAGGATAATAATTACTTCTGCTACATCAAACTGAGCAAAAATGTTGGCTACAAAGCAAATGAGATCAACTCACAACTCGCAAAACAGCAATGGATTAAGGATGCACCGGAACGTTAAGCTTCCCTGGAGTTTCAAAGAAATTAACTACAGAGATTTTCTAGTCAATTGAGGTAGACACCAGAGATTTATCCTATAAACAGAACTGAGTGTATAAGTGGCTATTTGCAGGGAGCCAACAGACTGAGAACATTCTTAACAATGCACAGTACTAAGGCCACTGATTTGTTCCTGTTGTCATGAAAAAAAAATATCGCAAAATATTATTAATTTCTTTTTAACTTTCATTTTTATCATTTCAGAATATCAAAGTGACAACAATGTAAGATAAGCGTTGTTGCACAACATCCTTAAAAAAGACAAGAGGGATGAGGAAGGGGGGAACAAAAACAGGGGAAAAGAAAAGGTAAGAAATATGATGCACTCTTGGTCCTGCCATACAAAACACATGGGATACATTACTATACTTGTAGAAATAGCTTCACAAAAGAGAGAGCCCTACCTATTGAGATTCAAGAGAAGGAGAGACTGTTTTTATTTAGGTCAAAATCGACAGTTTCAAATTTAAAATTCAATTTAAATGTCAGATTTATCACTCCTCAACCCTGGAAATAGTTCTAATTTGAATTTTCCCCCCTAAAACCTGCCAAGTTCATGTAAAAGTCAATGGCAGAGGTCCCTTGAACTATTTGAAAATGTTAATAGCAGTGATGAGCCAAATTTTTGCCAATTCATTTTCCACTGTAAAAATGATGCCCCATAGACTCCAATGGGAGAAAAAGATGTCGCACTGCAAAAAAAAAATTTGATGTACAAAATTCGAGTATTTTTAGGAGGAAAACTGGATTCCAATGAGATTCTTTAATTTTTTTTCTGTCTCCTTATTTATTTTTACTATGTTTTCTTAACAAATGGTTCAATATCATTTAGACAAATATCATTAAAATTTACCATGAGAGAACAGCATTGTGTACCTTTATATAATTATTTGCTACTGATAAATTATTCAGGTCTTTAAAAATGTTAATGGTGGAGGAATAAATTCAGTGCTGAAGCTCTATTTTTGATCCAGACATTTACAGGTAATCTATGCTAAAATACACAAATTGATAACCTAATGAAGGGATTATAAAAGTAATTTGCAATTATAAATATAGCGAAGTATAACTGAAAACATGTCACGTAAAACTTGGGAAAACGACCCCCCAGCACCTTGGGCTGGTACAGAACATCAAAATATAATGTGCAGCATCACTAGCCTGTTTGTTAAGTTTAGTTCTCCTTTAAAATAAAACACAAAGTAAGGTAAGGTGGCCATACATTATAAGATCCCCTTGTTTAGCAACCCGATATCTTAACCCGATATGCCCACTAACGGCTGGGCAATATCGGATGAATCCAAATGGACTCCGACAGGGTCGCAGGACCGCATCAACTAGCCGATGCGGTCCTGGATCGTACAAAAAAAATCAAACTTGACCGATCGATATTTGGCCACTTTTTGGCCTGATACCGTCGGTAGCCCCCACACATGGGCAGATATTTATATATATATATAAACACACACATATACACACTATACTTTGTGAGTGATTCACTTGATCTAGTTCTCATTTTCTCTTTGTGTTAGGAACATTTATTACATCGATAATAGTCTATATATTGAATTGTTTCTAATATTATTGTTGCAAAATCATTTTAGATCCCTCAATCCATTAAGACCCATGAGGAGAATTATACACCTACAACTCCTAGAAGCCATTGGTTCTGCTGGCCATATCTTTATTCACTTAAATATTGGGACACTATTTTTTTTTTACATAAATGCTTTTAAAAATAAAAAGTATCCCTCAGCTTAACACTTTTTTTTAATGCTGCGGATGTGATGTGGAGGTTTAAAAAAAAAAAAAAATGATTGCACATATAAATCTCTTTGTTCCTTATATCTGAGACAAATAATTTATTGCCTCTTTGGCTCCAGGAATATTGTACAGCACTTGGTCATCACCTTTCACATTCTTTTTTGCTATATATTTCCTAACACTTTAGTACAGGATCAATCTTCACCCATCTTTTCTACTCTAACTTTGTTATTATTGTGTAATTGATTGATTGTTACAGTGAACTGTGCACATTTTAAAAGCAGAGAAGAAAAGGACCTGCATTTATGACATTTTAAAGATTTAAAGGAACAGATTGTGAAAACACTTAAATGTGCCTTTTTGTTTTAAGGAAAACAATTTTACTCACAATAACATATTTGTTATTTACAATATTTTGTACATAAAAAAGATTGCTTGCTGTAGGTTACTGGTTAGGGCAGATTTGGTTTACTAACACAATAAGACTATGGATACAGAAGATATTTTCTGTTTTAAACTTTTACTTTAATTTGCAGATCTTGGTGGATGTCTTTTTTATATGCTTTTGTGCATTTATCTATGGATGCAATAGGATGTAAGAATTACATGGTAGTGGACTTTTATCTATAAATGTATAGCAACCTGTGTTTTCTATCATTGAGGATGGCGCCAAACCTGGAAAATGAGGAGACACATAACTGCTTATTTTTAAAAGTGTTATCAATTGGTGCAAGTAGCCATGTTTGTAACCACAACTCAGCGGTCTTGCTGCATCATACTAATATTTAATAACAGTTTACGTAGAATTCTATGTTGAATTTGAAATTGTAAAAATAAAATAAGAGTAATCTATTCTGCAAAAAGACTCATCTTTCTGCTTTTACAGAGGAAGGCAGAGACTGTGCTCAATATTACATTTTGCAACAATTCATGCAAATAAAGGCAAAAATTGCATCCCACTATCGCAGTTTCGTTTTTCCAGTTTACTTTAGAAAAAACGCAGTCAACAAAAAACCTAAGACATTGAGCTGTCATGATTTGTATAAAAAAAAGTGATTGGGATTTTATCGTTTGCCATTTTTGGCAACATTCATACTCAAAAAGTTAATAAATCAGCCCTTTGTTTTTATTTGTTATAAAGAACTTGCGAAAACTAGCATCACTTCTATGGTATCACATGCAAAAACGAAATGGTCCCTAGTTCTACATACAGCTGAAGCACTTGATTTCATTCATAAAAAATACTTTGCTCACCAAGCAAAAATCTCAAATTTAATCTTTATGCTTAATATATTGGCTGTTATACATAACAAAATGCCATTAAAATCAGGCATATGTTAAACTTCTCGTTATTTAAATATATTACATTTTATAGAGGTTTGCCATATCTAAGTTCTTTTGGTCATTGGGTATGAAAGACTCAGAGCACAATTTGTGTTATTACAGACAGGACCTGCAGATATGAGGTAAATTAGTTTACCAGGATCAATACACTTGATGGTTGAGTGCAACAATGAAATCCCAATGAGAGTAACTCCTCTGAGACTTGGCTACATGTATCTACAGAAAATATTGACACATTCATGGTGCTGTAATTGTAGCCTGCAGAACTACTGGTATAGGGGGACAGTATTCAGGCAACTATTAGATTGTTCTGTAATAGTTATAGGTGATACAAAGCATATTAAATCAGCTACAAGTGTGGTTTTTAATTTAACTGAAGTGGCAGATTAATATACAATCTTAGTCACTCCAGTCGGCCCATGTCATACTTATGTTGCCTTGGATATATCCCATGTATGTTTTCATTACTTGCTGAATTAGTGCCCACCCCAATGTGTTTTTAAAGAAGAGTTTTCTTATGTTGAGCCCCTCTCTCTCTCTCTTTTTCAATTACTCTTTCTCTTTCTGCAAAGTAACTAATGAAATAATGTTCCAAAAGATCTTAGCCATGACATCTTTAAAATGCAACTCCTTTTGTCAAAATATACTATATATATATATATATATATATATATATATATATATATATATATATATATATATATATATATATATATATATTGATGAGAATAAACAACTGGTGTTGGTGTTAACCATAGAATACTTGGAGATATGAATAATGGTGATTCATGTAAAATTCCTCCCTGTCAAGTTGAAAATTGTTCAGCCAAAATGTGTGGTTCCCAGGAAATTAACACTGAAGAAAACTTCCAAGTGCAGCAATGATTAAAAAGAGGGAACTGACAATGAGAGTCAGTGACTTGCTGAAATGGTTCAGTTCTTAAAAGAAAGCACTGTAAAGTATGGTGGGGATCGAGCAAGTTTACAATACAATTATGTATAAAATTACAGATATCAATTGGTTGGTACCATATTAACATATTCCAATAACCCTAGAAAATACCTAGAACTTGCGTCCCATTCACTTAAACCTCTCAGTCTTGCCATTTATCATCTCCACTCTTTTGTCAGGTCTCCAAAATTCTGATCTATTTGTTTTTTTCACCGAAGACACATGTTTTAGTTATAAGATATTGTTTGAGATGAAACAGACTCCTGATAAAAAATTCAACAGAAGAAAAGTCATCAACCCACAAGACAATATAAGAAACATAATACAACAATTGAGCTTCTAAGTTTTGCAGATATATTCAAAAGAAATTTGGGAAAATACATTTGCCAGTCTATATTGGGCAATATGCTACTGGGATATTGCCCCAGTTCCCAAGGCACCACTTCTGCGTGCTTTACAAAAAAAGCATCCCTTATCCCACCTGTTGAGGGGACAGTATGTAAACAATTGTATTATGTTAATTAAATAAAACTGGATTTTTATGGATTTTGAGCTACAGGATACTTTTTTTATCTACGTTTTGCAGACATCTAGAAAAAAGAGGAGTCTGTCACTCAGGATGATTACCATCTCTTCTACTGTACATTTATTCTTTCATGATTTGAGCATGGGGAATTTTACTGCAATTGCTAGCTAGTAATCTTCCAGCTAGTCTTGGAACTGCAATGATGGCAGACTTAAAGAAGAACTAAAGTCCACCAAAAGAAGTAGGCTAAAAAATGTTGTACATTATGTACCAACCAAGGCAACCACAGCCCTGAAGGGAAGATCTGTGCATCTGAAGGTGCCCCAGTAGCTCCCCATCTTTTTTTCTGCTAAGTCACTGCACTCTGTGCTGCTGTCACTTACTGAGTTTAGGAACTGACTCAAAATATACAGTACACATAGAATATAAATGTCACAATATAGGACTGATTAGTATTTAATACAGATAATCACTACATGGCAGCACAGAAACCAGTGCAAGTAGCATCAGAATTTTATTACAGACCAACCTCATTTTCTGCTTGATAATTTGCAGGGACTCCTAAGCTTAGCTTCTCAACCGCTGCTCAGAGCCCAGCTGGTGGCTCCCTGTGACAAGTTTGAAGTCCTAGATCATTGCAGCTATTGAGAAGTTGAAACTTTTGGCTTATACAATAAGTTGTGTGTGTAAAATATGATATTTTAGCCATATTCATTTTTTAGGGTTTAGTTCTCCTTTAGTTGATTCTTTTTTTTTAAATACATCTATCTTGTATTATGTTAAATACAATAGATTCTATTTTCCAGTCTCTCAGATTAACTGTAAGATTCCTCCTAGCCCCCCCCCAAGAGGATAGTTCAAGGATATGCGGTAGACGTATTGACATATTACTTTCTGTCTATTGTCATCTATCTATTATAAAGGCATGTCCTTCTCAACAGCCCAGTCAAAAATCTAAAGTAATTCTCTCGGTTGCTGGAGAGAAAAGACTTCAGTTAAATGAAACCTTCATGCCCTGACTACTGGCTGTTATATGGACTTGTTTCAGGTTGTATCCTCTAATTTTCAGTCTGTCACCTTCTCAGTCATTTTTCAACTGTTTAAATTAGAGGTCAACTGATGCAGTTACACAACAATAGCAAGCTGCAGCTGCAGGTACGTTTTTAATGTTTCTTTTAAGCAATTTGTAACTTAGACACAGCATGTTAATGAAACAGTAGTGGTTGCCCCTGTCCCCACAATAAGGAAACAAAAAAATAGGAGGACCACCATAGAAATGGGATGTGCTGAGATGATACAATTGGAAGGCCTGCCATTCACATTCATGGAAACTGTAATTTTGAAGCATTGCATGTATCCAGGTAATCTCATTCTAATCCTAATCTAATTTCATATCATAGAGTTCAGTTAAATTTATCTGGTCACCGCCTGGGACATCCTGGGTTATAATATATCAGCTGGGAAGAATGGCGAGGGGAGAAAATGAGAAGGATGGAAGGAGAGGGAGGAGAGGGAATGTACAGTATGTAAGAAGATTCTCATGCCCCACACCCTCTGAAACTGGAAAATCTGAGTTCCCCTAAATCTGCTGATAAGTGTAGGAGTATAGTACCAACGAAATATGATTTGTATGCTCCCTCACTAGAGACTGCACACACAGATTTTTTTTCGCCCATGTCCGACACGTATGACTACCACTTGTCTCTGCTAAAAACTCTCAAATCCCATAATCGCTTGAAAGTGCCTACATAGGCATTTTAAGGGATTAAACAATTTGAGTGCTTTAACACAAACAGTTCACAGTATTGTCTATATTGTCTATATTGTACATTTTTTGCATCTTGTAGTCATGACAAAACACTGACAAGTAGCTCCATGTGTCATTGCACTAAACCAGTTTCAATTTAGCACTTACTGTCCCAAAGAGTAGTTGAAGAACTAATAAGGAAACCCCTGACAATGCTCAAAGGCTGGAGCTTAGGCTTTGTTTGCTCAACGTTAGTGGAAAAACTAGATTTTGCCTTTATAAAGGCATAACAATTAGTAATATACAACAATATATGGTCTTATTCACTTGGTTCTTATTTATTCTCATCATAAATGAGTTTGACTTGCATGAGTTAACCTTATGGCATTCAGTTTAATATAGGGTTATGAAGATACATCCCTTACTTTTATTCCTTATCTTGACAGTATTATTGGATACAAGGCTTAATATCTTAACTGGTTTTAACTTCTACAATTAAATCATATTTACGAAGTCCAAGTTCTGTTTTTATTTCTAATGCCCAGAACGTTTCATCTCCAACTGAAACAAGGAGAGCACACATATGCTCATGGCTCTTCCTGGATCCCACATTGTGGGGAGGTGGGTCTGGACAGTATCAAGCCACAAGGTGGGGAAAGTTTATTTAGTGGTAGGAGTTTTTGTTATAGGAGCGAAAGATAGTGGCAGATTATTTTAGTGAGCAGCTTTCTGGCTCCAACAAGGAGAGTAGTTGGGGTTAGCACCCTTGCAGTGTTCAAGCCGCCAGACAGGGAAATTAGTGGACGAGCTCAGGGAAAGTGTCAAGGAGCAAGATACCCCATGGGATCCCTAGTGCTTGGGAAAATCACCAAGACAGGCTTGCACTACCCCCTGAGAGGGATCTACTGGCAATATCAGAAAGTGTGAAGGTTTACCACTGTGTGTTGTGATTGTATTTGGAGAGCTATTCTGCCTGACTGATGTGAGCCATATCATCTTCCATTGTCCAATAAAGAAGTTTATCTGTTTGAAGCAATTATCCTGGACTACTGTTACTTTCAACCTGATTGACCTGTACACCAGGAGACAACCAGGATCCACCTGAGGATAAGGTGTTTAAAGGGGTCACTGGGAGTTGCCCACAGCCTAAGGGTATCCAGGGTACACTGTCAGCAAGTCACACACTTCTCAGGCCCAACTATGGGTGTGCTACATAAAAATACCTAAAGACATTCACAGTGGTGTTTAAAATATTCTGACATTTCACCTCCTCTGCCATCAGCCAGTAAACACACACATGTCAAATGTACAGCACATGTCATATATCCTATATAAGACCATTCCATTCATCTAGAAAATATACTACAGGATATAATAATAATGTTAAGGCTGCTGCAGAAATGTAGTTTTTCACATTCTGTCAGTGAAGACATCCATTTTGTTTTTAGCTCACTAACTTAAGGCTCATGTTTTGTTAATTAAACCTCAATTTTCTGCTTAGTTTGTTCTCTTGATGCAAGATGTTGAATCTTTTATACAGAAACCGAAACAAATTTTAAATCATAATATCTGCCAGGATGTACTGCAGACTGTGCTGTGAATGTGTTTACATGTTTGTATAAAAACAAATCATAGCATGAATTATTGCAACAATTTGATGGAATACCTTATAATGCCCCTATAAATTTAATCAGATATCCTAGGCGTTGGTGTTCACTACTGCTACGGTCTTAAAAGTCCCATTTTTGAATAACATTGTTAATGCCATGGGGCTCCTAGAGTACAGTCTTAAAATATGTGTTTTTTTTATATATGGTTTTTGCAAATTTATGGCAATATATACTCTCTCGCACAACAATAATATTTTACTAATTACTTACTTTTACAGTTTTGCTTTACAAGAATCAGTTTTGTTTAATATATGTCATTTTGAGTCAAGTCATGAATATGTATGATCTAAATCTCTTCTTTACAAAGAGTTTGTGGGCTTTGCTTAGACAACAAATTAAATATGACTGAACTAACTGCATAACCTTGCATCTATCAACTCTAATTGACCTATTTGCTAGTGGTCCAATTTAGTCAGATTTCACAGCAAAGCCAAACCATCCTGCATGAAATTTACGCAATTTATTATCATTAGCAATAACAGAGATAAAACTTACAATGTCCACCACAAGGTCATTTATGAACAAGTAAAGAAGGAAAGGACTGCAGAATTAATCCAGCCAGGCATTAGCTGCAAAATAATATCAGCCCTCACAGTATTGTGAACAGGGTTAATAAAATACATAGGCTTTGCTAGATGATTCCATAGATTAAAATATGTCAATATGGTAACCGTGGTCCCTTTACTGTGACTCTTTACACTGAACTAGAACTAGTACTAGCTATCTGTATCTGTAATGCAATAGCTATTTGTACCCAGTTGGTTTTCGTTTCCCCTCAAATGTCAATAAATGTATTATTTGTTGTGAATATAATATAGTGAATAAAGTACCCCCTCTTGTAAAATATAAGGATATTATAAGTTACCGAGGAGTTTCATGACCATATAAAAACACCAGGCCGAAGGCCGAGTGTTTTTATACAGGTCATGGAACTCCGATGTAACTTCTAATATCCTCATATTTTACAACTGGGGGTACTTTATTTATTATAATACACAAATTTTAGTGAGTCATGTGACAGAAATTACATCACTACTCACCGTTTATAACTGATGACATCACTACTCACCGTTTATAAGGATATAATTTACAAGATATTCATGGCTTTTGTGTATTATATACATATGACAAAGGCATCTTGTGAACACCTTTTACAAAATTGAAATAAAAATTACAAAAAAATAACAAAAAAAAGGAATGTCCCCACTTATCAGTGACTGTATTTTAGTCTAGAACGGCAGGCAGAATGTGCAAGTGATTAGAGTTTAACCCAGGATCAGACCGGGAAAAAACCCGGTGGGCCCCGCCGGCCCAGACCCACTCTTCACAGCCGGCAGCTCACGCACTCCGTTGCTCCTTCATGACCTGGGGACATTGAAATCACTGGGTGGAATGTGGAGTGTTCTATTGGGATGTCGAACCATGATGTCATGGGGCAGGTTGTGACGTGATGATCACTGATTGGCTGATGGTTGCATCAATCAGGGAGAGTCCTGTGATGTGTACTAATTGGTGTGCTCTCATACAGATTTCATACTCATACAGTGTCATGTGACATGATCTTTGCCTGAATTTCCTTATTTGTAAAACCCGGCAGAAAGCCAGACAGACTTTTGACCCAGAACCAGGCTGTCCAGGTCAAAACCAGACAGGTGGCAACCCTAGATTTAGTTGAGAGCAGAAACCAGGGGACAGAGCCAGATCATTCATGGAGGAACAGAATCAAACACACAAACCTAGTTGGCACATGCTCTGTTGATGAGCATCTGCTTACATTGTTTATACAGACGCTGGCGGCAGGATAAGCAGCCGGACTTGGTGCTCTGGTATAGCTTGCACTGAATAGATTTTGTAGGTGATTTATGGAGTGGGTGGCTGCTCGCACAGGGGGAAAAAAGGTATTGCCGATCAAAGGGAGAATCCAGAGAGGGGTTGGGACAAGTGTAATATTTTTAAAAATCAAGGCTGTGCATCTGACTTTAAAGCTATTCTACAGTATTTGCAAAAGAGTGACATTTTTCTTCATGCAAGCGTGATGCATAATAATAATAACACAAGGACAAAGACAAAAGGTTATTACATCATAATTAAATTGTTGCAACTATCTGTGGCTAATAGAACCCATTACATTGCATATACAAAGTGCTAGGGTGTTCTTGCACTCCCCTTCCTTATTCAGTTTAGGTCCAACACCAACTGGCCATAGCAGGGGATCTCCAACCATGTGGAGATTTTTAGACCATAGGGGAACTTAACCCTAACATAAGCAACCTTATATTTAGTACTATATCAATTAAATTTGTCTAGCAAAATCTATTGCATGAAAAACCTTGCTGGCATACACTCACAGTATTAAGATTTTAAAAGTTTTCCAGTATCTTAGGCCTTATTACCCCCTCCAAAAAGGTTTTCTACAACTGATCTTTTGGCACCATGCCAGCTATCAAAATTCTGCAAAATCAGTAAAGTTCTGCACCTTTCTTTACATTCATAAGTTCTAGTTTATTTTGAACATCCTCCTGAGTCAAATGGTCATCACTAGTTAAATTACTAGCAGAAAACCTGTTATCCAGGATGCTGGGGACCTGATTATTTCCATATAAGGGTTTTTCCATAATTTGGATCACCGTACTTTAAGTGAGTTATTTACTAGAATCTGAATTTTTCTGGTCTGAGTTTTTTTTGGGATTTTTGTGGGGAAAAAAAACAAATTTTTCAAGATTTATTATACCCCGAGGCTGCTCAAAGTCTGAATCAGAAAATACTCCATCTCAAACCTGCAGAGGTCAACTAGAAGGCAATGGCAGTTGTTCCTTTTACAAATGGAAGATATTACGATCAGTGCTTGGTTTCGTATGATCATTTGGAAAATGTGTGGTTTTTGGGCGTGAAATCTGAAAATAAGTATATCTGAGGAGACCATCATATTAAGAACACTGTTCGCTTAATGCTCACTCACATTAATGCTGGAGGCAAATTTGGTATTATTAGTTATTACAAGAATCAAAAGAACATCTTTCCTGGTAGATTCCTGAACTACCTCAAATAAAAGGTTGCCATTTTGCATACATAACAAACCTATTTGATTTTTCTGACTCCAGTGAGTGTCTGGATTATTGTAGTCAACCATGGGAGCAACATGGACTAGCTGTGAAGTCATTTCCATTTTTAAAAGTAGGTGGGCTCAATTTTCCTCATTTATACTAAGGGGTTTGTAGCATACACTAATGATAAGTAATCTTAAACCTGGATGAAATCTCTACCCCCAAGGGAATCCATGCTAACTTCTCTAATTTCTTTTTTTTTGCATGGCTTTAAGTCTGGCTTTATATAAAGGAAAACCCTTCAATCTTTTTTAATCCCACTCTGTCGCTCCTAAAATAGAGTAACCATCTAAAGTCACGTTTCATCCCACCAGGTCACAGTAATATCAATAATATCATAATTGTTTGTGCAAGCAATTAACTTTATCTCTTCCATTTAACCTAACAAGCTCTTTGCATTTGCCATAAGACAGTGAAGTTTACTGCGCTTCCCTCTGATATTTACATTATTCACTGGAGAGTTAGCTATAATTTGTTTGCAACAGTGTCCACCCTTCACTCCTTTCCTGTGACCCAATTCTAATAACATAGTACTATCTACATTATCTCTAACTCACCCCTGAGGAGGCAGCTCACAAAATGCTTTACAAAATGTTACATATATGTAAGGAACTTTATAGTTCATATTTACCTACTTTATCCTCAGATAACTTACCACAAACCAATGGAAGTCTAGGGAATAGCAAAGCAGGTCAGAGTAATTTAATTTTAATTTGTGCTTTAGAACATTGGTTACATTTTATTACTACGGTAGTTTATTATTTATAGTTCTGTTGTTATTTTTGCTGATATAAAGTGAAACCAGAATTGTAAAATGAAGATTCTAATAAGAAGTTTTATAGAATGCATTTTTAGCGGCCTATGCTACATTATGTAATTACATTATGTAATGTAGCATAGGCCGCACATCACCAGAAAAATCTTTGTACTGGAGCACAGCATAAAAAATAGCATGACATTTTTACTCCTTTTTCTTATGTGACTTCCGCTGGAAGCAATGTAAAATAACGGCATGAAATCTGGCATTCACGTGGCATAAAATTACACACACCTTCGCCATTTATTTTACACAGCATTTTACACTGTTTTTTCTGTGAATTTCGCTTCTCACACTAGCTTGTGTGTTAGGTGGTGCCACTCCCTGGATGCCGGACAAAGTCTCAATATCAATGAAAATTACTAATTAGTTGCACACACCAATGCTCTGTGGGTGCTTAACCCCTTTTTTGCAGCCATTACCCCATCAATGTTTTGGGGTTGACAACCTCCATGCATTATCAGGTAATAAAATGCTTGTTAATGTCCTGTTATGTAATTTTGTATAAGCAAATCCATGTTTTAGCTATAGCTAATTCTCACTAATAGCATAGGCAAGGAATTTTTGGATATTTTGTTGATGTGACAAAATTGAGGAGACAAAACACCATGTCTGAAACACCATGGGGTCTGTTTACTACAGTTCATAAAAATTGTCTATAACCCTTCGCCCATTATCACTGAGAATATTCTTGCAACATAATTAATGCTGCTCGTACACAAGTGAAGCAGTTTGTTTCAGCTGTATTTCTGGTGATTTGCAAGTTATTTTGGCACCCATTTAGGTTAACTGCATAATCTGCATTAAATCTTGCAGATTTTTTTGGCACCACTGCCCTATAAAAAAAAAAAATATATATATATATATATATATATATATATATATACATACAAGGGAAAGTTGTGCTCACCACTATTTTTTAAAACCATTAGGCGGGGGTGCAATGAGGGTGTGACCACAAAATACATATAGTCAACTACAAGAGGTCCTCTGCACTCAACCCATTATCAATATATTTAAGACAGAGACATTTTGTGCATACTGCTACTAAAAAATGCCTTACCCTTTAAACAACACAGGGATTGTTTGTCCATATATTGCAATATATTTAAGCTGGCCAACTACGTCAAAGTCATCCCATATCTGGCCAGTCCTACACTTAATTTTCATCTGATTCATTGAGAATTCAATTGCTGAATGATACATTTTACAAAGGGACTACGTTTTACCTGCAACTTACTAGCTGCTTTCAAAGTAAAACTCCCAAACTTGGCTGCCCTTTTATTAGACACCAGTGGGATCACCTGACTATAGCTGGGAAGGGTGGGAGCTACAACATGGAGCTGGTCACTGCTGCTGTATAACTATACAGGAACTCTTTTTTTAGTAAGAGTATGCACAAAATGTCTCTGTCTTAAATATATTGATAATGGGTTGAGTGCAGAGGATATATATATGAATAAGTTTATATAAAATATACATTTAATATAAAATATTATTTATTGGGGACTTAATGCATACCCTCTGGAGCTGCCCGGCTCTGCGTGACTACTGGGACAAGGCCCTTGAGATTCTAGGTGAGCTGACGAAGTGTGAAAGTCTGAATGACCCAAAAGTGTGCCTATTAAATATTCAGACAGGGTTGGGAGTAGATCCACACATGACTGAATTCTTAAACAAAGCTCTATTCCAAGTAAGGAGACTGGTCACCCTGAATTGGAAAAAACCATCACCCCCTGTAGTGGACCAATGGGTGGCGGCTATGGCTAACCTGGCCAATACTGAATATCTTTTGGCTAAGCGGAAGGGCCGCCTGGACAAGTTCCATAGGACCTGGGACCCCTGGCTAATGAAATTTCCCCCAAAACAATATTGGTGGTCTGACACTGTTGAGAATGTTTCCTAGGGGTACAATAACGACAATCAGAGGCATCTCGCAGGTAGTCACAAATGTTTCTTTTCTCCGTATGTGTTATTGATCTATATTTGTATTTGATCCCTGTTCTGTACACAAGTGGACAATATGTATATGTATAACCTGATGTAAGTCACATTGATGTATAACCCTGGCAAACTCAATAAACTTATCTGAACAAAAAAAAAATATTATTTATTACCAGTTTTTAATTTACTATTAAATATACCAATGGCCAATATAGTACTATCAAGAATAAATTATTTTCCCATATTCATTTTTCTTAATAAATTCACTATAAATACATTTATAGGTGTCGTTCTTTTTCAGAGCAATACAATTTCTGTCTTTCTTTCACATAACGTCACTCTCTGGGTGGCGATAAAAATTGGCTACAATTTTGTTTATATTTGTGACAATTCTGGGCATAATCTTGAATAAACCTTGTTAGACAATTTACGTACCATGAATGCGATAATAGTCGTTAATATATATAATATATGATTGGCAGAATATTCGCAATGACGGAAGTAAACTTGCTCTTGATGATTTTCTGGCATTTATACTGGTGCAGGCTATTATCACTGCTTATCTCATCATACTAAACTGACGCCAATGTCTGACACTAACCATTAAACAGCTAATTTTACACCTTACATAATCCCCACTAGAATCCTTCGACTTGAAGGAAGGAGAATGGAATACATTTGATTTGAAAAAGTCAAGTCAACTAGTTGATATGCTACATTGTGGATTTTTGTTTACAAGTGACCTCTGATTTATCATTTCACTAAGCAGTATTTATTTTCCTTTAATATACTTAAAGCAACAGTAACACCAAATGCTTCAGGAACACAACTATAGTTTATATAAACAAGCTGCGGTGTAGCCATGAGGGCAACAATTCAATGCTGAAAAAGGAGAAAAGGCACAGGATACATAGCAGATAACCGATAAGCTCTTTAGTATACAATGGGATTCTTCTACTTCTACTATGTGTCCTGTGCTTGAATAGCTGCCCCGTGTGTACACAGCAGCAGCTTGTTTATGTAAACTATAGTTGTTATTCTGAAGCAAACATGCCAGTTTTGGCAATGCAGGGTAACACTTTCATTGTTTTTGTTGTTACTGTTCCTTTAAGTTATTAATATAACAAATATTATTTAAAAAAAAAAAGTAATGGTTATATTAGTGTCAGCACAGCACAGCACAGTGAAATTGCACCTTTAAAGAGGACATGTATGCCGCAAAGAATAAAAAATTACAAATTAATTTTTTCATTATACACCACTAAGAATATGCCTTTTTACTTTAAATTGCTCCAAAAAGAGAAATAGCACCATCTAGCCTGTGCCCCTCTTGACAGCTACTTCTTATTTAGGAGAGCAGAAGGCTCTTGGTGGACCTGACCGTGAAATGCACTTTATCATGCTCTGTGTAAAGGATAAGCTGTGATTGGCTACCCACAACCTACTTAATTCTTACACAGACATAAGGCCTCATTTGTAAACCTAAATGCAGTGTGCAAAAAAAAAATTATTGCAATCAGATTTTTTTGCACTGCCATTTACTGTAGGTGTGTAAGAAAATATCCACAAGCCCTTGCACTATATTTCGGAACACAGAAAATGTGCCTTGAATGGAATGCTGCCTGCATTAAGCCTTCTCTCTATTCAAGAAAGGTGGGTTGGGGGGTTATATAGGCATTCCTCCCTCCTGCCCTATTTGCACCCACAAGTTAGTGAGTGAAAGGAGGTACACCTTGCACTGGGGCCGTCCTTACCACCTTTCCTAAGACTGGTGATAAGGACAAGATGACCCAGAGGGACACAGGGTTGTAAATCCTTGGACCCCTGAGAATTTATTTGGAGCTCCAATAAAGGTATTTTAAACCCACATTTAATTTTTGTGCTAATATATATATATTGTGTGTGCACTACTGTACAGTAGAACAATACATTATAGAACAGACAAGAGTCAATACAATAATAAATATACATATGTACAGTCACATTCAAGATCAAATAGACAAACAGAAGGAGGTTCCTGCCCCATAGAATTGAATGTTCAACAATTTCAAATTGGTTATGTAAATAAAAAAAATATACATTTGATACATTTCTGGCATTTTGATGTCTGATTTTATAATTGTATCAGGAATTCCAGTCACCCAAAGTTCTCCACCACCAAACAGTGTGCTTTTCACAAACCAGCTTTGCATTTTATCTGATGATTCATCAGTAGATGCATAAAGAAAAATTATCGCAAGCGTTAGATTTTTTTATGCATTTTATTTATTTGCTTTGTTTTTATTATTGCCGCCAGATGTTGCCTCAGGAAGTAGTAACAAGAAGTCAAGATCTGGCAGACTAATAATTAAATGGGAAATGTTGGCAGGCTTCCTGCTATTTCCTCCTGTATACAGCGTCTCTGAGTGAGGGAGTACAGTACCACAGTGGCTCTCCTGAACAGGCTCATCTTTTATCATGTAATGATTTTCCTTCGAAGCAACAGCAAAGCCAAGAGCTTATTACACCCTCTGCATAAAGTTAAAAAGACATTATTAATAAAGTGTTCATGTTGCTTTCATAAACAGTTCAACAGCATTGCCTGCTGACACACGTTTATTACACTTAATAATGTTTGCATAATTCTTGTGTGAACTCATTAGAGCTGTCACATCTCAAACAATTTTAGTGCTTTGTTTATCTCGGAAGATTTCAGTTCACCTAACAATGCAAAAATGATGCTTCCCGTACAGAGCATTCTTTCTTTTAACTGTGACAGCCATGTGAGCATTCTGCTGTGGCGAACAGAGATTCTACTCACCTCATTATAAGGCAAAGTTTACAATTGTTTATACTGGTTGCTTGGATTCCTCAGACTTAGTTTAGGTGTGAATATACTGTATCAAGGACAGAAAATATTCAAACTAGTCAGATGTAGGCATGAATAACATATGGTCAAGACAGGTGAGGTTTTGTAGGGATCAAAATGTATAGGGAATATGAAGATATTGTCAAGGTCCAAAAAAGCAAAAAAAAATAGCAACAAGATATGTATGAGTATTTTATATATGTGTGTGTGTTTGTGTGTATTTATATAAAATGAGAATATGAGTATATATATATATATATATGTGTGTGTGTGTTTGTAACACTGCTTCACAGTTCAAAAGTGTGTGATTTCAGTATTGTATGTATATATAACGTATTTTAAAAGCACTAAATGGATACGCGGCACTGTACAGTCCTATACTGCAGAGTAGGGAGCAGGGGAGGCCCAATGGCAAATTTTGCCCCCAGGCCCATAGGTGTTTAGTTCTGCTACTGGTTGCACTCAAGCTACTATTAATGCCAAACCTGCTGCCTTAGCCTTTGTATATAATCCAATCACTCACTGACTTCAGTGTTGGCCCTCACTCTCCATGGCGGCACTAACAGATGCCGGTAACAGGAAGATCAAAGTAATTTAGCCACTGGTACGTGCAGGTTCTTTAATGGGGTAGTTTACATTAACGTAAGGGGGGTTATTTGCAAAAGTCCAAGTTTTTCTGGTCAGAGTTTTAAAGGGGAAAAACACAATTTTTCTGTAGAAAAAAAAAACATGAATTTTTTCATGATTTATTAAACCCTAAAGTCAGAATAAAAAAGTACTCCATCTCAAACCTGCTGAGGTCATGTAGAAGTCAATGGCAGATGTCCCGTTTACAATTAGAAGATATCATGATCTGCTCTGGGGTTTCGTACAGTAATCTGAAGAATTTGTGGTTTTCAGGCAATAATCCAAAAAAGTCGGTGTTTTCGAGCATCAAATCCAAATAAATCATACGCTTCAGATTTTTTTTACGATTTTATCAAGTCTTTTTCTGCACCAGAATTGTTTGATTTAGTGATAAATAAGGTAAAAACGTGGATGGGAGTTTGGTCGAAGTGGTTTCAATAAAATAGTGAGAAATTTTCGGATTTTAGTAAATTATCCCCTAGGTATGATATAAACAGTGATATTTGGACATAATTTGCAGTTGCTTTTCATTTTTCTTACTTGCAAGTGTATGGAGCGTGTTTTGGTTTTAATATTGCTGCAATTGTAAATAAGCTCTCTCATCTAATAGGGACCCAATGAACTGTTTGTAGCTACTGTTTGAGGGTAGCATTTCCCATCTACTGAAAAACAGAGATTTTTTATAGAATCTCTATAAGAAAAAGATGAAGATTCAGCCCGCCCCCCCCCCAATTTTGTGTATAAAAGAAAGTATTAACTGAAGGCAGAGGCCAATAAATCATAGTCCTGAATAAGAATTTGGATTAGTACTACAGTCTAGAAAGCTTTATATGAAGCAACATGCAATTAAATCAAGTTACATGACAGCTGCCAATGCACTGAGAAGTAGTAACTGGATTAGATATTCCATTTTAGCAACATCTAGTGGGAGATTATATCTTCATATGACTAGAATAAAGTCTAGCCAATAAAGGAGAAGGAAAGGTTAAAAGTAAGCCTTAACAGAAAGGTACACCTAAAAATACCAGTAAACCCTCAAGTAGTGCTACTCTGAGTCCCCTGTCAAAAGAATCATTGCATTTCTTTCCTTCTATTGTGTATACATGGGCTTCTGTATCAGACTTCCTGTTTTCAGCATAAACCTCCAGGGCTAGGGCTTGAACATGCTCAGTTTGCTCCTCTCCCCCTCCTGTCTGCTGTAATCTGAGCCCAGAGCTATGAGTGAGCAGTGAAAGACAGGTAGGAAGTGGTATCACACCAAGTGAATATGGCAGCTGCTATCCTAAACAAACTGAGAGCTTCTAGAGCTGTTTACTCAGGTATGGTACAACATTCTATAGAATAAAAATTGCATTCTAGTTTGAATTATTGCAGCTAATCTATTGGCAATAAAATGCCTCCATAGCTTTCCTTCTCCTTTAAAGACAGGTTAAGGCTTTGAAGCATATATTGCCAAGTCAGAATGACATCAATGCACTGCAGCATGCACATGATGCATCCTTAGCAGACTCTCATGTCAAATATGCTTCCCTTAAAGAAGAAGAAAAATGAGGGGTCACTTCTCAATGCCATCAATGCAAGTGCATGCAGCATGCTTGCTTATTTATCCAGCACTTGTGCAGATTAAAAATCCAGCATGAGCTGCAGATCACATTGCTGGACAGAACTCCTTTGCATTGGCATTTCCTAACTTGTGTCATTTAGTTAGGGGTGGGTGGGGGCAGGAAAGGGGGACAATATGTACTTCTCTCAGACAGCCCCTCATAAATAAAGTACTGCTGAAATAGATAACTCTGTATTTTGCCACATGCATTTGCACACTAGTAAAATGCTTTGTAATGTGAAACAGGGTTATATGTAGAGAACAATATGTTTAAGTGAACAATATGCATTCTAGAGAGTTGGCACTAATATATAAGACACTGTCATTTCTTTGTATTATGCCATATATTTCTGTTATGTAACTGTGTGAAACACAATAGGAAAAAGCCTTACAGTTGTGCTATGCATTTTTAATCTCCTTTACTGCATTAATATAAACATAAAGTAGCATAGCGGGAGAGCAGCACCCCTTAAGCATAAGAATAATGTTGTAATTATTTAACAAAGAGATTACTATATATATTTTTTCAGCACTTTTCAAATTGCCATAAAAAATTTTTGGTCACAAATATAAACTTTATTTAGATCATACTGTCGCTTTAAAAAACATTGCTAATGCCTATTTATGAATTTTGAATGCAATTTTAGTTTTGAGTAGCTTTTGTTGAGCCTTGGAAAAGAATGCTTTAATATTTATTGCCAATGTGGTCAACTTTCTAGGCTGTTTTACTGGCCCCAAAACATTGTACTTTTGCATTAAAATTGCAAGCGTTCATCCTGAAAACGCTTTGTGTGCCAGTGGATTTTCTATATTGTCAGAAACATAATATCATAAAAATAAGTATTTAGTCTGGCTTTTTTGTGCAGAATAGCCTTGCATAACTTTTGTATTTATATACATACATATTATTTACATATATATATATATATATATATATATATATATATATATATATATATGCACAAAATGTCTCTGTCTTAAGTATATCGATAATGGGTTGAGTGCAGAGGACCTCTTGTAGTTGACTATATGTATTTTGTGGTCACACCCTCATTGCACCCCCGCCTAATGTTTTTTTAAAAAATAGTGGTGAGCACAACTTTCCCTTGTTTGTTATAGTTATACAGGAGCAGTGACCAGCTCCATGTTGTAGCTCCCACCCTTCCCAGCTATAGTCAGGTGATCCCACTGGTGTCTAATAAAAGGGCAGCCAAGTTTGGGAGTTTTACTTTGAAAGCAGCTAGTAAGTTGCAGGTAAAACTTAGTCCCTTTGTAAAATGTATAATTAAGCAATTGAATTCTTAATGAATCAGATGAAAATTAAGCGTAGGACTGGCCAGATATGGGATGACTTTGACGTAGTTGGCCAGCTTAAATATATTGCAATATATGGACAAACAATCCCTGTGTTGTTTAAAGGGTAAGGCATTTTTTAGTAGCAGTATGCACAAATTGTCTCTGTCTTAAGTATATTGATAATGGGTTGAGTGCAGAGGACCTCTTGTAGTTGACTATATATATATATATATATATATATATATATATATATATATATATATATATATATATCTATATCTATATCTATATCTATATATATATATATAGTGAATAAAGTACCCCCTCTTGTAAATTATATAGTGAATAAAGTACCCCCTCTTGTAAAATATAAGGATATTATAAGTTACCGAGGAGTTTCATGACCATATAAAAACACGAGGCCGAAGGCCGAGTGTTTTTATACAGGTCATGGAACTCCAAGGTAACTTATAATATCCTCATATTTTACAACTGGGGGTACTTTATTAATTATAATACACAAATTTTAGTGAGTCATGTGACAGAAATTACATCACTACTCACCGTTTATAACTGATGACATCACTACTCACCGTTTATAAGGATATAATTTACAAGATATTCATGGCTTTTGTGTATTATATAGTGGATAATGTACATTATATACACCTGTATATGTAATGATAAACCTCAGCTGTGGTGTCCCACTATACTTCAACATAACCTGCCTGCCAATTAATGACATGATTCTTTAGTTTTGGGAATACCATGATGTGGGACATATTAATATTGGGGGTGGGGCAGTGATGTAGGAACAGGCATGATGACATCAGAGGTGGGCACAATGGTGTTGGTGGAGTTATGACACCGGGGTGAGGCTATTGCATCACTTAGATGCCACTGTCAATGTTTTAAAGTGTTGATGCCCAGTTCAAAACCACACAGGTGGCAACCCTATCTCTATTCTGCTTGATGAGTAAGCCCAATCCTTTAATTACAGGTATGAGATCTATTATACAGAAATCAATTATCCAAAAAGATCTGAAATGCAGCAATGCTAATTAAGAAATAAAAGCTCATTTTTAATTGATTTGCTTTTTCTTTAATAAGATATTAACTGCACTTGATAGTAACTAGGCCATGTTGGGTAATATCTTTTAAATATTCATTTAAATGTTTTTTGTGTATTGGCCAGATTAATGTTCTGGTTTCATTAGGCTGAAGACAGAACAGAAAGTTGACACCCGAACAGGCCTTCCAAAAACTGAACTGTTCTGGTCAAAAACTGGACACTGCATTCTAGTAAAATTAAGGGCCTGGGTCCAGGTGGTTCCAAATTACATGGGACTTAAAAAAACATATTCTTTGGATAACAGTTTATAAACATTCGGAAATGCTACAATTCAAAGGAAACCCTAATAAAGTATGTACATTTCTTAAACCTTCCCGGACTTTTTTAAAACAATGATTTCACGACTATCAGGTACTTGAGAACGTCCCCTTTCCCGCGCGGATGTGTCAGAGAAGTCGCCCTACACAGACAGCGTGCTCAGGTATCAGGAGAGGCAGCCACCTCTGCACATGCGCTACCCCGGCTCTTCTCACTGAGCAGGAGGGGAGGGAGTCAGGCTCCTGCGGACCAGAGGAGCTCTCTGATGCAGTTGCTGTGCCGCCACTGTCACCTCTGCACTCACCAGCTGTCACTGCTGCTCTTGTAGCGTTCCAACAAGGTCTGCTTGGAGTAGGACAGCCCTGGGAGACGCCGCATCCCATACAGGTAACCTGAACATCCTGCGCTTTGTATATCTGTCAGTGCAGCAGGCAGGGGTGATGGTACTCTGTGCATTCTAGTGCAGACACACACACACACACACTCACTCATCTCCGCTACTGCTGGCAGGGGGAATCACAGGCGGCCGGCCAAGTTATTGATGTGTGTGTGTTTGTGTGTAGTACTTGTGCCCTGATGGGACACGACTGGGGGTAGCTCCACTACCTGTTACATCTGACACTTGTAAGAAAGTCTAATCTTGATCCTGCTTCCTGTCATCTACTTCCACAACCACGTGGCTGCTTCAGGTTGTTATGAGGCTGCTAGCCTATCATCTATTTATCTATCTACTGTATTTATCAATCGCTCCATTATCTATCTATCTAAATTACACACATTAAATCTATCTATCTATCTATCTATCTATCTATCTATCTATCTATCTATCATCTATCTATCAATCATCTACCCATTCTCTCTCTCTCTCTCTCTCTCTCTCTCTCTCTCTCTGTCTAATCTATCTATCATCATCTATATGTCTGTCTACTTATTGATATACTTTATCTATGTATCTGTCTGTCTGTCTGTCTATTATCTATCAATCATCATCTATCTGTCTGTCTGTCTGTCTATCTAATCTATCTATCATCTATCTATCTATCATCATCTATATGTCTGTCTCATTATTGATATACTCTATCTATCTATCTATCTATCTATCTATCTATCTATCTATCTATCTATCTATCTATCTATCTATCTATCTATCTATCATCTATCTATCTATCTATCTATCTATCTATCATCTATCTGTCTATCTATCTATCTATCTATCTATCTATCTATCTATCTATCTATCATCTATCTATCCTCTCTCTCTCTCTCTCTCTCTCTCTCTCTCTCTCATCTATCTATTTATCTTTTTATCTATCTATCTATCTATCTATCTATCTATCTATCCATCATCATCTGTCTGTCTATTTATTGATCTATCTATCTATTTATCTGTCTGTCTGTCTGTCTGTCTGTCTGTCTGTCTATCTATCTATCCATTCTCTCTCTCTCTCTCTCTCTCTCTCTCTCTAATCTATCGATCTATCATCTATCTATCTATCCATCATCATCTATATGTCTGTCTACTTATTGATATACTTTGTCTGTCTGTCTATCTATCTATCTATTATCTATCAATCATCATCTATCTGTCTGTCTATCTAATCTATCTATCATCTATCTATCATCATCTATATGTCTGTCTACTTATTGATATACTTTATCTATCTGTCTGTCTGTCTGTCTGTATATCTATTATCTATCAATCATCATCTATCTATCTATCTATCTATCTATCTATCTATTTAATCTATCTATCATCATCTATATGTCTGTCTACTTATTGATATACTTTATCTATCTGTCTGTCTGTCTGTCTGTATATCTATTATCTATCAATCATCTATCTATCTATCTATCTATCTATCTATCTATCTATCTATCTATCTATCTATCTATCTATCTATCTATCTATCTATTTAATCTATCTATCATCATCTATATGTCTGTCTACTTATTGATATACTTTATCTATCTGTCTGTCTGTCTATCTATTATCTATCAATCATCATCTATCTGTCTGTCTGTCTATCTAATCTATCTATCATCTATCATCATCTATATGTCTGTCTCATTATTGATATACTCTATATACTCCTATAAAGTTATATACTAACTAACTCGTATGCATTTTATACTAGTCATTGATAAGTACTAAAATCAATTTAACAAAAGACTTACAGTTTACTATATTTATCACTGGTTTCACTAGTTTTTTACCCATCATTACTGAGCCATGTTTTTTTATTTTTCCACCCGTGTATATGTGTGTTAAAGTGGACCTTTCACCCAGACACAAAAATCTGTATAATAAAAGTCCTTTTCAAATTAAACATGAAATCCAATTTCTATTTTTTGTTAAAGCATTCATAGCTGTTGTAAGCTCATTTAAAAATCTCAGCTGTCAATTAAATATTGTCTGCCCCTCCTCTATGCCCTGGGCATAGAGGCGGGGCAGACAATTACTTTCACTTTCCATTCAGCACTTCCTAGATGTCACTGCTCTCCACATATTCCCCCTCTCTCTTTACCATTTAATTGTGTAGCCAGGGCATGGGAATGGACATCGGGTCCCCCATTCTGGTGCACAAACAAGATTCTGAGATGATGCAAGGCTTGCCTTAATAACAGTGTACACAAAATGGCTGCTGCCTGCTTACTATAATTTTGAAATCCCAGACTGAAGGAAACAAGATTCCAATAATTTTTTTGGGTTATCGGTCCCCTTTAAAGGGGAAAGAAACCTAGAAACCTAGAAGATGTCGTCTGTGAACTCCCTGGATTGGACCTGCGCAGAAGGGTAAGTAACAAGTTAGGGGCATTTGCCCAGCGGGACGGGTAGGCCAGGGGGGAGGATGGAGGGTGGGCAACACACGGGAGGGGGGGAGGGTTTTTGCGCCAACTAGCTTTCCTTCCCCTTTAAGTTGGCACTGTTTATTTTAACTGTGTTTGAATGCTGAGAAGGAAAGACAACTCATGGCCTTAAAAGTTTTTTTATAGTTCATATATCTGAAATTTTTGTTGGATGCTTTCTTTGTTCGATACAGGTTTCTTATCTCTCCCAGCCTTAAACTAAGATCTACAGTATCAGACCATAAGGCAACTATGGCATTTTAACTATTAGTGTAATTAAGTGGGAATAAAATGGTGGTCAAAATGGCCCTGTCCAGAGTTCTATAGGCGTCTATGGGAAGGTCATTGAGCTGAATGCACACATGGTGGTAAAAGACTGTCTGCTTTTCAGGAAAATGTACTTGAGGTCTGTCTGGTTCTGCATGTTATATGACCATCCTACCAGCTTGTGGGCTAGAAAGGCAATTACCATGAGAGTGTAACTATGTAACTACATGGGTTGGCCCTCTTGCTATTTTTGTGTTTGTTTGACTCACAGCCCAAATGATCAGAGAAGCAGAATTTGGTTCTCATTAGTTCCTCATCCAGCTGGCAGTTAGGCAGGTTGTACATAGACTAAAAAAGTTGAACTTGATGCATGTGTGTCTATTTTCAACCTGACATACTATGTATGTTACTATGTATGTTTGTTCGCATACTGTGCACTGATAATGGTGCCGTTTTCAAACCCAATCTGTGAATTGATTTGATATCTATGTGCAATGATCACTTACCGTAAGCATAGCGAAATTCATACATATTTAGTTTATAACATTTTATTAGTAGGTGGGTTATCCACTTTTTGTTTCTAAGCAGAGGTCTTTCTGTCACTGCGAAGTCTGAATAAATTAAATTAAGAATAAATTACTCATAGATTACTATGACTGAATAGGGCATTTTTGTCTTTTGTGTCTCATATACTTTATGACTTCTTGCATACTTTAAAAATACTTAAAAGTATAACCTGAGCTAACCGATCTACAAATTTGTGACCAGTTATCCAGAATGCTTGGAACCCGGGGTTTTCTGGATAAGGTTTTTTTTCTGTAATTTGGATCAACATTCCTTAAATCTTCTAAAAATTCACTTAAACATTAAATAAACCAAATAGAACAGTTTTGTCTTCACTATGGATTATATATATATATATATATATATATATATATATATATATATATATATATATATATATATATATATGTAAGTCCATATATATAAGTCCAAAAATAGGAGCTAAATCTCCATAATTTTATTTGTTACAGTAAAAAACAAATAAACATAAAAGAAGGGCCTATTTTTTTAATGTAACAAATACAATTATAGATTTTCTAACTTTCAAAATACCAGTGTGCATCTATTTTTTTAACTTTTAATAACGCAGTGCATTGAGGGGGCACCTGTTTTTTTTCTGTAACTACTTATATATACACACCTGTATATATATATATATATATATATATATATATATATATATATATATATATATATATATATATATATATATATATATATATATATATATATATTAGTTTGAAACAAATACTATGTACTCTTGTTTCAGAGGAAATAAGTTTGAAAATTTTTAATTATTTTATTAATATGGAGTCTATTGGAGATTGGCCTTCCTTTAATTTGGAACTTTCTGGATAATGGATTTCTGAATAATGGATCCTGTACTGGTTCTACATTTTTAGTTACAGTTCTAACCTTAAAGGAGACATAGAGGATAAATATATAAAAAACCTAATTTTGTAGGCAATTATAAGTAATATATGGTGTTGCTTTTACATGGTGCTAAAAATTAATATTATCTTTAAAATAGCCCCTTTATTGGAGCTCCATATAGATGTTCACTAGTCCCTGTCCATGTTTCAAATAAGGGGCTGGCGTGTCCAAAAAGTCCCTGCCAGAAGCACAGTAGAGTGGGACAGCCAATCACAGCCCTGCAGTCACACAATCAAAGACAGGCTTCAGTTCCCTATCAGGTCCTGTTAGCTGCTGATTGGTTCCTATCCTACAGAGCAGTAAGCTGAGTGCCGACCGGCTCCCCTGCATAGCCTGGGAATTCAGGGAGCAGGAAGTGGAAGAGAAGGGAGGGATTATTAGGGTTTTAGCAGAAATATTCAATAAATCAGCCTGAAACACTACATTTTTAAGCACAATTCTTCTATATCTAAATGAGTTTAACGCATTGGTACATTCTTATTTTTCCTGCAAAATGTCACATTTAAATAAAATAGCACTACTAAAGGGAAGATGTTGAGAGACACACAGGTACATTCCCTTGGGCAAGGACAAAAAAAGTCACTTTAACTTTGGTTAAGTGGTAAATAGTATGTTACACAGCATTACAAAGGTTAGGTGGTTTCAGCTGCAAAAGTAGCAATTGCAAGATGCAGTGATTTGGTATCATTATTCCTGCTACTGTATGTAGTGCAAAGTGACACTCATTTATTAGTAATTTCCCATGTCTTGCAATATGTCTTGTCCACATGCTTATAACCATATTGTGTATAATGTCAGAGCTGGGTCATTGTGCCCTCCATGACCCTGTGCTTCCGATCCCTTAATTGCATTAAGTGCATTAGCTGTAGTGATTACAACAAGAGGTCATCCCTTCCCCTCCTCCAAGTCACCAAACAACCAGCTTTTAGAATTATTTTTGCCACTTTTGTGTTAAGGGCATGTGGCGTTTTTTCTATCTGTAAAGCAACAGAATGGTATCGTATGGTTCTTGTATTGAAACAGTGACCTACTAACTCATGCTTCAAGATCACCATGTGCAAGGGTATATTCAGATTGATAGTAATGAGGATTGACAAGGGAAGTGCCTTGGTGGGAGAAGAGTGTATGACAGTCATCGTTGCAGTCTCTGGAGTGTGTGCCACACTATATAATATGATATGCAATTCTTAAATTATGCTATAAAACCTTCTGCTCCTGAATTATAAAAACTCCCAGTGTAGCAATTTTAGTTATAGAACGTTGCAGCAATTTTAGTTATAGAACATTGCACCTATGAAATAAATAAATATCCACATCAGTTATCATGTCTGGTATAAGGGCCTCCAGCCATATAGGGCTCTCTACAATCCAAAGAAAGGCCACGGTTCTGATACTGCACAGAGAATATTAAATTTTTTGTCTGTATTTGCTGCTTGATTTATGGATACATGGTGTGTTTCTTGTTATGTCCATAAAAGGAATTGCATCTCATGTGATCTGCGTTCTTTTATCTGCTGTTTTCTGCTTTTTCTTATTTGTAGTTTACCTAGTATACTAATTGCCTGGTCGTTAGGTTTGATGAGGAGGTGATAGAGTTTCTCTCTGTTCCTCCCCTTGCAGACGTATACCTGGTCTATGGAAAAATAATTAGAAAAAATTATTTAAAGACCCCCCACCATTTGGTTTCTAAGAAGGTTATGGTTAATAGGAGCGTATATCTCTGTTATTATCCCGCTGATGCTAAGCACATTAGGTAGATGACCTAAGCTGATGCTGGATTTGCACGTCCTTACACAACCTTTTTTTAATAGGCCACCCTGCTCAACACTGTATTGTGATTACAGGTATATAGTTATTTGCACCTGTTGTTAGAGTGTAGCAAATAACTTTACAAAATGATTTTGTAACAATACTCACTGCTCAGAATGCCATTTCGGGATTTCAGGATATTTTAAGTAGTTATTTTTTGGATAATATATTGTTAACTGAATATACTTAAAACAGTTCAAAGTGTCAATATAAAAATTGGGTAAATTGATAGTATGTGCAAAATAAAAAATGTTTCTAATATAGTTAGTTAGTCCAAAATTTATTTTAAAAATTTAAGCTGGAGTGGTCGGATGTCTAACATAATAGAACAGAAACTTCCTGCTTTTCAGCTCTCTAACTCTGAGTTAGTCAGAGACTTGAAGGGGGACCACATCGGACATAACTGTTCAGTGAGTTTGCAATTGATCCTTAGCATGCAGCTCAGATTAAAAGCAACAGTTATGACGCATGTGGCCACACCTCAAGTCACTGATTGGTTACTGCCTGGTAACCAATCAGTGGAAACTAAGAGAGTTTTAAAACAGGAAGTAGGGTTCTTGCTATAATGTTACACATCCAGTCACTCCATCCTTTACACATTAAATCTTTGCCTAACTAACATTTTTTATTTTGCACAGCCTATCTATTTAACCAATTTTTATTTTTATATAAAACTATAATTATAACAATTCCTTTTAGTATATACCACCTGAAACATGATAAAGCGAATAGCCGAATTTCAAAGGGGATGAAAAAACATAGTCAGTCTTTGTTAAGGCAAAATGTTTTTGACACAAAATTGTACAGGAATGGGATCTGTTATCCAGAATTATTGGGACCTGGGGTTTTCTGTGATTTAGATAACCATACTTTAAGGGGGATATTGATCAAAATCTGAAAACGACTCCAACCAAATATGTATGGACTTCCCCCCTATTTATCAATACATTTTCAAAAAATTTTCGTGTGCGGAACAAATAACAATGTAAAAAAATCCAATAAGTTTTCCTACCATTTTTTTTTCATTTTGCACACAAATGGTACGATTTTTTCGTAAAATCGTCTGAAAGCTATGATTTTTTCGGAAACCAGCGCAGCTCAGAAAATATTCCAATTGTTAACGGGACATCTGCCATTGACTTTAATATGTTTTTCGCAGGTCTGAGTTGGAGTACTTTTTTCAATTGGGCTTTTAACACCACTGGACTTCTATGAAAAAATTGTATTTTCCCCTTTAAAAGTCTGACGAGAAAAAAAACCATGAAATGAACCCAATGAGATTGTGTTGCCGCCATTAAGGATTATATATATCTTGATTAGGGTCAAGTACAAGTTAGTGTTCTGTAATTACAGAGAAAAAGGAAATCCTTTTTAAAAAATTTCTAAAAAAGGAGTCTTCTGAATAATGGATACATACCTATATCTAAAAAATCATTGTATTTCCGTAGATAAATGTATATTGCTTGGATTTGTTTTTTGTTTTTTTATTGGTTTGGCTCTTGTGTGTAATCCTGAGCTTGGGCAAGTAGTATTGCTTCTGCACCTGATGTGACATTTGTAAAAATAATCACAATGACATTTTTGAGTATTTATAAAGCACAATTTTAAGTTACAGTGTTTGAGTAGGATGTTTGTAATTTGAACTTCATACACATTGACAGAGGCAAACTGAGTAAAATACCACAAATATTGAGGTGTATTTCCATTTATATAGCATACAAATGATGTCCAATGTTTTGAGTAAGTGACCTTGTAGAAATCATCTGGCTTTCTATATAGTACCACAGATGCAAATGATTATACAATTGTAATCGTAGTTTATGTTGTAATTGTTGTCCCTTATATAGTGGTGCATATATTTCTCTTAAATATTGATTAAGAACCTGATTATAAAGCAACTGTAAAATGCATATGAATATCGCATAGGGCATAAAGAGCCTCTGAAAACATTAAGGTATTCTTCCCTTCAACCCTGTCAGTAATATGAGTTTCTCTATGGATGATGAATATCCTGGGCAATTATAATTCTTGGGCTTCCTGTCCCTAGAATCGAGTACTGCCATTTTAACACATATTTCAGTATGGGAAGAAAATGTAGTCTAGGTACATATGAATAGGATTAAAAAAAAGGGATAACTGCACCTGGAACGTTGCCAGTGGCACTGAATAAAGTTTTCACTGTAATGCCTTTGAACTTGGAGGCATGGTGAGAAGTTCCTGTGGGCACAATGTTGCAGCATGCTTCAAGGCTTCCTCTTAAACTATTTCATGTTTTTATCACGATGTACCTTTTGCTGAGGGACACTGCTCGGACCCTCCATATTTCAGAACTGTTAGAGAGCAGCAGGGGGGCGAAGGGAATGTGAACCTCTCTCCTTCCAGTGATCCTTGATTGCTTCAGGAACCATTGGAGAATTTGAAAACTTTTCATAAAAAACTGCAAAAATGGTACAGGTATAGGACTTATTATCCAGAATGCTCTGGACCTGGGGTTTTCTGGATATTGGATCTTTACGTAATTTGGATCTTCGTACCTTAAGTCGACTAGAAAAACATGTAAACATTAAATAAGCCCAATAGGCTGGGTTTGCTTCTAATAAGGCTTAATTATATCCTAGTTTGTATCAAGTAAAATGTACCGTTTTATTATTACAGAGAAAATTAGATAATTTAAAAAAAAACTGGAAAATTTAATTATATTTGGATTCTATAGGAGATGGCCTTTCCATAATTCGGAACTTTCTGGATGATGGGTTTCCGAATAATAGATCCCATACCTGTGAGATATTTTATTCTTACATGTGTGTTCCTTTGTGAATTGCTTTAATACCAGCTGATCATCAGTTTTACTTTAAATAATTATATATTTTCATGCAAATTGTGATTCTCGTGGGCTTGTTATTGGCTATTTATTTTAAGAAAAAGCTTATTAACTGCTTAACACACTACTGATGCCTTTTTTAAGCTTAAAATGTTTCTGCAAAATAATTTTTATAACTATGTATTTATCTGGTGTCTATGCAGGGTCAGCCTGGGCCGGCGGGGCGTGGGGAAAAAACCTGGTGGACCCCGGCTCTTGTGAGCCCTGCCGGCCCAGAACCGATCCCTGTTCTTGCTGCCCCAATCTAGTCTCCGGCCCCTGTCACTTTAAAAACAGGCATGCGCATGCACGCGTGGTCTGGGGAGGGCAGGCATGCTGAAGGTGGCTGTGGCCAGGGTCTGGAGCAGGATTTGCGGCAGGGTCGGGGCTCGGGGGGCTCTGGGATAGCAGCCCTGGGCCCCCCAGTCCGATCCTGTGTGTATGAATTTTTGGGCAACCTACTAGTGTGGTTTCTTCAAGATGCTAGAGGATCTTGAGCTCCTTACTCTGTGTATTTTAGGGTATATACCCAAGGCTGGTTGTTATTGAAATTGGTGTACAAAATAGTTTTCTGCGTTTTTGCTTCTGCATTGAAACAAGGATTCGACATGTGCCCCATTTATTTAAAAACCTATCATGTGCAAATAGTTTTACTTCTGGGAGCTTTTGTTTGATCACTGTTACTAATATTCTTCACACTTTCTGAAACCATTATTTCTATGTTGTATTCCCTGAAAAATGTTAACTTAAAGGGGTGGTTCACCTTCAAGTTAACTTTTAGTATGTTATAGAATGGCCAATTCTAAGAAACTTTTCAATTGGATTTTATTTTTTTTTTCAATACTTTTTGAATTATTTGCATTCTTTATTCTTTTTTCCATCTTTCAATTGGTGGTCACTGACCCCTTACAAAACAATAAATGGTTTGTAAGGCTACAAATTTATTGTTATTGCCACTTTGTATTACACATCTTTCTATTTAGGCCTCACCTATTCATATTCCAGTCTCTTATTCAAATAAGTGCATGGTTTTTAGGGTAATTTGGACCCTGCTGAATAAAAAGCTAAATAACTCAAAAAAACACAAATAATGAAAAATTTAAATTTGAATTCTGGGATCTTTAGATACAGTATAAGTTTGGTATTGAATTGATGATAACCAAGTATGTTTTTTTGCTAATAAATACCAACATATACACTGTGGCCTACTACTTCATGCTTCACTAATTCAATCAATGTTGCCTGCACCACCATTACCTGCCCATATGGTATTTCTTTCTTCTTCCTAAACACTCACTGAGTGTGATGCATTTATTATACATTTTAAATTTATACACAATAACAGTGCTAACAATGTACACATCTTTTCCCTTGACTCTTTATCTTCTTGTTAGCAACTAAGTGAAATATTTGCCAATAATACATGGCCCTATATATGTCGCACAAATGAAGTTTCAATGAAGCTTTAAACAGAATTAAATGAAATGTGTAACTGCTGAACAATGCTAAAGTACTGTTTTGCGGCTATAAAATAATCAGCTAAAAATAGAGGAAAGTGTTATAACAAGAAAATTAAGGCCTTAAAGGATCGTGCGTAATGAACATAAAGCAATTGATGGTATGATAGAGTAATTATTTTCGTATTTACATCATTAACGATTGTAATTTAATGTTAATGTCTTGGTATTTTATGCCTTCTCATTTGCAGACAAAAGCACATCTGAGACATCATCAGGGAGTAATTTGGTAATATAGAGTCATGAATGGAACCGCTAAACTATGCTCAGAACTCTGACAACCACAGTGCTGCAGAATAACCTCATTTTCGGTTTATTGTCAGGCTTTTAGAATTCTGTTTACTATCGTTTCAACTAATGAGTATATAAAATCTATGCAATATCCTTTTTAACTTAACGTGCAGTTATGGCATTGACATTAAAGAACTTCACAAATATATGTATTAAAATCAGAGACAACATTCATTTTCATTTAAAAAAACAAAGCCTTGAAACTGTTGCTTTAATAATGCCTTTAAATAGACTGGGTATATCAGATCGGCTTAAGGCAACCCCTCTTTAAGCTCTTTGAAGGCTTTTTGTGTCTGCAAGGCATAAATTCCTCTCTGTATGCAGAATTCTCTCTATCCCTTTTGTACATTTGGGAGTTGAGAATATGTTTGTTATGCAATGAAAGCAAAGGCAGATCAAGTGCACAGGGAAAAAGAGGATCAGATCAACGCAGATCAAAAATGGTAATTTATCTCCATTTTTGTTTTATCCTAATCCATGGTTTATTTTAGAGCAGTTAAGAAGTAATATTTAGCCTGGATTGCAACATGCTTTGGTCTACAGTATATTTTAGTGCACAGAATAGAATTCTTAATGCAAAAAACTTAGACTTGCAAAATGAAATTGTCTATAAATTAAAGCCATGCAAGATCAGTGCATTTTTATTTACTGATTTAAATTGTTCACAGTGTGTGCATGCATAATTATTACCATAGATTACTTACGCAGCAGTGACAGACTATATTAGTTTCATATCCATAAAATATGTGCAAGGAAATTAAAAGTGCAAACGTCACCTATATTAGTTCAAATTTCATTTGAAATCAGCATTTTAGTTTTCAGTGAACAGTATTTCAAAGAACATATTTTCATATTTAATTTAACAAAAAATACCTTGTTTATGGGTTCTTAAATACAGATGAATATGTGTAAACTGATAAAAAATGCATTATTTCCTGTAATACATGAAATGAATCAACTCTATGCATAACTTTTTCTTGTAAAATAATAGCAGAAGGAACAGCAAAACTGGATATCATTATTTAAGGCAACAGATCTGCAGGCCATGATGACTTTTTACACATTAAAATGCTATAACAGGCATTGTTGTACAGATTTTTCAACGTCATTGATCATGAATTATGTGAATTGTGACCCCTTCCATATTGCAAGTAAATGTGATATTGATTTCATAGCAGCCTACGGTACTTCTTGTGTCCTGATAGAATATGCAGCATAATTATTGTTTTCTGTTGAAAATATTGTTGGTTGACTACAGGCTGAACTACACAGGAATATTTGTTGGATATGCTCACATCAACAGCTAATCTGTAAAATACAGACCACAAATGATGTAAAATACAGACCACAAATGATTGTTTAAAGGGAATTCTGCATGTTGTGTTTTGTAGTTTGTTATGAAGTTTCTGATGTAGATGAATACATTGTATCAGAGAGGGTTGCCACATGTCCAGATTTGACCTGGACAGCCCAGTTTTCAGAAGGGCTGCCTGGGTCAAGCCAGTCGCTGATCACTATGTCATAACCCCGACCACGTGAGGTAGAACGCCCTGTTCGCAACTTCATTTATCCGCCTCAGTGATGTCATGGCCCCACCCCCTGCCCGGATCGTGAGCAGCACAAAGGTGGCAACTCTAAAATCTGTATATCCAGTGCATGTTCTGATAAGGCAAGGCGTGTACCAGTCTTTGTAAAGAAAGAAAGAAAGAAAATGTGAAAGCTTGGGGGCACATTTACTAAGCTCGAGTGAAGGATTCGAGGTAAAAAAAACTGAAAAAAAGGTTTTTTTTGGGTACTTCGACCTTCTACTTCGACTTCGATTCAAACGATTCAAATTAAAATCGTTCGACTATTCGACCATTCAATAGTCAATGTGCTTTCTCTTTAAAAAAAACTTCGACTACATACTTCGCCACTTTAAACCTCCCGAGCTGCAATGTTAGCCTATGGGGACCTTCCCCATAAGTTTTCTAAGCTTTTTCTGATTGAAGGAAAATCCTTTGATCGATGGATTTAAAATCCTTCGAATCGTTCAATTCAAAGGATTTCATTGTGCGATCTAACGATTTTTCCTTCGATCGATCGATCGTAGGATTTGCAGTAAATCCTTCGACTTCGAAATAGTTAATTAACCCTCAATATTCAACCCTTAGTAAATGTGCCCCTTGGTGTAACCCATGTTGTTGTGTTGACCAGTTGCTATTTTTTCAGTGCTCAGACTAACCTACACTCTGGCGTTGACAATACAACTCAGGATACAATACAACAATGTACAGCCATTATTTGCAAGTACAAAAAAAGAGAATGAGATTAGGCAAAAAAAATTGCAGAGCTCATACTTAGTCTGTGTAAACCCCTTTAAATAATTTTTACAAATATTGAGATGCTATTGCCACATTTTAGCCAAAATGTCATGCCATGTTAAGGCCCCTTATTTTACATGAGTACTAAATATTAGGGTGAATTTAAGAACATTAAACACATATCAATAGCATGCATTATTTGTGAGTGGTAGCCCTCTGTTCACACACCCTTTGTGCTGAAGAGGTATGGGAGAATTTTCAAACACTGAGGTATGTGAGAAGGGTCTTAGTGTCTCCACTGATGTGTCTAGACAGATGGCTGTGTTGCTTACTCCTAGTTCTGGCCATGGGGCAGAAAAAATATAAATTTCTGACCAGGAGCGATTCTGGCCCCTCCGCCGCCTGAGGCAGCAGCAGTTGCTGCTGCCCCCCCTCCCCTGGAAATTCGCTCTTAAAGTACCAGGAGCAGCATTTTTGCCGCCCTGATACCTAGTGGGGCGCTGCCGCCTGAGGCAACAGCCTCAACTTGCCTCATTGGCGAAGCACCCCTGTTTCTGACTAAGAGAGGGTTATCCCCCCCCAAAAAAAAACATAGAACATAGGGCCTATTAATCAAAATTCTAATTTTAGTTTCAGAGGTTTTTTTCAACCACAAATAAAATCACAATTTAAAAAAGCACAAATGTCTACTTATTTGTTAAAAGATCTTAATATAAAAAGCCGGAACTAATAAGAATGCTCAATGAATCTGAAAAAGGATATAAAAACCATGAAATCCTCTTTTATGCTTAATTTTTTGAATGTTTACAAAAGTAAATAATTAAAAAAATTCTAAAATCTTGAAGTAACTAAATATTTAAAAATTTGCTTAGAACAGCCCCCATTGACTTCCATATGACATCAGCAGTTTTTAGATGGTGTACTTTCACATTAGATTTTTATGTTGTTTTATGCTTAATAAATGACAAAAGTTTACTGTTTAAAACTATTCTGTTCATGCAAAATTTTTAGCTCTAAAATGTTTAAAATAAAAAAATTGTGGAAAATTAATCAGCCACATAACATCTGCGGCTATTAATAAAATGATAAAGGTCGTATTTATTAACATTAGAGACAAACATCACTGGTAATATTGCACATAGGAATCAATTAGCAATCAGATTTGAACAGTCATCTGCAAATTAGAGAACAAAAGCAAAATAAAGGTTGCATTGGTTGCTATGGGCAACATCACCGGTCCGAGGTAAGAGTCATTTGGGGGTCCGTTTACTAAAGTGCGGTAAATCTGACTTTAAGTTTCCGCATGTTATCGCTGAGAATATTTTTACGCCAGAATATTCGCAGCGACTAAGTTTACTAAACAGCGATGCACTCAGAAGTCATTGCGATCACTTGCGGTAACTACGTTAAGGAACCAGCTTACGTTAGCGGTAATTTTAGCGAGTTGCGAATTTTCTGGCGAAAATTTAAGTTTTTGAGAATATTTATGCTATAAAATAGTCTTGTTTTATGGCGGTTATTATGGCAATTTTTACTGTGACATTTATGGCCAGAAATGCATCTTCAAAACTCATAAACTTTATTGACTGATGATTATACCATCCAACAGAACATCACCAGAGTAACACCAATCAAACATGTCTGCATCATATAAACCCTTCTGCCAATAGAATCATAGGAACAAGAAATGATACCAGTCAATCTCTTTGCTTCATAGAAATGCACAGTTTAATGTAGCCAATCACAATGAAACCAAAAAAGTGTAGAGACTGACGAATCCTTGGACTGTGATGCCGCTGCCAATAATACAACTCTGAGCTGAAACTGCTGCTGTTGCAACAGATAGAAGCAGAAGCCAAAACATCCTGTCAGCAATAGCTACAGATCTGTCTCTCCTGTCAGCAAAGAATGATGGGTAAAAAAAAACAGTATTATGGGATATTTCCTGCCCCTTGAGAATTTTCTGGCGAAAAAAATACTTTTACGCCACTACATAGGTGGCGGTAAAAGTTTGCGAATATTCTGGCGTTAATTTTGTCTTTAGCACATTTCGCTGTTTAGTAAACCATGCGTTAATGTGTACGTAGCGTTATTTTCAGCGAATGCGATAACTGGCGAACAATTATTCTTGCACAAGAAAATTTGCAAATTTATATTTACCGCAGGTTAGTAAACTGGCGATAACATATTTGGTGAAAATTCTGTCTATATATTGTGCGAATATTTTTAACGCACTTTAGTAAACGGACCCCTTGGTATCTAGTGAGAGCTCCTCTATATTTTCTAGGGATGCACCGAATCCACTATTTTGGATTCGGCCGAACCCCCGAATCCTTTGCGAAAGATTCGGCCGCATACCGAACCGAATCCAACCCCTAATTTGCATATGCAAATTAGGGCTGGGAAGGGAAAAACATTTTTACTTCCTTGTTTTCTGACAAAAAGTCACGCGATTTCCCTCCCCACCCCTAATTTGCACATGCAAATTAGGATTCGGTTTGGCTGGGCAGAAGGATTCAGGTCGAATGCGAATCCTGCTGAAGAAAGGCAGAATCCTGGACAAATCCCGAACCGAATCCTGGATTCGGTGCATCCTTAATATTTTCTCAAATCCTGAGTTGTATTGATACTGAATGTATAAAGAATTTTCAAATGTTTCCATTGGAATTCCTGATGAAGGAAGGGTCATGGACCCCACCCCACCCCACACACACACCATGACAATGGCTGAGAGCCATTTTGGTAGTTTGTTGGGTGCACCTGTTTTCTTAAATCCTATTTTCTTGAATCCATTGTAAAATTACCAAGGATTATTTGGACCTGAAAAAGAGCAACGTTATTTGTTTGTTGTGCTTCACTGTTTACCAAATTCAGTGTTTAAATGTATTCCCCTACAGATAATTTAACATGACTCTCATACCAGACATTGACTACTGAAGAGCTAATTCTTTGAAATATGCACCATTTTCTTGAATCCAAAACATTTATAAAAATAAAAACACCAGTGAATTATACATTTATCTTTTTGGTAATTACTTCTATTTTAGTCTTCATTTATGGGTAGTTCAAATATGTTTTTTGGAATACAACACAGTTAAACAATATATACAAATGAATTATGGAAATGGATTTATTTTAAAGAAAATAAATGGATGAAGGGAACCCTTATTTTAAAATAATGAGTAATGATGCTGGTAAACATGATAACAAAAACATTGAACTCGGCTACCCAGAGACATAATTGCAGAAGAACTTCTATTACAAGGAGAAAAACATGTGGGCAACCAGTCCCTGTAAGAGATAATGACAACACAAACAGCATTAGTAGTACCTAAAGTTAAAAACTAAAACCTTAACATAAAAAGGCAAAGAATATGTTTTAACATTAAAGCAGCTATACTATATAAATAGCAATGAACAATTTTAGAGCTGAGAAATATTCCTTAGCTGTATCTGCATTACTACTATTCTACTACTATACATAGAGTCTGCAACTCTAGAGCATCCCTGTACAGTAGGGGGGCGGTGTCTTTTTATACCCCAAACTACCTAGTCTGTGAACCCTAAGGGTTAAGCACATTCTGGCAGTTGCCTACTGTGTCTAAATTCTGCATCTGACTAGGAGATTCTTGACAGTCCCTTTGCAGAAACTGATTCACTTCTGGCTATTATTTGCCTTTCTATTCTGCCTCTTTCTAACCTGAAACCTAAAATATCACCCAGCGGTCTGGGTCAGTCTGAAAAAGAGTAAGAAGATTCACTTTAAAGCCAGAGCTGTTTTGTTTTTATTCTTTAATACTTCTTATTTTAATTAATAGGAATGCAGCGAATTGGAACATTTTGTTTCAGTCCAGGGGCAGGCCAAGCCAACTGGGTGCCCTAGATAGGGTTGCCCCCTTTTGAATCGGTGGAGATCGGGCATGGGCGGACCATGATGCCAGGGGACTGGACCACAACGTAGATGGGAGTGTCTGTGGCATCAGGGCGGCGGGGCTATGATGCAACGATCGGTGATTGGCCTATTGCTGTGTCAATCAAGGGAATCCTGCTCTATTTTCCCTGTTTGGAAAACCGGGCAGGAAGTTTTGACCTGGGCAGCCCTTCTATAGCTGTAGAAATCCTCCCTCCCCCCACCCAGCCACTCTCCTAAAGATGCAGTGGGTGCATGGCTAGTGAAGGTGTACTGGCACGCACTGGAATTGTTAGTACATGCCGGGCCCCTCCAAAGTTTTTTTGGTGGAGGGTGCTAGTTTCGCTGCTGACTAGGGGTAGGGTGAACATACAAACTGGTTGGGGGAGTGGCAGGAATTTGATTTTTTTTTTCCGGATTTTTGCCTGAAAACCACAAAATCTTCGGATTATTGCACAAAACCCAGGGCAGATCAAGATACCTTTGGGACTTCCCATTGACTTCTACATGAACTTGGTGGGGGTTATTTATTAAAGTTTATTATTATACAGAAAACTCTTAATTACCCTATAGACCCCATTTTATCCAAATAATCCCAAAAATTAAGTAGGCTGATGCTTGAGATTTAATTCTCATCTTTTGAAAGATGCAAAGAGTCAGAAGAAAAAGGCAAATAATTATAAAACTATAAAAAATAAATAATGAAAACCAATTGAAAGGTTACTTAGCATTAGCCATTCTATAGCATACTAAACGTTAACATAAAGGTGAACCACCCCTTTAAGCACCATGTCCATGGAATCTTATGGCACAGGGCATTATCTGATATAAAATTATTTGCAGATGGATCGACTGCTGCCATTAATAGTTGCAATGATTTACAGATATCTTGAGCCATTCAGATTGTGCACCATGAAAAGGCGCCCGATGCCATTACTATCCAGTCAACATGATAGATCCTAGGACTTTTTGCCTGGTGGACTTTTCCAAGTAGACCTGAGACACCAAGGGGCCTATTCAATATGCTGTGTAAAAGGAATCTCTGTAACATAAACATTGAATTTACAATGGTTTTTGCTCCTGAATTTTGTTGGCACTTTTACAAAGAATAAATAATAGCACAGCTTCTTCAAAGAAACTCATATCTGTTTGTTCCTACAAATTGTTGTAGAATCCAAGTCTCAATGCCTCCTTTCACATTTTCTTGTATTAGAATACAAGAATTCCCATACTCAGTAATTTGATATTATGTCCAATATTTTGCTTAAGGCTCAGCACTCTGTTTGGCATAGTCCTTAGGGCTTAAGTCTAGTTGCATATCTAAACACCCATTGCTCCCTTAAAACATTGATGTATGACTTCATAATTTATCATGACTCGATGTTAAATAACCTTTGAAACCTATCTATTAAAAAAATCTTTAACTAGTGATTGCTATTCCCCACTAGATGGCAGACGTTACCCCAGGATATCATTTATCAAAAATGGGTTAATTATACTATGAAAGATAATATCAGACTGCTGCTTTACTCATACTGTCCATATTTTTTATAATTCCGCAATTAAACTGCATATGTGTTTCTTTACATTTATAGAACACATAAAACATAAAACACATAGAACGGGAAGTGTTCATTCCAAGAAAAAAAATTAAATAATGTCCTAGAAAAAAATTATATTATGTAAAGGGGCTTCTGCATCACCTTTGCCCATGTTTCTCCATATATAAAAAGCAGCTACGCTGCCCGTGCCTCCTCCCAAGAAAGACCTGGAGAAATTGCAACAGCAGATGTTCAATTTTATTTGGCAGTATAAACGACACAGAATAAATAAGAAAATTTGCTATCAATCCACCACACGAGGGGGACTGGCCTTTCCAAACATAGAGAATTATAGGAAAGCAGCTGTATTAGCTCAAATAACTAAGTGGCACTCAGACCCTACCGATTGCAGATGGGTAGAATTAGAAAACCAACTAACCGCTCCCAATGCAGCTGCAGATTTACTATGGTTAGAGCGTAAATATCGACCTAGACACAGTATGAGGAATGTGTTTATTAGGTACTCAGTGACTACATGGGATAAAGTCCACTTAACCCTGTCTCCTCAGACGCTCCCCTCTCCTCTTACTCCACTGTTTCACAACCCTGCTTTTCCTCTGGGGATGAACTCCACAACATTCACATGGTGGATTAATAATGGTTTCTCCAGAGTTCAGAATTTGTTCATTAACTCTAAACCCATTTCTTGGGATACTTTACAGTCGAAATTTCATATACCACTGAAAGAACATTATAGGTTCCAACAGCTCCTTCATTACGCTTCGGGCCTGTTGGGTCGCACATATCCCGATACCTCCTCCTTCGAATTCTTATGTAATCATCCCTTACGCAAACATAAAATCAGTGTCTTATACACTGGACTTGTTGAAGCCACTTATTCACAGGGGAAAACAACTACTATGCTGAAATGGGAACAGAGATTGGGGGAGCCCATAGAAATGGAGGAATGGGAGAATATTCATAAGGTTATGGCAAAAGCTTCTATAAATACCTATATTAAAGAGAATGCATATAAAATTTATCATGACTGGTACTACACTCCTAAGAAGTTGCATAAATGGTTTAACTCTTCTGATCTATGCCCAAGGGGCTGTGGGGAAGTGGCGGATGAAATGCACATGTGGTGGACATGTCCTACAATATACAAGTTATGGGAGGACGTCTTTAAAACGATAAATGACACTTTGGCGACATCACTGCCACCTGACCCTTGGTTAGCTCTCCTACTGCGTAAGCCTGAACTGATAACGTACAATGAACATAAACTTTGTGTTCAAATGTGCCTAATCACGAGAGGCTTAATAGCTAAAAGATGGAAGGGCCCACCTCCAACTATGCAGGAAATCCGAAACAAGTTGTGGTGGTTGATCGAAATGGAGAAGCTTACTGCTATGTTGAACAATAGGCTCAGTAAATTTGAGGACGTATGGAATATCTGGTTATATAGAGAAGGACTATTGCTAAGACAAATTTAATACCTCAACCATCAGGAGCTCTCACTCAACCCCTTCCCCTCACCTTCTTCCCCTTTCCCCTTTTTCCACATTTATAAGGAATTGTTATATAATTGTTAACACATACTTGGGTTTGTAGATGTGAAAACCATGATATGCGAAGATTGAATATCAGTACAATTATATTGCTAAATGTGTAAACAGATACCGAAAAGTGCATTCTGTTGAACTAATGTGTTAACTTCAATAAACAGAAAGTTGAAAAAAAAAAAAAAAGCAGCTAGACAGATAATTTGTAGAATCCGCATTCAGTAATCATGCCATGTGTGCACTTATATCACAAGTTATGGTTAAAGGGGAAATTGTATTATAAAAAAAACTACTAAATTGTCAAGGATTTTTATAGTTTTTGAGGTATAAATGGTTTGTGTACTTCTTTAACCTAACGTTTTTCTGCTATGACAACTCAACCATGCTGTGTGTCAGTATTGCAGTGCAAACTGCTGCCTCAGCCAGTTAAAGCAGCTGAAATATGTCCCGAACTCTTATCTCCCGGCAACCATGTATACGTGGAAGACAGCGCACTGCATGAACAGCTGGTCAGCTGGGGGAGTAGGTCTGGGCCGGGGCCCAACAGGTTATTTCCCAGTGTCCCAGTCCGACCTTCAGCCATCTCAGATCAATGTGTTTGACCCTGTGCTTTTAGGGTTACCACATGTCCAGTTTTGACCCAGACATCCCTCCAAAGAAGGAAAACCCATGATTTATATGGTGATCGGCAAATCGCCAACCACTGCGTCATAACCCCTCCCCTCAATGTCACAGCCCATCCCTCCGTGTCATGGCCACGACCCTATATGTCACGGCCCCACCCCCCTGCCTGGTCTTTACTGGAGGAAAAGGTGGCAACCCTATCTTCATAGTGGAACTGCATTCACCTATTCTTTCTCCTACTCAATGTAACTGGATAAGTCGCAGTGGTAATTTGATTTTTACTACTAAGTGCTATTCTCTTATCTAACAGGGATGTGTTATCTTTTGTAAGGGAGCTGCTTTTTAGTAACCTTCCCATTGTTCTGCTGTTAGGCTGCTGGGAAGAAAAGGGAGAGGGGTTATATTATTCCAACTTGCAGTGCAGCAGTAAAGAGTGACTGAAGTTTAACAAAGCACACGTCACATGACTAAGAACACCTGGGAAACTAACATGCCTAGCCTCAGATTAAAAATGAAGTATAAAAAAATGTTTGCTCTTTTGAAAAATGTATTTCAGTGCAGAATTCTGCTGGAGCAGCACTATTAACTGATGCGTTTTGAAAAAAACGTGTTCCCATGACAGAATCCCTTTAAGGTATATAGTAAAGTATAGGTGAAGAAAAAGAGGATGGAAGGAAAGAGGGCAGGCTGTGTGGTAAATATCGTTGTGGTAAATGGTAAACGATTGTGGTAAAAATCTCAGGTCACATGTTCATGGTTGCAAGTTCATCTGTCCATGGGCACCAGGTTTTCTAGTGGATTTTTATAATGGCAAGCAAATCTGTGGCATATGCGTAAGAGGCCAAACATCCTCTCTGTGCTGTCCTAGTCTGGGTTAAAGCAGAAAAATCCACATATGCAGATGAGAAACTTTTTTTTCTTGGCTGTTTTCTCCACTCTCTCTGCTCTTCAACCTCACTTCCCCTTTCTGTGTCTACAACTACAATATCCCACCCAGTGCTGATCAGAAAAGGCATATTAAAATAAACACAACATTTTAACAGTAATGTACAGAACAACATTAGACTGTCCACTTTGTGCTGGAGCTCATTCAGCATCTAATTAGTAGTCATCTCACGTCACTACTGAAGCTGTTACCATCTGGAGGACGAATTAAAGGAACAGTATCACCAAAAAATTAAAAAGTTGTAAAGGAATGACAATATTATATGTTGCCCTGCACTGGTAAAACTGGTGTGTTTGCTTCAGAAACAGAACTATTTTGTATATAAACAAACTGCTGTGTAGCCATGGGGACAGCCGTTCAAGCACAAGACACACCAGCAGATAAGTTCTGAAGAATCCCATTGTAAACTAAAGAGTGTATCTGTTACCTGCTGTGTAACCTGTTCCTTTTCTCCTTTTTCAGCTTGGAATGACTGCCCTCATGGCTACACAGCAGTTTGTTCCTATAAACTATAGCAGAGTTGAAGCAAACTCGCCAGTTTTACCAGTGCAGCACAACAGTACATTATATTTTCTTTCTTTAACGGGAGTGTTCATCTTTGTATTTATGTTTGTGTATTGTAGAATGTGAATTGTTTTGCTTGTTCTATCTTTTTAGCAATTTTCCCTAAATATATTATGTAACAATTTCTTAAAATTGCATTATAATAGCACACTGCTGGGCAGATTGTTTAAGGGTCGAAGTGAAAATTCCAATTTTCTAAAATCTTTTTGGTCAAAACTCTCAAATTCAAATTGCGAATTATCCAAACTTGGTTTGAGTTTTAATTCGAATTCTAATTTTGAGATTGATGATACTCTAGCCCTTTAAGAACCAAATTCGACTATTCGCCACTTAAAACCTGCCAAATTACTGTTAATGGGAGAGGTCCAGTGATCAGTTTGGTGATGTTTGTAGCCTTCCTGACATTCAATTTTTTTTGAATTCGAATCAAGTTCTTATCATTCGAATCAAATTTGATTCGAGTTCTTGGGTCGTTTAAATTTGTTCGAGTTTAAAAAATATGAGATTTAGCTCATATGTTTATTTTTAATTTAATTATATGGCATTGCATAATTAATATCCATAGTTGTAAGACATTGCAGGCACTGGTCTTCTGGTAAAGTGGTCTTATATCTGAGTAATTTAAAAAATCCCATTGTTTGATTATATCTATATAATACACAAAAGCCATGAATATCCTGTAAATTATATCCTTATAAACGGTGAGTTCTGATGTCATCAGTTATAAACGGTGAGTTCTGATGTCATTTCAGTCACATGACTCATTGAAATTTGTGTATTATAATAAATAAAGTACCCCCAGTTGTAAAATATGAGGATATTAGAAGTTACCTCGGAGTTCCTTCGGCCTCGTGTTTTTATATGGTCATGAAACTCCTCGGTAACTTATAATATCCTTATATTTTACAAGAGGGGGTACTTTATTCACTATATATTGTGCATGAACAAAATTACCCTTAAACTTTAGGTCTTTTATTCTGTTGACAGGATTGTGTTATCAAAGAAGAGCTTGAAGCGTTATTGGAAAAAAAGATGGGAAATCAGCAGTATGTCTCTCACCACTGATGGCCATCTAGAGAATTTAGATTATTAGGTTTGTCTTGCTCTATCCTTTTAGTAATTAAATTATGTCCAGCTCGTTATTTTCTTGTATCTGATTTATTTTCCTTTGTACATCAGAATTATTTTTGCTTTTGTGGAAAAGAGCGCAAGGTCATATTTTCTATAGGGTAAAGGATCATTTATTGGTATGATCTTCATTCGGCCTTTATTTTATTTACCTTAAAGCTGATTCTATATAATAGAAATAGATTTTTCTCTTATAAATATGACAATTATGTAAAAAATACAGGATTCATTAAAGGGATACTGTCATGGGAAAACATTTTTTTTTCAAAATGCATCAGTTAATAGGGCTGCTCCAGCAGAATTCTGCAATGAAATCCGTTTCTCAAAAGAGCAAACAGATTTTTTTATATTCAATTTTGAAATCTGACATGGGGCTAGACATATTGTCAATTTCCCAGCCGCCCCCAGTCATGTGACTTGTGCCTGCACTTTAGGATGGGACTACTTTCTGGCAGGCTGTTATCTCTCCCAGAGCCGGGCCACACTGGGCAGGCGCCCTAGGTAACCTGGGCCGGCGCGGCGCCGGCTGAGTGTGCGCATGCGCAAGTTGACGCCAGCGCGTGTGCGCAAGTTGACGCTGGCGCGCATGCGCGTGTTAACGCCGGCGCGCATGCGCAGACGCGTCAATCGGCGTGCGCACATGCGCAGAAGCAACAATTGAGTGCAGGAAGACGGGGAGTGAGAGGACCGGACACGGGGTAGGCGACAGTGCAGGTACGTGCCTGGCGCCCCCCCAGCTTTGCGCCCTAGGCACGTGCCTACTCTGCCTACCCCTAGTTCCGGCCCTGATCTCTCCTACTTAATGTAACTGAATCAGTCTCAGTGGGACTTGGCTTTTACTATTGAGTACTGTTCTCAGATCTACCAGGCAGCTGTTATCTTGTATTAGGGAGCTGCTATCTGGTTGCCTTCCCATTGTTCTTTTAATAGGCCGTGGGGAGGGAGGGGGCTGATATCACTCCAACTTGCAGTACAGCAGTAAAGAGTGACTGAAGTTTATCTGAGCACAAGTCACATGACTGGGGGCAGCTGGGAAACTGACAATATGTCTAGCCCCATGTCAGATTTCAAAATTAAATGGAAAAAAATGGATTTCAGTGCAGAATTCTGCTGGAGCAGCACTATTAACTGATGTGTTTTGAAAAAAACATGTTTTCCCATGACAGTATCCCTTTAATGGTGGAGGAATCATATAGTTTTCGTTTCTCAGCTGAACAGTCCTGAGTGGTCTATCTTGTCTAAAATATGTTAGTTAAACAAGAAGAAAACAGACATTGCAGAAGAATCTTCATTCAGCAGTGTTAAAATAATTTTTAATATTCAGCCCTTGCATCATCCCTTTTGCACAAAAGGAAGTTTACTAAAAGCAGTAATAAAACAGCACCATCAGTAATTGGTGTTTGAAATGGTGTAACTTCTGAATGAAGCTTCTCCCAGGAATCCTAGTTAATCTGCAAAAAGATAGGGTTACTGTTTTAAAAATTCATGGTTTGCTCTAATGAGCATAACAGAACTGGAACAGAGGATTACTTTAATGATGAGGCTGGGTGCGAGTCTATTTTTGTGGATACTGGAACTACCAAGTTCATTAACAATACAAACCATAATACTTTCTTGTTTGTTTAAAGTAAATTCTGTTTCCGCTGCAACCTACCCTCACCCACCAAAATCAGTTCATTTCTTGATGATAGTAGTTTTAATAAATTCATTCAAACATGCTACAGTATAACAGCTACCCTGCTATGGTTAGGGTGTGCCTAAGTACCCTCCTGCAAAGTTTACTTCTGACTAGTAAGGGAGGGCAAATGTCAGTATGAACTCCATAGTGTACTGTATATTTAAAGGAAAACTATACCCCCCAAACAATGTAGCTCTCTATAAAAAGATATTGCATAAAACAGCTCATATGTAAAATCCTGCTTCATGTAAATAAACCATTTTCATAATAATATACTTTTCTAGTAGTATGTGCCATTGGGTAATCATAAATAGAAAATTGCCATTTTAAAAAATAAGGGCCGCCCCCTGGGATCGTAGGATTCACTGTACTCACAAACATACCAAACAAACCATACATTTAGGTCACATGAGCCAATTAACAGACAGGGTTGTGTCTTTTGCTTCCACACTTCTTCCTGTTACAGTTAGAGTTGAAGTATTTCTGGTCAGGTGATCTCTGAGACAGCACAGACACCATCACGAAATGGTGGCTCAAGGCAAGAGATGTAAAAGGGCAATATTTACTTAAATATATATTCCAGTTTGGTAAGATTCTTTAATATGCCACTTAATATGATATGAACTATCTGTTGCTTAAGTGTTCATTTTGGGGGTATAGTTTTCCTTTAATAATTTATCCTTCTGTCAACCTCTAATTCTAACACAGGAGTTTGTGCATAGCAAATTATATAAATAGAAATACATCCATGTACTCATGCAAAGCCAAATCTCTACAAGTATAGGATACGTTATCCAGAAAGCTCCGAATTGTGGAAAGGCTGTCTCCCATAGACTCCATTTTATCCAAATAATCAGATTTTTTAAAAATGATTGCCTTTTTCTCTGTAATAATAAAACAGTAGCTTGTACTTGATCCCAAGTAAGATGTAATCAGGGCCGCCATCAGAAATCGCAGGGCCCCATACGAAAAAATGTCCTGGGGCCCCTGGGCTGCGCCCACCACAAGCCTCACCTACAGGTCCACCCTCCCCACCCCACAGGTCCACCACACACTAAAAAAAAAAAAAAACATTGGTTGCTATGATTCCCACATGTTAATAAAAAAATATTGGTGGGCAGGGCCCCCCACATGGAAAAAAAATGGTGGCCAGGCCCCCCCCACGTTAAAAGAAAATTGGTGGCTAGGGCCCCCCTTAAAAGTCCATGTAAAAAACTTGCCCCCCCAGGAGTTTAAAAAAATTTGGTGCCCAGGGCCCCACCACACAACAGAGACCACAAAGGATTACCTTTAGGGGGCCCCTGCCATGTTAAACTTACTTCATTAGTGTGGCCCACCTGCTGTCAGTGAGCTGCCAACTACAGAAGGGAGGAGGGAAGCAGAGGTGGCTGCATCTTATTCTAGTGACAACATTTTCTTGGTCACAGAATTTCAAGTCCTGGTAAAGCTGCATGGTGATTGGATGAGCTGGAGGAGAAGTTCAAACCTCAGCTGACCAATAAGGGGAAGTAATGAACAGAAGATACCTCCCCGTGTGCTCCTGCCCTGCCTTCCAGAAGTCAGCAGCTCTCAGAAAGCAGGGGGGGCCCGGCTAATAGAGAAAGCGCAATGTGCCTGGTCCCCCCTTACCTTCGGGACCCCCCTACAACTCTCCCCCCTGTCCCCCCCTGATGGCTGCCCTGGATGCGATTAATCCTTACTGGAAGCAAAACAAGTCGATTGGGTTTATTTAACGTTTGCATGATTTTCAAGTAGACGTGTTATGAAGATCTAAATCCGTTATCTGGAAAACCCCAGGCCCCAAGTATTCTGGATAATAGGTCCTATACCTGTACAAACCCTGTAATAGCACTCTGATGCTGATGTTTAGCTGTGGGAACTTCCCAACTTTTCTGACTGTGTAAATCAGTTTCACCTAAGTGAACCTATGTTTCAGAAATATATGCTTTTATAAGTGGATTTTTCCCCATAATCTGGTATGGGTTTACTTTAAAGGACAAGGAAAGGCAAAAAAATACAATCCCATTTTTACTTTCTTTAATGAAAAAGAAACCTATCTCCAATATACTTTAATTAAAAAATGTGTACCGTTTTTATAAGAAACCTGACTGTATGCAGTGAAATTCTCCCTTCATTTTCTGCTCTGGATAGGAATTGTCAGACGGTCCCTAACTGCTGAGCAGGGAAACAATCATACTTATGAACAGCAGGGGGAGCCCCCGCCTTACTTACCAGCCATGCAGAATTCAAGCAGCTTTGTTTATGACGATCCCTAAGCAGCCCAGACCACACTGAGCATGTGCACTTAGTCTTAGTCTTGCAAAAATGTTAAACAAAGTTACAAGATGGTGACCCCCTGTAGCCAACTTTGAAAGCATAAATCATTTGTTTGATTTGGCTTGTGGTGCAGTAAGTTCATGTTTATGTTTAGTATACAAAATACAGCATTTCTAGCCTTATTCTATTTTAGACTTTCCTTGTCCTGTAAGGTTGACTTAGAAATGAGGCAGATATCTACCAAAGTATTTGTTTGCTAATGCACTTTAATATACTAAGGGCAGATATACTTTATATATTCGTAAAGATGTTTGGAGTGTCCACTGGCCATGGAGAACATATAAGTTTCATTAAGGGGACATAAACCTTCTCTAATCCTTTTCCTCTCCCTAACGGCAGTGGCACACCGGTAAATTAGTCGCTAAGTGATAAATCTAAGTTACTGCAGGAGAGTAATCTCCCCAAAATGCGTTGCGCCTCACTTCGGTTTTCCAAAGTCTCACAAAGTTGCCTCACAAGGCAACCGGCTGGTGGGAAGGCATTTTGGGGTGATTAGTCGCCTGCAGTAGCGAAGATTTATTGCTTGGCGAATAATCTCTATGTGTGCCACTACCTTAACTTTCCTAAACTTAAAGGGATACTGTCATGGGAAAAAAAAATTTTTCAAAATGAATCAGTTAATAGTGCTGCTCCAGCAGAATTCTGCACTGAAATCCATTTCTAAAAAGAGCAAACAGATTTTTTTATATTCAATTTTGAAATCTGATATGGGGCTAGACATATTGTCAATTTCCCAGCTGCCCGAAGTCATGTGACTTGTGCTCTGATAAACTTCAATCACTCTTTACTGCTGTACTGCAAGTTAGAGTGATATCACCCCCTCCCTTTTCCCCCTCCAGCAGCCAAACAAAAGAACAATGGGAAGGTAACCAGATAACAGCTCCCTAACACAAGATAACAGCTGCCTGGTAGATCTAAAAACAACACTCAATAGTAAAAACCCATGTCCCACTGAGACACATTCAGTTACATTGAGAAGGAAAAACAGCAGCCTGCCAGAAAGCATTTCTCTCCTAAAGTGCAGGCACAAGTCACATGACCAGGGGCAGCTGGGAAATTGACAAAATGTCTAGCCCCATGTCAGATTTCAAAATTGAATATAAAAAAATCTGTTTGCTCTTTTGAGAAATGGATTTCAGTGCAGAATTCTGCTGGAGAAGCACTATTAACTGATGCGTTTTGAAAAAAACATGTTTTCCTATGACAGGATCCCTTTAATTACACCAAACTAAATTACAAAAAAAAAAGATTCTTTTATGGTGATATGGTATTTATCTCATTGTTACTGAATATTACACTGTAATCAGAAGGGTAGCCATGGTGATTTTTGGTGTTACTGTAATTGCTAGAAGGAAATATATCTAGGGGCAAATTTATCAAGGGTCAAAGTGAAAATTTGAATGAAAAAAATTAGAATTTTGAGCTATTTTTTGTGTACTTCGACTAGGGAATAGTCCATATTCGATTCTAATTTGAAAAAAATTCAAAAATTCGAATATTGAAATTTATCATGTCTCTTTAAAAATTTGACTTTGACCATTTGCCATCTAAAACCTGCTGAATTGCTGTTTTAGCCTATGGGGGACCTTTTAGAACCTATTTGGAGTCAATTGGTGGTAGAAAAAAATTTGAATCAAATTTGATCGAATACGATGTTACTTTTTATATGATTCAAACGAAAACGAAAACGGCCTATTCACCGGAAAAAAAACTTAGATTTTTTAATAAATTTTGGTTGATCTTTTTTTATTCGAATTTCAAAGTTTTTTTTTTTATTCGAAATTCGACCCTTGATAAATCTGCCCCTTAGAGTCTCCTTTTAACAATCACATAAAAAAAATGGTCTGTTGTCACAAAGTAGGCAGAATTTCCAGTGGCAAGTATGCTGGCCCTGAAGAACTGAAAAAAAACATTTTGTGGACACCAATAATTTAGGAGAATTGAGTCAACCCTTCTTAAATACCTTGCAGTTTGTGAAATAAGGGCCAGTTATATTATTCCAGAATGTTCAGGACCTGGTGATTTCCATTTAAGGAAAGTTTCTGTAATTTGGATCCCTTTACTTTATGTCAACTAAAAAATACATTAAGGGGGTTATTTATCAAAATCCGTAAAGTTCTCACAATTTTTAGAAAAGTACAAGGTATTGTTTTATTATTACAGGGAAAAAGGAAATCATTTTTAAAAAATTTAATTATTTAATTTAAATGGAGATTATGGGAGCTGGCCTTTCCCTAATTCTGAGTTTACTGGTTAATGGGTTTCCAAATAATGGATCTTATGTCTATTATTTAAGAACCATTTGTTAAGCCTATAAATACTTATTTCAAGTCTGATGTTAAGTGCTAGGATACTCTTTGGAGATTCTTTCCACAGTAAACACAGTGCAGCTTTTTAGCATCTTCTGGCTCATTCTTTTGAAGCTTCATTATATTTATGTAGGTTTACGGACCCTAAGCCTAAAGGAGAAGGAAAGGCTACAATTAACATAGCTTTATCAGAAAGGTCTATATAAATACACCAGTAAACCCTCAAAGTAATGCTGCTCTGAGTCCTCTGTCAAAAGAAACACATAATTTCTTTCCTTTTATTATTGTGTACACATGGGCTTCTGTATCAGACTTCCTGTTTTCAGCATAAATCTCCAGGGCAGGGCTTGAGCATGCTCAGTTTGCTCCTCTCCCCCTCAGTCCTCCCCCTGCTGTAATCTGAGCTCAGAGCTGTAAGTGAGCAGGGAGAGACTCGGGCAGGAAGTGATGTCACACCAAGCTTATATGGCAGCTTCTATCCTAAACAAACAGAGACAGTGTCTAGAGTTGTTTACTCAGGTATGGTAAAGCATTCTGCACAATAAATATAGCGTTCTAGCTTGCACTATTGTGACTAATCTCTAGGGATGCACCGAATCCAGGATTATGTTTTGTCAGAAAACAAGGAAGTAAAGAATGTTTTCTCCTTCCAACATTTGCATATGCAAATTAGGGTTCGGATTCGGTTCGGTATTCGGCCGAATTATTCGTAAAGGATTCGGGGGTTCGGCAATAAACTGTCTTGCAGCTTTCCTTCACCTTTAAAAGCTGTGCAGCTGCTTACAACTATCTTAAAGGGATACTGTCATGGGAAAAAAAAAAATTTTCAAAATGAATCAGTTAATAGTGCTGCTCCAGCAGAATTCTGCACTGAAATCCATTTCTCAAAAGAGCAAACAGATTTTTTTATATTCAATTTTGAAATCTGACACGGGGCTAGACATTTTGTCAATTTCCCAGCTGCCCCATGTCATGTGACTTGTGCCTGCACTTCAGGAGAGTAATGCTTTTTGGCAGGCTGCTGTTTCTCCTTCTCAATGTAACTGAAGGAGTCTCAGTGGGACATGGGTTTTTACGATTGAGTGTTGTTCTTAGATCTACCAGGCAGCTGTTATCTTGTGTTAGGGAGCTGTTATCTTGTGTTAGGGAGCTGTTATCTGGTTACCTTCCCATTGTTCTTTTGTTTGGCTGCTGGGGGGAAAAGGGAGGGGGTGATAATCACTCCAACTTGCAGTACAGCAGTAAAGAGTGATTGAAGTTTATCAGAGCACAAGTCACATGACATGGGGCAGCTGGGAAATTGACAAAATGTCTAGCCCCATGTCAGATTTCAAAATTGAATATAAAAAAATCTGTTTGCTCTTTTGAGAAATGGATTTCAGTGCAGAATTCTGCTGGAGCAGCACTATTAACTGATTCATTTTGAAAAAAAATTTTTTTCCCATGACAGTATCCCTTTAAAGTGTAGCTTTGAAAAATCACATATAAGTTATAGATATGGAATAGAAAAACATAATTATAACGTGCTTAAAATATAGTAGAATTTTATAAGTATATATTCTACTGGCTAAACACTTTGGAAAAGGTCTAACAACATTATGTTGTGGCACTGTGTGACACTTTGGGCATTACTTATGATGGGTATTGTAACTGATTTAATAATCCTGTCAGATATTGCAGGGAAATTGTAAGGGCTTTATAGCATTAGCATTATGTGTGATAAATATTTTATTCTAAGGATCTATTCAGAAATGTAATTATACGTGTGATGATTTTACTCTGTATAGATGTTTATAAAATATGAATGCCTGCAACATTTCCTATGTTGTAAAAAATGCACCATTTCTTATATATATCTTCAAATGAACAGCCATTGAATGAAAACATTTGTTTGATGTGATTTTTAGATTAGGATGAATCCAAAATATTCGTACCGTATTCATACTATAAATTCCTGCTGCCTTTTTTTAACTTATTTATCAATGTAAAATGAAATAAACCCAATAGGCTGGTTTTGCTTCCAATAAGGATTAATTATATCTTAGTTTGGATCAAGTACGAGGTACTGTTTTATTACAGAGAAAAAATATATTTTTTTTTTGGATTATTTGGATAAAATGGAATCTGTGGGAGATGGCCTTCCCATAATTTGCAGCTTTCTGAATAATGGGTTTCCGGATAACAGAATATGTAAAAATCATCATATGTACAGTAAAATCATACAATGTAAAAAGCAGCATAATTACTCTCTTGTTCTGGCTTTTGTGCAAGCTCCACTTTACTTACTGCTTTACTTTATTTACTGTAATACTTACACATGGCTACACATTTACTACACATCTTTGGTGATTTTTAAACAAAGTACTGTGGTGTAAAAATTGTAATATATATATTTTTTTTATACAACTAAATTAAATAAAAAAAAATCTGATATCCAGAAAACCCCAGGTCTCGCGCATTCTGGATAACAGGTCCCATACCTGTACTATTATATTACATTTGCTCAAAGGAAAACTTATTTGCACATGTAACACAACATTACATTTGGGGGCAGATGTATCAAGGGTCAAAGTGAAAATTTGAATTTCAAATTAGAATTTTCGAGTTTTTTTATGGCCAAAACTGTCAAATTTGACTAGGGAATTATTAAAATTCGATTCGAGTTTTTTTTAAAATTCAAATTTGATTTTCAAAATTTATCATACACTGTCCCTTTAAGAACTCGAATTTGACTATTTACCACCTTAAACCTGCCAAATTGCTGTTTTAACCTATGGAGCACATCCTGGGATCAATTTGAAGTTGTTTGCAGCTTTCTTGACATTCGATTTTTTTTCGGAAAAAACCTTGAATTGAATTTTATCTCCCATGAACTCGAAATTCGACCCTTGATAAATCTGCGCCTTGGTGTAGGGCATTGAAATCTGTGTCACATTTAATTTCTCCAGGTTAGACATTAAGGGGCAGATTTATAAAGGGTCGGAAGGTATCAAGGTAGAAAAAGCTTCGAAATTCGACCATCGAATTGGAATACTTCTATTTAGGCCATTTGCGGTCGAAGTAAAATTTTTCTTTGACTTCAAAAAACTTGCTCTAGAAGGTTCCCATAGGCTAACATTGCACTTCGGCAGGTTAATTTGGCGAAGTATTGAAGTCAAAGTTTTTTAAATAGATAGTACTTCGATTATCGAATGGTCGAATAGTCGAAGTATTTTTACTTTGAATCGAAGTCGTAGTAGCCTATTCGATGGTCGAAGCATTTTTTACTTCGAAAATTCCCTCGAATTCACTTCGACCTTTGATAAATCTGCCCCTAAAGGTCCTATTTATTAAGCCTCACATTTTTCTGGTCGAATTTTTAGATGAAAAATATTAAAAATTTGGAGATTTATTATGCTCCAAAGCTGCTAAAAATCCCAAATTACTCCAGATAAAACCTGTCAAAGTCATTTGCCTTCATGATTTTTGAGGGTTTTTGGATGTGTTCGAAAACTCAAAAACGTTGAGGTTTTAGAATGATTTGAATTGTCATACGATTTTGTCAAGACTTTTTCATTTGGATTTTTATTAGTAAATTAAGCCAAATCGTGGTTGGGGGTTTAGGTCAAAAATTTGAGTTTTACTAAATACCCTCAATTTAATTTTACACACACTCACTTCTCTAGAACCAGTTTAGTAGGGAATGTTTTTATTACTAAACAGATTGATTTCGATTACCACGGAGAAGAAGGGAACTATAAACAGCCAGAAGAAAGAAGGGGAGGGACCGACCTATTTTATAATTTTTGTAGCATACTTTATTCATATGCATTTGACATATTACTTAGCACTTCACTTAAATTGTTCATCATTCACGTCAGCCTTTGCCCCAGTGGTGCTTGCAATCTGAGGACCCTATCACATATAATCTGGATCCATTTAACTGGAAAAATACACATATTGAAAGAAGATAGTGCCCTTGTCAGAATCAGAACTAGGACCTCAATGCTGCGAGGCAAACATATGTTTAGATGCCAAAATTCATAATCACAGTCATATTATGACTTAGTGCTGGAAATTCTGTCCTCTTTAGAAACAGGGTTAGTTGGAATGAGGTTGTAAATTAAAGCAGGTCTTGGCGAAAATGTATTCAGGATTTGGCAAAGAGTGGCATTACCTATTAGTATTCAGTAAGAAGCTTGAAAATAAGCATGCAATTTAACCACTGCATTTGGTTAGAAATTGCTTCCTGCTGCACAGTCGAATGAAAAATAATTTTCTTGCTTCTTATTTTTTTTCAATATGACTCTTAAAATACAGGAGGATCTAGAAAGCTTGGTTTCTGAGTACTTTAGAGAATCTGTGACATAATGTTGGCAGTAGATGTACTTGAAGCAGATAAGTTTTCACTCATAAACGATCCCCTCGCGAATACATTATGTGCATATATATATAGTTGGAGACATTTACACGATATAAGCATTTTTTTTACTTAGACAGCAACCATAACAAATCGGAATAAAACCCAGCAATGATTGATGTTCAATGTGTCATCGATGGAGCAAGGCCTATCTATTAAATGTGGTTTGCTATGGAAGCAAAATTACAAGCATTTGGATGGTTTTTTTTTTATTAAAAAAAAATGCCTATGAAGTCAGTACAACAAATGCAGAAAGTGTTTGAAGCTGAAAGTAACATTTTTCCTTAAGGTTAAAAAAAGAAAAAAACAAATTTGTTTTCTGAATCCTCAGTATTACTAAAGACAATTAAAATTCTTAGGATGAAAGGTAGTGGCTGATTACAACATAATGGAGTGTAGCATATTCATCTCTTTGAAAAAGATTCTTTCAATTCTTTAATAGACTATTAATAAACCTGGCTTCTCTGTCCATGGAATATTAATGTAGGAAATAGGCATTTTCTGCCAAGTGACCTCTCCCTATATTTCCTTCTTATAATCTTTTCGTTCCTTTATGATCTGCTGTTGCTTATTATTATTGCCATGAAATATCACATTTGTTTGCATGTTGCTACACTGTAAAACAATAGCCTCACTAAGTGCAGAGCTGCTACATTTCAAGTTACACCTCTAAGGTTTAGGCACTGAAGGCTGAGACAAGATAGATGAAATTGAGTTAATGACTTTAAACAGAAGAGGAAAGCATTGATGATAAAAACGTAATTATTGTACGATTCCATTGATGTAGGAAGCAATTAAACATGCATACTTATTTTATTTATTAATTAATTAGAATGACTCCTACACTATGGGGCAGATGTATTAGGGGTCGAATATCGAGGGTTAATTAACCCTCGATATTCGACTGGCGAATTAAAATCCTTCAACTTCAAATATCGAAGTCGAAGGATTTTGCGCAATTCGTTCGATCGAACGATCGAAGGAATAATCGTTCGAACAAACGATTAAATCCTTCGAATCGAACGATTCTAAGGATTTTAATCCATCGATCGAAGTATTATCCTTCGACCAAAAAAAGATAGCCAAGCCTATGGGGACCTTCCCCATAGGCTAACATTGACTTCGGTAGCTTTTAGGTGGCGAACTAGGGGGTCGAAGTTTTTTCTTAAAGAGACAGTACTTCGACTATCGAATGGTCGAATAGTCAAACGATTTTTAGTTCGAATCGTTCGATTCAAAGTCGTAGTCGAAGGTCGAAGTAGCCCATTCGATGGTCGAAGTAGCCAAAAAAAATTTGAAGTAATTTTTCTTCTATTCCTTCACTCGAACTTAGTGAATGGGCCCCTATATTGTCATTGTGTAATGTCACAGTGTAACATCCATATCCTGTGTTAAAACTTGAAGTGCAGATCTTATAGTCAGGTACTTCATATCTTGTGTTAAAACCGAAGGTACGGATCCTATAGTGATGATAGCCAGAATAATTTTTGGAAGAATTTACAAGATGTAGGTACTGCTGCTAGATAAATAAAATATGCATGGGATGCCTTCTACCGCATAAGTGCTAATATGTAATATACACTAAGAAATTCAATTCAGAAAAGCCCCAATAAGAAAAGCCCTACCTACTACCATGCATAGTCCCCCCTCCCTGCTCCCCCCACATAGTTCATTACCCCTGAAAATGCCCCTAACATTTTGCTCACATATCTTTGCAGAGTGCAGCGGAGCTCATGGGCACCATCTTCCGGATCTCCGGAATAAGCCAATAATCCAATAAGGATTAATTATATCTTAGTTTGGATAATGTATAATGTACTGTTTTATTATAACAGAAAAAAAGAAATTTGACAGGTGTCGACCTGTAAAGAGAGTAAGCATTGTACTACTTAAAGGAGAACTAAAGCCTAACTAAAGAAGTAGTCTAGAAATATATTATGTTTTGGGCTTCTGCACCAGCCCAGGCAACTACAGCCCTTTAGAAGGGAAGATTTGTGTTTCCAAAGATGCCCCAGTAGCTCCCCATCTTCTTTTCTGCTGAGTCACTGCACACGTTCTGTGCTACTCACAATGTACAGAATAGAAATGTCACAATATAAGGCTGATTAGTACATAATACAGATAATTATTGTGTCAGCCCTGATGCAATTAGCATCTGAATGTAATAACCTATTTATTTTATTTATCATTATATATATAATTTTATACTACAGGCAAACCTGATTTTCCGCTTGATAATTTGTGACAACCCCTAAGCTTACCGTCTCAACAGCTGCTCAGAGCCCACTTTCCAAGATGGTGACCCCCTGTGACAAGTTTTACGTCCTGGATCATTCCTGCTTTTGAGATGCTAAAACTTTAGGCTGGTGCAATAAGTTCAGTATATAAAAAATGGCATTTTTAACCATGTTCATTTTAGGGTTTATTTCTACTTTAAGAGGGAAAACATGCAATTTTCATCCATATATGTAATTCATATTGCAGATGGCATCCTTTCATTCTTATTTGATATCAATGTAGTCACTGATTACACGATTTTCAGTATATGACAACTGTGCAATCTATTTTGCGCTTTTAAATTTGTAGTCAGCAAAGTAATTGTCAGTTATGGTCACATTTGTTCTAAATTCAAATTATTATGCTTTTCATAGGGTTCCAAAATCTAAAGCAAGATTAGTTTGCAGCTCCAATACACTCACGCCTGCCCCCTGCCAGGATTAAACAGTTTGAGGACTGCCTTTGCCATTAGCTGTTGGTAAATACCAATACAGTGGATCTCTTTAAAAACAAATGAGGTTGCCTCATGATACATTCTGGCACATTACTCGTTTTTATTGTTTTTTTTCTGTTTTCTGTTTATTGCAGCAAGACACGTTGGATCATTCAGTCAGACACAATACTTCCAAGCTTTAGGAATCAACATTAGGTACTTAGAGAGTAATACTTATTTGTCATTAACTTGCCTAGTAACTGACACTAATAGTCAGGGAATCAGAACCTTCATCTTGCTCAAAGGAAGAATGGGCCATAAGCTCCAATCCCAAATGGAAATACAATGCTGATGAATCCCCTCTCTCATCAGATACCAATTCTTCTAATGTTCCCTGACATTTGTTACTTTCCCATATCTTATTTGCCTCATTAAGGACCATATGTCAGTACCTTTCTTCTTTTTCATTTCAAGTGGTTTTCCCCATACAATTAAAGCATGTAGAGCCTAATCGGGATTGTCTTGTTCATGTTTACCCTGTTTCTCTAGTGTACAGGTTTAATACAGAACAGGACTCGGAAGGTAGAAATGTAATACCAGCAGGCTGCTATAGAGAGTGGGATTCACATGCCAAACTGACAGCAGTTCTATTGGCGAGAATTAGGTTGCCATCATTAACATGTGTAGATGACAGATCCTTAGGCATTTTAGTAGAGTAGATTTTAAAGGCTTTGAAAAATTGATGGATTTTTTCACTAATACATGTCATGAAAGCCAGGATGGTCTTAAATACATGAGTTCACCTGAAATATGGAGTGTTTACTAGTAATACATTTCAATTCATAAAAAGCTTTAAGCTGTATTTAAACATCTTTAAAAGAATATTAATATTGTTGTTATAATTTACTTCATAAACATACCTAAAATGAATAGTTATATAAAATGGTTTAATAACCCCATTACTGCCTAGTAACTAATGTAAGTGTTTGACTACTGGAGGTAATGCAAAATACTGTGATTTCTTATTGAAATTGTGTAATGAATTTGTGATTGGGCATAGTTTTTTTTATTTTTAATTCTCAACACCACCCACTGCATGTTTTATAGGTAAGACATTGTTTTGCGGTATACGAATGACTTGGAAGTTTATTGATCTTTATATGGAGCCGAGAAAATTTTAGTGCATGAGCATCATGCTGTCAGTGCCATTCTGTTTTGGAAACTTTGCACAGGTCCATTATATAACTTTCATAGGTCACTACTGCTGTATCAGCTTTGAGGTGTAGAAGTCCACCAAAACTAGAGATCTAGTTGTCATCTCAGCTTACTTGTCATGGAGTTTTTAGGTTCTACTGGTGACGTCACAGAACATGCAGTGTGTGATGATCTACACTCAAGCAATTTCAGCAGTCAACAACATATTGATGATATGCAGGACAACCAAGATCATACAACCAAGTAAGAAAGAATAGCTTTAAAGGCTTTGATCTTCAATAGGCTGCTTTAATGGACAAGGAAAGCCTGAATATAATATTGTTTCCAGGGAAAGGCATACCTCAATGCAGTTAAGTAATACAGTCAGTTTGCTGAAGAGTTAAGCTTTTTAGAAGAGCCGTAGCCGATGTTGTTGCAGAAACACTTATTAGTATATAGAGAACTCTTAATATATAGAGAACTCATCCCACAATGCATCAAGACTAAGACTGGATCGCATGCGCAATACGTATTTCTCGGATTTGACGCATGCACAGATGATATGCTCGTGAGTCTCGTTGTTATGCATCAACACAGATATGCCCGCCCTCAATAAAAGTTTAACTAATAGGAACCACTATTGCTGGTTGCTATAGTTACGCCTGCCCCTATCTCTCTTACATAGACACTGATCGGCTATAGAACAGAGTTTATTTATGATCAGCACAGATCGGTGCCAGTGGTTTTGGATTTCCTGGCAGCTACAGTGCACAGCTTACACTGTTACTTGCAGCAGTGCACGTGGAGAATTTTCGTGCTGAATGACGGAAAGGATTCAACGGATGATGAAAGTGGTTTAAATATGGCGGATGAAATATGCTTGAGAATAGGAAAACTAAACAACAATTTTATTGCTTTTAGAAACTGTATTTTCAAAAATAAAATCAATCTGGGAGCACAAGACGCAACTAATTAATTAATTAATTCGTTAATTAAGTATTAATTTTGGTGTATAGTTTTCCTTTAAGGGATACCAATAGAATATGTGCGTGAACTGTGGCTGCTTTTCAAAGTCCTTCTGTTTTTTGTTTCTAAAGTAGATGAACTGACTTTGTATATCAATATCAGCTAGCTATATACAATTTTTCCCCATTCCACGCAAAAGACACTAAGGTCTGAGGATTTCTACTTTTTAATAATATTTTGTTTCTTTTTAATTAACAATTTCTTGTATTGGAGTGGTTCTTCCATCACTGCAGGACATCTTCCACAAACGCTGTGCAAGAAAGGTCTCCTGCATTGCACTGGACTCCACACACCCCTCATACGGACTGTTCACGCTGCTCCCATCCGGCAGACGCTTTCGCAGCATTAAAGCCCGAACAACCAGGCTGCGCAAAAGCTTTTTTCCAAAAGCTCTCAGACTCCTCAACTCACTGCCTGCCCTCCCACTACATTCCCACTACATTGCAGGCACACCTGAACTGTGAACTTAACTTTGTGAACTGTTAATTTATTTTCACAATTCTAAAGGTTTGCACATGTATTTATCCAATTTCTGCCAATATATTGCACATTTCAAATGTTTACATATTTATTGTGTCTTCTAAGTGCCTTTTTGTGATATGTACTAGCTGGAGCCACGTGGTCTCGTCTCACTGTGTATTCGTATACTGCTGAGATGACAATAAAGTTTACTTTGACTTTTGACTTTAAAGGAAAACTATACCCCCCAAACAATGTAGGTCTCTATAAAAAGATATTGCATAAACCAGCTCATATGTAAAATCCTGCTTCATGTAAATAAACCATTTTCATAATAATATACTTTTCTAGTAGTATGTGCCATTGGGTAATCATAAATAGAAAATTGCCATTTTAAAAAATAAGGGCCGCCCCCTGGGATCGTAGGATTCACTGTACTCACAAACATACCAACAAACCATACGTTAGGTCACATGAGCCAATTAACAGACAGAGTTGTGTCTTTTGCTTCAACACTTCTTCCTGTTACAGTTAGAGTTGAAGTATTTCTAGTCAGGTGATCTCTGAGAAAGCACACAGACCATCACGTAATGGTGGCTCAAGGCAAGAGATGTAAAAGGGCAATATTTACTTAAATATATATTCCAGTTTGGTAAGATTCTTTAATATGCCACTTAATATGATATAAACTATCTGTTGCTTAAGTGTTCATTTTGGGGGTATAGTTTTCCTTTAACTATTACTGGCTGGCCAGAAAAATTATGCATTTTAAGGCTAGCGCCAGATGAGGCCGAAATCAACTTTCTGAAATCTGCAGGCCAATTTCAGTCCCAACCGCTAGCAAACTCTGGCCCAAACACACGTGACAGATCTCGGTTCAAAAGGCAAAGTCTTGCATTTATTTAGCAAAATTCATTGAATGTGTTTTCGCCTGAGCCGACAAAAAGCTTCCAGACTTGAACACAGAAGAGCTAGCAGTGGTGGGGCTTAAATTAGCCTGATGATTGTTTGATTTCACATCTGTCTTGCCGTAGCCTAAAGGTGATTGACTTGTTTTAATAGGGTGGTCCCTTCCTTTAAAATATTGATGTAGTAAATGTATTTATTAGCATGCTCACCTGATGTCAGGATATATCATGACACCACTTTTTTAGTTTAATTATCACTGATTTAGTATTTATTCCCTGTGGATCCAGGGGTTTTTGGTGTGTATGGTACTTTGGTTGTGATTAGTGATGTGCGGGTCATGTTTTTCCTAGCCTCTGATTATACATTGAATAAACAAAATCATCTCTATCGTATCCATATAACTTATTCTTCAGAGAGTTTCATGAAATAAACAAAATATCCAGGCCAGGGAGCTTTAGTATTTAGTATTTCAGTTCTGAGAAGCAATCAATAATGTCAGCACTCCTGATAGGTTTGGTGCAAATGAGAATAGAGCTCAAAGATCTGTACGTTTCCCATGAATACCCTAGGGCAGTTGGTGGATGTTCCCTTGGCTGGCCCAGGTTGCTCGTCATTTAGGTCCAGTGGGGACCTGTATACAAAACATCTTCTTTTCAGCCTTTTGAGAGGATGACTGGATTTCTGATGAACAATGTGGATATTTATTTGTGAAGTGGTATTAAAATACCTGCAGCTGTTGCTGGGAACATACAGTACATGAAGCTATGCAGCACTTATGTCGGTGTAAGGTGAGTGGTTGCATGTTTCCCAGTGTTCGTGCTATAATACATAAAAAAGCAAAGGGAGTGGGAATGATAGGAGCAGCAAACAAACACAGATCAAGAAAGAATGTTAAAATGAGATCAAATAGAAAAGTACATTGAGTTAAGGCTGTGTGTTAGCTGTGTATCAGGCTAACATTTCTGTGTTTGGTGAATAACTAACTAGAGGCAAGGTACAAATGGTTAACGTTCCAGTTATTCACATAGCTTTGCAAGAATTATTACGATTTCTGGTTTTACATAAGACATATTTCAGTAAGTTTAATAGCAAGAGAAATGCACTGTGTGAGCAGTGTACACAGTATTTCAGCAAGAGACATGCTTATTAATTTCCCTCTGGCTACAGCTTTGTGTAGTTTCAATAAAGTGCTGAGAAAGACATCTGCAAGGGAGATTAATATTGAGAGCAAATGCAATGATTCTTTCTCTAAGGTTTAACTATTAATAGTTTTAAACATGGGGGTAGCTCGGGGGCTTTCAATTTTTTTTCTAATTCAGAAAATTATTAAAAAGGACATTAGTACTTTATTCGTTCATTTGTATTCTGTATTTTGCAACTAAAAATATGAAAATATCCTGCATTACAGTTGAACTTCCGTGAAAAATATGTTTTTTTAAAACATACTACATGAAATATACAGGTATAGGACCTATTATCCAGAATACTAAAGTCCTGGGGTTTTCTGTATAATGGATTTTTTTGTAATATGGCTCTTCATATAACCGGATAACGGATCCCATACCTGTACTAGAAATATTTTTATCGACAAAAGTTTACGTGTGCTAGCATAATTTAAATTAGGAATATGAATCATGCAAGTATATACTGTAACAGTAAATATTGCAATCCTAGTATGACAAATTATTATTCTTGAAATTTAGTTGTTTTTTTTTAAAAATATACTGTGGATCCTTAAAGGGGAACCTCCACAAAAACACAACTTAAGCTTTTTGAAAAGTAAACATAATTTCAAGCAACTTTGCAATATGCTTCAATTAAAAAATATGCAGACTTTTCATGATTTTTAATGGTTTCTGACAGTTTCCTAAGCCTAGCCCCCTGCTCTTCTGCTCATCTTTCTGACTACTTTGCTGAGCTGGCTGATTACTGTTACTTTGTATCAATAACCAGCTGTCCCTAGACTGCATCCTCCAAAGCCCACAATTCGCTGCACATGTTATGTTAACTTTTCTTTTGTAATTGCCTCTAACAACAATTATCAAAGAAATAAAAAATAAAGCTACACAGCACAGAAGCAGCTGGCTGTTTTGGTCAGTTTTAGGTATGAGGACTAGAAGTCCACTGCTATAAAAATATATTCTTGTAGGCAATAACATTTTGTTCGGAGTGCAACCATTGGTAAGAGTTAAAGCAAGCCCAGAATACCTCTCAGAAAACCAAAAGTGCCTTTGTGGTACTAATAAAGCAAGCTGCTTCCTAGAAATGTAATGTGAAAGTGTTTGCTGGGCCTTGTGTTCCAGCTTTATGTTTGTTAACTATTTCTGTCATTAGCGTCACATACAGGGATCAGCTTCCATTAGGAAGATGTCAGAAGGGATGCTTATCACCCAAGTCCGCAAGCTAGACAGAGCATAAAAATAGCCCGCCCCATCACCCTTTGTTGTAATTGTTTTGTTAGCGGGAGTCCTTTATAGAGAAATGTTATATGTGCATCGGTTATCTAACTGGTTACCTTGCAATAATCAAACATGGTGTAACTTCAGGTTCTCAGTTTGCCCTTTTCAACTCATGGAATAACAAATATTGCAAATTTTTCATTATTAAAAAATAGGCAAAAAGTAGGTTCAACACAATCCCTATTCATTGCATGCATGTTGAACAAGATGGTATACTGCTGATAGCTGTTTTTCTGATTTATTTTTCTAAAAATGATGAAGAAAAATGAGGAATGTTTGGGAGATAACCAAGGAGATTTAGGAAAGTTTATTAGAAAAAGCTCCGGTCTTGTGTACATAAAATCATTATCTTTGTTGTGCAGTAGGCACATATTTTGTTGTCATATGCTGTTTACATCACTATTTTATCAATTGCAGGAATGACTCAGACACTACAGTTCAGCTATTTACTAATTTGAGCTACCCCTCTTGTTTTATCAAGAGCTTTGACATTCAAACAGCTTATAACCCTTTCGAGGCTTAGGCTTTTTTAACTCTGCACCCACGCATGTACTATTTATTATTGCTTTAGAACAAGCACATTATGTAGCCCTGTAATACCCTGCACTTCAATGCATCTTTGGATATTACACAGTAGATCCAGCTATTAAAGCTTGTCAAATCACAGAAATTTGTCTTTGTCTCCATTGTGGAAACTTCTTCGGTGTGTACTGCTTAAAAGTGATCTTGCACTATTTTAATGTTAATGTGTGTGTAGGGATGTGAAAATCTTAGACACCCTTACACTTTACAGACAGGCACATCCCTAGTAATATGGACACCTCAGTGGGTCCTTATGGGTACCTTGTGCTTATGTAACCCCTGTGGTTCACACAGTGTACACCAGATGGCACTGTGCCAGAGTATAAAAGGTTTAGGAACCATGTGCTCTGGGTCCATTGCTTTAGCCCAACCAAGCAGGCTGGAAGGGAATGGGTAGTGTCGACCCTAGGCGCCTTGGCCCTAGTAATTAGACAGCTATACTCATTTTATAGATCACTCTAGGAGTGATAGAGAGGTTATTTAGTTGAGCAGCTCAAGGCTCCGCCGAGGAGATTAGAGGGATTAAGATCCCAGGGTATTACTGACCCAGAGTAAGGAACCAAGTGTTGAGTTAGGGATGTCAGGAGTTCCCCTAGTCTGCCACTGGAACATATCCTGAAAACCGGGCAATACCCATCACATGCTGTCAATTTACTCTCTGCTGTATATTCCCTAGCTTGTGGGGATTCAGCCTATACGTGCTGTGAGTATATGCTTCCTTTATGCTGCTGTGTATGTTCTATGCTTCATTGTGGATCAATGTGCTAAATGATCTATGTGCTATTGTTCAATAAATACTGTTCTTTGTTCAACTGTTAAAGAACTACTGGTGCCCATCATTGTGCTATCGCACCAGGTTACAGTTACACTACACCCTTGCCTCCACACCGTTGCGAGGGCTCAAAGTGAGCTTTGATGACAGTTTGTTAAATAATATTCAGTGCATTCTGCAAATCTTTTCGTTCTTAAAACTCTGAAGTTCTCAACATTCTAAGGTTAATTATTAATGTGTGGTTCATGTTTCAAAAACTTTTTAAAGTTTGTTTTCAGATAGTACACCAGAGATTGCAGACTTTGTTCATTTGCTTTCTATTTATTTCGTACCATTTTTCTAATATTATATTTTTAAAAGTTTTAATTTTCAAATTCTTATGTCTCTCTAGGGCAACTCTGGGGTCGGGTGTCAACAACTCTGTAAACAACTTTAATTTGACACTGGTAATTTCTAATTATTGGCCCTGCAGAGCATAATATTATTAGGGCTAAACTACACAGGAGATTTTTTTTACACAAGGGGTCACACCCTACAAGTTGGATGTACTGTAGAACGTTGATTTTACATTTCTTAGGGGTGGCGTCAGAACACCATAAATTCTGGGTAACAAGTACCCTGGGGACTGCTAAAAAATGGAGTCAATTCCAGGAAAATCAAGGATGTAAAATCTGGGTTCTACTGTAGTTGCAAGAGTCAAAACTAACAGGAAATATGAAAGCCAGATGTGTAAACTACATGAAAGATTTGCTATATGACACGTCACGCCTGTCGTAAGGGAATGCTGCATGTAATGCAGCATATAAATATATAGTTATAATTTTCACCAGTACACAGTGTATATAATAAAATTCCAGGGGCTATGTGCAAAACAGGGAGGAGCAGAAGCACCAGGAGGCACAGTGCACAAAAGGAATCCAATTCTTAAAGAAGAACTAAAGCTTACCTAATGAATTAGGTTGGAAATGTACTTATGTTTTGGGCTTCTGTGCTAGCCTAAGCAGCCCTTTTGCAGTAAATATCTGGGCCTCCAAAGATGCCCGAGTAGTTCCCCATCTTCTTTTCTGCTGATTCACTGCGCATGTTCTGTGCTGCAGTCACTTACTGAGCTTAGGGGCCAACTAAAGTATACAGTACACATAGCTTATAAATGTCACAATATAAGGCTGATTAGTAATTAATTCATATAATTACTACATAGCAGCTCAAAACCAGTGCAATTAGCATCAGAATTTAATAATCAGCCTTGTAGCATCAGCTTATATTACAGGCCAAACACATTTTCTGCTTGTTAATTTGCGACGACCCCTAAGCTTAGTTTCTCAACAGCTGCTCAGCACTGAGCATGTGAGTTTCGATAGTTTCCAAGATGGTGACCCAGTGCTGAGCCAAGTTGGCCTGGCACCCTGGGCAACCCGGCCGACTATGTCGCCCCTACCACTTGCACATGCACAGATGTGCGCAATCGGCGACAGCATGATTGCGCATGCACGGCAGAGCAGCTAAGCCGCACCAGTGCGCATGTGCAAAACAGTGAGGAGGTGCGAGTGCGCATGTGCCGAAGAGTGTGCACTTGCATGAACTGCTGCCACTGCTACTGGACAAAACGGTCCAAACTAAGGGAAGGCGTCAGAATAGATACCTGCCTGGCGCCCCTCTGCCTTTGCGCTTTAGGCACGTACCTCTTCTGCCTACCCCTACTTCCGGCCCTTTGGTGACCCCATGTGTTAAGTGGATCATTGCTGCTATTGAGAAGCTGAAACTTTAGGTTGGTGCAATAAGTATATAAAACATGGCATTTTTAGCCATATTTATTTTTAGGGTTTAGTTCTCGTTTAACTCCTTCTTAAAGCATATTTTAGGTACAGAGATTCCTTGTAACTAAAAAAACAAGCCACATGTCACCCTTAAGCAGGTCTGAATTTTTAGTTCATTTTGACAAATTCTGTTTATAACTCTTGTTACTGAAAGGGCCCTTTGGCAGTAGATATGAGATATGCTTCTTTCTGTGAATTTTAAAGACTTTAAAATATGTCCCCCAACCAGTCACAGTCTTGGCCTTGATACAAGCATCCTGAAACATTATTATTACACTGATAGCCTATGCAGGTTTCTCATTCCTGTCTTGAATGCCTCCCAGGTATTGATTTGGAATGATGAATGCAGTTTACTATTAATTACACTGCCAGAGCTAGAAAGCATTTCAGATCCTGTGGTTTCTCTATCCCTTTTCTTTGATGAATAGCCAAAGGGGACCTCAACACACAAGTTTTAACTGATAATGCTTAGCATCTTGGAGCATCAGAGAAATGCAAAGTGCTCTTTAAAATATTCAGCACTTTGCTTTCATTCATTACTCTATTCATGTCATTGCTTCCGAAGAGATATTGCAGATAATGTATTAAACACTAACTAGCAAATATAGTTGGAACTAGAAAGCAAATGTTTTGGAGAACAAAAGACATACATTAACCAGGGGCCATCTGCAATGGTCCCCTCCCGTTGCCTCAACCCGTTGCCGTTGCCTCAACCAGAGCAAGGGCACCCCCCCCCAAGGGCAGTATACGGAAAGAATATCCACACTATGCACTTTTGCTATCAAACATTTACACTGGCAGTGCCTAACCTATTCACCTATTTTTTCTATTGCTTTTTTTTCTAATTGGATATGGTTCTGTGTGATGCAATTTATGTAATATATTTCTGTTGGTCTATGACTTTGTAATGAGCCTTTCTCTGATTGGATAAGGCTCTGTGTGATGCAATGTCAAAACACCTTTAAAAGGATTGTACCGAGGGGAGACCAACAGCTTATGAGTAAGTGCCCATACAGGCACGAATCATATGAAAAAGTTTGGGAACCACTCTTAATTCTTTGGAGTTTATCATTGGCTGAGCTTTCAAAGTAGCAAATCCTTTTAATATATAAGATAACTTATGGAAACAGTAGTATTTCAGCAGTGAAATAAAGTTTATTGGATTAACAGAAAATATGCAATATGCATCATAACAAAATTAGACAGGTGCATAAATCTGGGCACCCCAACAGAGATATTACATCAATACTTAGTTGAGCCTCCTTTTGAAAATGTAACAGCCTCTAGACGCCTCCTATAGCCTTTGATGAGTGTCTGGATTCTGGATGGCTGGTATTTTTGACCATTCATCCATACAAAATCTCTCCAGTTTAGGTAAATTTGATGGCTGCTGAGCCTGGACAGCCTGCTTCAAATCATTCCGTAGATTTTCCATGATATTCAAGTCAGGGGACTGTGATGGCCATTCCAGGATATTGTACTTCTACCTCTGCATAAATGCCTTTGTAGATTTTCGATATCCAACCCCTGTGTAACTTCAACATTGTGACTGATGCTTGAACATTATCCTGAAGAATTTGTTGATATTGGGTTGAATTCATCCAACCCTCGAATTTAACAAGGGCCCCAGTCCCTGAACTAGCCACACAGCATGATGGAACCTCCACCAAATTTGAAAGCAGGTATTAGGTGTTTTTCTTGAAATGCAGTGTTCTTCTCCCTCCATTCAAAGCGCTTTTTGTTATGGCCAAGTAACAAAATTTTTGTCTCATCAGTCCATAGCACTTTGTTCCAAAAAGACTGTGGCTTGTCTAAATTAGCTTTTGCATACAACAAGTGACTCTGTTTGTGGTGTGAGTGCAGAAAGGGCTTCTTTCTCATCACCCTGCCATACAGATGTTCTTTGTGCAAATTGTAGAACTGAATTTTAGAACGATATACAGATACACCATCTGCAGGTCTTTGGGTTGTCTGTAACCATTCTCACAATCCTCTGCATATGTTGCTCCTTAATTTTTTTTGGCCTGCTAGACTTCGGTTTTACAGCAACTGTGCCTGTGGCCTTCCATTTCCTGATTTGGTGTTGTCAGTAATCAGTATTGAGCAGTTACATGCATTCAAATTTCAAGGGTACCCAATTTTTTGCACAGCCAGTTTTTCACATTTGATTTAATTTCATAAAACTGAATACCGCTTCACTAAAAATCTTTGTTCGGTACCCCAGTACTCAGATGTTTCTGGGAAATGAAAGACATACCACTGTTATATATTTTTTTTTTGAAAGTGGAGTAAATTATTATGCAGGCTGAGAGGGGTTCCCAAACTTTTTAATATGACTGTTAATACTTGGGCTACTGCTTCACTAATATTGGGTCTTTTCCTATTCTGCATTTTCCGTATACTCCAAAAATTATTGGTAACCCTTGGTCTGGGGGTTTGATAACTTTATAACTTTTTTAAATTTCCAGCATTGGTATAAAGGAGCAGGGCCATTCTGGGGGTCATACTTGCTGTAGTTGGGGAGGGGGGCAGTGCAGAGGACCAGTTGTTAATGTTTGCCTTTAACTTTTTTATTATGGCACTATTCATAGTTACTGTTAGGAAAACAACTGTGGGTTTGCAACAGCATTACAGGACAATGACCTCAGGGGACCCTGTGGGCACATATAATTTAGTCTTCTCCATTAGAAGTTCAAGATAACTTTAGTATACATATGAATGATAAAATGGTAATGGTGATGGTGATCATATTAAAGGAATAAATAGTTAAAATATGCAGGACAAAAAAGGATTAGTACAGATATTTATAATCTTAATAAGAACGATCTTCTTTTACAGCCTTGGAACATTTTCAGTCTGCGTTTTCCCTTTGTACAAACACAGAACAAAATAAAGGAGGTTTCCTGTGTTTTCAAAAAAAGCCAAATATCATGCATTCTCCTCCTTTGTCTCAAGAGGACAGCTGGTGTAGGGAGCTATGGGCTGTGATAGCCATGCCATATAAAGACATGAACAGTATGTAGATAAGCAGGGACGCTGCTGCCATGAGGTGAGTTGAGAAACTCGCCTTGGTGGCAGTGTGTAAGTTACCAGGGGTGACAAATATCCCTTCCTGGGAACTTTAAAAGCCAAAATTAAATTGGAATTTCGGGCAGGAACAGAAAGGCCACCGCAGGGCAGCAAGGACACCTGGGATACCACTGTAAATAAGCAGGTAAAGATTAGTGAAGCCCAAACCATAAACTGTATCTGTGGTTGGTAGCTAACTGTATATTTTTTATCTATATAGAGTTAGGGCTCCTGCTTTATTCAGTTTTGACCTGTAAGCTTGAATGCCAAGGATAGCCACTTTTAATATTTGGTCAATTATTTGATTAGAATTTTAATTAATATTACTGTAAAACTTAATTGAGTTGTGTTGTCAATAAATCTGAATTATAAAAGCCCAAAGCTATCAATCAGATTGTCTCAAATGTTTTAGGCTAAGGGGATAACTGTATAAGCAACATGTTAATTAGAAATAAAATCTCACATTTTTGCAAAACACTTCACATAGAGCATGCTAAATTATATTCAGAATGCAAGACAGTGTATAAAAATCCATTATATGAAAACAGGGAACTCAGTTATTCAGTTATATCTCATGTAACTTTTTATTCTATACTTTATTAAGGAAGGTATTTTTGTCTCAGGCATCTTGGAAATACTCTTGGATCCATAATCGTATATCACATATCCTCTTCCTTATGTTCTTTTTACTCGTAATTCTATCTCATGTTCCTTCATAATAATTAACAAAAACTGTAGTATTCTATAAAAAACATTTTTACATACAATAAATACAGTATTTATATATGTAAATTTTATCTTTTATTGATACATTCCTATTTGTATAGCTTCTGGAAATAGAAAAATCCTTTGAACAAGCAAAATTGCAGTATTTACAGAAAAAAAGGTAAGTTACTTACCATGATTTTCTGCTCTGGCTAGTTTCCTTATTTGCCTTGAACAGAAGGCTGCCTAAATTGTCTATTTATGCCATGTAACTAGCTTTTAGAAGCATACACTAGTCATGCAAGAAATTTTCAAAAAAGTCACAAATGGGAAAGCAAAATATGTATCAGAGTTAACATTTCTGTCCAACCACTCCATGTCACATGTACTTTGAAGTAACTATATAAAATTGGTGGGATACAGTATGTTCACACAATATATAAAATGAATGAAAAAGATTTTTTTGGAAATGTAACAATATGTGCCATATGTACTGTACAAGAAATTCTTCTAGTAATGAGAGCCTGATAGCAGCCTGGCATTTTACAAAGAAAATGGCTCTGTCAGGAAGGCTGGAATAAGTAACTTATTATTTTACATTCATACATCTCTCTTTGTGAAAGCTTTTTAAAATATTTGTAAAAATGGTAGAGAATAGATTGGTCAGGTTGACTGAGTGGGGCTTAATCGTTCTAACCCATGGGAAATAAGCAGGCACTCACCGAATCCCATGTAGTAGGGCCTAATGAAAAATAAATATTTTATGTAAACATAGGTAAGGTATACAGCTTTGTGCATTCTGTGCTTCTAATGCATTAATTATCCTCTTATCACCCGCTTTTTGCATTTGTTCCTTGTTATCCCCATTGCTGATAGTTTGGGGCATGAACAAACTTTGCCAAAAACAAGATAAATGCAAGTTATACACTAAATGGGAGTATTGGGAGTTTCCTTAAATGAGAAGGATCTAGGGTTTTTGTAGATAACATTTTGTCTAATTCTGGGCAGTGTCATTCTGTGGCTACTAAAGCAAATAAAGTTCTGTCTTGCATAAAAAAGGGCATTAACTCAAGGGATGAAAACACAATTATGCCTCTTTATAGGTCCCTGGTAAGGCCTTATCTGGAGTATGCAGTGCAGTTTTTTACTCCAGTCCTTAAGAGGGATATAAATGAGCTGGAGAGAGTGCAGAGACGTCCAACTAAATTGGTTAGGGGGCTGGAAGACTTAAATTATGAGGGTAGACTGTCAAGGTTGGGGTTGTTTTCTCTGGAAAAAAGGAGCTTGCGAGGGGACATGATTACACTTTTTTATGTGCATTAGATGACATTATAGACAAATAGCAGGGGACCTTTTTACCCATAAAGAGGATCCCCGTACCAGAGGTCACCCCTTCAGACTAGAAGAAAATAACTTTAATTTAAAGCAACGTAGGTGGTTCTTTACAGTGAGGTCAGTGAGATTGTGGAATGCACTGCCAGGTGATGTTGTGATGGCTGATTTTGTTAACGCTTTTCAGAGTGGCTTGGATGATTTCTTGGACAGATATAATATCAAATGCTATTGTGATACTAAACTCTATAGTTAGTATAGATATGGGTATATAGAATTTATGTGAAGGTATGCAGGGGTGTGTGTATTGTCTTTTTTCAACCTGAACTATGTCACTTTGTAACACTTGGTACCCAAATATATTCTACTTGATTCAAACCAACAGGACAGGGTTACCACTACTATGAGTAGTTCGTAATGGGGGGGGGGTTAAAATGGGATTTCCAAGGTCTGATCCGCCACCACAATGCATCACACTGTTATAAACTAGTACAAGTTTGAGATAATCAAACAAAAAGGCAACACAGCACAAACATGTGTGAACTCGTTTGAAACATACAATGTACCCTTATTTTGAATTCCTAGACATCTTCATTGTCTAACCATGTCAGAATTTGTTATATATCCAACATTTGCCCCTTAATAATCTCTGAGGGCTTCACTCCAATTTGTATGTGACAGACAATATGTTTGCATGTTACAATTCTCTAAGAAGGTGTACTGCACCTAAGCATCATTCTTTGACTCCTGCAAACCTTATTTAACTATGCCTTTGTTGTTCACCCAAGCTGGCGCTGCGCCTGGAAAATATTCATAGGATAGATATGTCACAAATCAACAGCCAGTTTTGCATGCACGGTCTGCATCTGCTGTAGTCAAACCTTTTTCCCTGCAAGTATTCTAGCTTAGTTTGAAGCAAACTGTACTTCAAAGTGATGGGATCAATATTTATGCCCAAAAAGCTTCAACAAGACATACGACTCACCATCTTTTCTCTGGTCAGCAGAGCCCCAAAGTGCTGTTTCCTGCAACCTCAGAGCCCACCAGGCTCAACACATAAAATTAAAATGAAAGTAATAAAGTGGTGAGGTACAGCCAGATTCGTAAATCACTATAGTAAAAAAAAAAAAGACTCAAAAAAATGAATGAAATATAATAAAAGCACTTGGGAACATATATCCAGATAATGTGCTTTTTATGCTTTTTAAAACAATTAATTAATGAAGGAAACTGGATTTTAACAGGTGGTAAGACAAGAAAAACTTACAAACATCTGTTTTTGCATTCGTAAAACTTTCAGGTCGTTTGTACTGCAGAATCAGTTAAAGCATAGCCTAATTAATTAATACAGAACTAATATTTTGACCTTTTAAACATTGTGGAATCCTGTATATTAAAAAATGGCCCTGTTTCTTTCTGTGGCACTAGCCAGCATCATTTAATTTTAAAATTCATGTTAAAATCATACTACCTTAATAAATAGCCAACTCTAAGGGGTCTATTTATTAAAGGACGAGTTTTAAAGGGCAAAAAAATCCAGATTTTCGAGGAAAAAAATAGAATTTTTCAAGATAAATTATGCTCTGAAGCTGCTTAAAATTCAAATCCAAAAAAACTCCAGTTAAAACCTGTTAAAATCATGTAAAATTCAACCTTTGGAGCATGTTTTTTACCTTCGGGATTCTCTAAAGTTTCTATTATCTGAAAAATGTGAGTTTTTGCCCTACAAATCGATACAGTTTAGTTCAAGAAAGTTGTACAATTCAAATTGACTCTCGATTTTGTTTAGTTTTTTCACAGAGGATTTTTTGAGAACTTTTATTAGTAAATGAAGGGGATTTGGGTTTGGGAGTTTGGTCCAATTTTTTATGACAAACTGAAAAAGTGAAGTTTTAGTATATAACTCCCTTAATTCCATGACGGACGAGTTTTGAAAAGTTTAGAGTTATGGATATAGTTATATGAGATTGATGCATCTTTAAAGGAGAAGGAAACCCAGTCGGCGCAAAAATACTCCCCCCCTCCCGTGTGTTGCCCACCCTCCCTCCTCCCCCTGGCCTACCTGTCCCGCTGGGCAAATGCCCCTAACTTGTTACTTACCCTTCTGCGCAGGTCCAGTCCACGGAGTTCACAGGCACCATCTTCTTCCACGCGATCTTCTTCCTGCTTTGACCGGCGTTTTGGCGCATGCACAGTAGGAGCATTTTGCCTGTACTGCGCATGCGCCAAAAGTCACAAAGTTTTCCGATTTCACTTCGTGACTTTTGGCGCATGCGTAGTAGATCGTACCAGCGAAATGCTCCTACTGCGCATGCGCCGGTCAAAGCAGGAAGAAGATCGCGTGGAAGAAGATGGCGTCGGTGAACTCCGTAGACTGGACCTGCGCAGAAGGGTAAGTAAGACGTTAGGGGCATTTGCCCTGCGGGACGGGTAGGCCAGGGGGGGGAGGGAGGGTGGGCGACACACGGGAGGGGAGGAGGGTTTTTGCGCCAACTAGGTTTCCTTCTCCTTTAACTTTTGCATACCAGCAGTACAACCCCCATATATTTTATGTTGTTTTTATGGTCCATAGTCTCAAAGGACTTACAAAAATATATCGTAGTTAATATCTAAATACCTAATTTTATAGCTTACACTTTTTTAACAAGACAGCCTCTGGAAGTTGTTTTTTTTTTGTTTTAAAGCACAGTTTATAATTTTTTTTCCTGCAGATTCGTGAGAAATGAAATCAGCTGGCAATTTTTTTATTTGAACAATGTGCTATTTTTGGTAATGTTTGCAAATAGCAGTTCTTGAAGTTCTGAGGTTAAGCTGTATGTGGAATCACACGATAATGCAAGTGTTCAGTGTGTGCACATTCCGATCTTTAGGACTGAGCTCAGTGGACACTGGAGTCTTTGTTTATAGATCCCATATATCCCATCATTAAATATGACATGCAAACAATAGTAACACAATGCTCTGTTGGTTATAAACATTCCTGGATGTTTTCTGTGTATACCATGTACAGAGCAAGCTCTCTATTTTAAGTTACAATTGTTTTATTTTTGTGTGTTCAGTTTGTAGCCATTTGTTTTCATGCTGTAATAGTGCTGTGAACAGTAAACATTTTGTACCATTAAATGGCATATTTAACTGCATAATTATATGCATGGTACGGTTAAACATTGGTCAGAAAGCTTTATGATACATTGTAAATGCATTAGAAAAGGAGTGCAGAGGCCTAAGGCAATACAGTCAAGTCGCAGTAAAGTCACCATGCAGTGTTCATCCCTGATTGCAACCATTTTTTGTTCCACCAGTTATTCCTCTGTGGAGCATATTTATTAAAATGTAAGTTTGCTGCAACTTTGCCGATAATTGCACAAAAAAAAATAGAGCTTAATTTTTTTTTTAGCTACCTAAAAAACATAAATACGGGACAAAAACAGCATTTTCGGGAAACAGTTTTTCTACATGAGTTTGTAACATATAGCTAATGGAAGTCTTTAAAAAAAATCTTGCTATCTAAAAATTGAGATTCTACTGAGAAGTGTATTTCCAACATTCAAGCAAGTTAAAAAACTGTTAAAAAACTGTTAAAAAATGAGAATTTTAATACAGGTATGGGACCTATTATCCTGGGTGTTCGGGATCTGGGGCTTTCCGGATAATGGATATTTATGTAATTTAGATCATTACAAGTACAAGGTATTGTTTTACTATTACAAACAAAAAGGAAATCATTTTTAAAAAAAATTTAATTATTTGGATAAAATGGAGTATATGGAAAATGGCCTGTTTGTAATTTGGAGATTTACAGATAATAGGTTTCTGGATAACTGATTCCATAATGTAAATATAGGAAAACAGCAATTAAGGGAAAAATTTTGAAAATCTGGCAGTGTATTCCGCAGAAAAACAGGAATTGCAAGAAAATTTGTGATTGCAATAGTGTATTTCCCAGAAAAAAAACTACCAGGCAAGGAAAAAATGGGCCAAGTGGAGAGAAGAAAAATAAATACTCTGCAGTAAGTGTATTTTACAAGTGCCCATTGGACAGTGCACTTCAGCAAACAAACAGTGCACAGATGGCTTCAGCAGGAAAATGTTAACAATTGTGCTTGTGGGGGGCCCCACTGGGGGCAGTATGGGGGTGGAGAGAAGCAGTGCAGGGGAAACGGCCTGGCAATGTGCCCAGCCAAAATAGCCTTGGGGAACACTGTCTGATTTTCAGTAAATATGCCCATGGGGGCAGCTTTATAAAGATTCTACCATTCAGGTTTAGGGAAATGATTGCAACTTAGTTCCTGAACTCATGGTTACTGCAAAAGATTGCTTTTACTTCTGCCAAATGGGTTTTTAAAAAAACAAAGCAGCATTGTAAGTTTTGACCACCTAATACCTGTCAGGCTTTTTATGTTTGTCAAAAACTCTTTTACTGATAACTTTCAGAAACACCCCTTTGGGTAGACTGTCGTAGTAGGTTATTAGGATATGGTCTAAAAGTGGTTATATCACTACATGTGTTTTGTGATAAACTCTGATTAAGAGATTTGAGGATATGAACATTGTATTTTGTACCAGATTGTAAATGTTTCCAAACAGAACCTTTTCTACAATTCAGCTTTTTTTTGTTTTTAGCATTTATTTGTTAATTTATTTATTTTTTGCTAGTAAACAGATTATTTTGTCATAACATTACCATTGTCTCTAATGGACTTCCTTGTTTTGTTCTAAGGAAAATGCAATTTGTTTGGATCTTGAACCATATAGTATGCCTAATCATTATGAATAGATATATTACATTGACTAAATTCCATTTAAATACTCTCTGAACTAGTTTAAGAATACATTTATAATTGTTGTTTAAGGAGTATGAGACATCTCCTCCTTATTAATATGTTTCCAGAAACCATATCACATTTTTAACAGGATATTTTGCTTTGATATAATGTGTCAGTATGCTTTTCTTCTACACTGTGATTTCAATAAAGAGCATGTAGAAACACATGCTTGTTTACAGGAATTTAAAAGATGATGTTCTAAAATGTATTGAATTCCATTTTTTATACATTATTTTAAAACAATGAACAATTCATTCATAAAAATTATAGCCTGAAAAACGTTTTTTCTATAAATAATGTACACTCACAAATAAATAGAACATTTCCTTTTAGCTTTACCATCGTGGTGCAACTCATCTAAACCCTACATTTAATAGTAAATAGACAACATATTAAATGGTCAAACTGAGAAATGTTATTGTTTTCTTAAAAATATATGGTCCATTAGATTGATTACCAGCTACATGTTGACTTTGGGACAGGGGCATGTTTGCCACTGTATTCCAGGGCAATTCAGTGCTATATTAATCTACATGTACTATTTGCCATTTTGTCTATGCATATTTGTTTAATGCAAAATTGCTATATATGGCCACCTGACTCCTGTGGTAGGAGAGGCATGTTCCTTCTGATTATTATTATTATTCTTTTTCAAGCTTTTATGAAAGATTCTAGATGGTCCCAGAGGAACATATAATTATCTATTTATTAATGGTCGAGTTTTGTTTTCTCTAAAAATCCAATTTTTTTAGTGAAAAAAATCAGATGAAAAAAAAAATTAAAAAGTAAATTAGCCAAATTAGTGAATGGGAGTTAGGTCAAGTTTGTTTCTGGTAAAATATGAGAAAAAAAAAACGAATTTAAGTAAATATCCCCTATGTGTTGAAGGCGACTACCATGACATGTGTCTTCTGAACCACCAAAGTGAGGGGACCCTAACGTACTTTATGCCCAACAACTTGTCTCATCTCGCTTCTTAAGCCATCAGGGGGAGAATATCAAAAAAAAAAAAATATGGAGAGGATATCTTTCTTTTAGTTGAAAAGACTAAAAAACAATCTCTAGATAACTTAAGCTGTCCTGCTTGAAAGTCTTTTGTGCTTTGACTGGTCTGTAGATTATGAACAGGAAGCAATATATAGATACAAACACTTATTAATACTTATTTTGAAAACATACTGAAGGGGAGCTATGGTCTTGTGCTTATTTTATTGTCTGCATTTAGCTCTGATGTTTACAGTATCTGAGTTCCTTTCTTGAGACAGCCACAACGTAACCCTTACAGAGTCGGGAGTTACCAGATTTCGCATTGTCTCCTGTCACTTTCATGCATTCTGAAGATTTCACAATTGCAGGCAAAAATTCAGTGTGCGCATGTGCGGATTACTTCAGTGACGTCAGCTTCAGGAGAGGTTTTTGTGCATGTGCATGACATCACTTCCTGTGATGTCACAGACCCAAACATTTTTGGCAGCACACTTGCATGTGCCACAAATCCTCCAGCAATCGATTGTAAAAAGTTGCCAGATCTGCCTTTATTATAAATGGAAAGTTAGAATGATATTTATAAAACAGGTTCTGTTATGCAATAGATAGCCCTTGAATAACGTTTCACAGTGTCGCATTTCTCTTCATCCTTTGACTCTCTTCAATCCAATATCTCAGCCACCTCCTGTCCTAATATGGCTACCTCTGTCTACTACAGCACTCTCATCACTGCCCTCAATGAACTTGGGTGCCAAAAGTTAGGCACCCCAAGTGATTGTATATACTTACCAGAAACTCTGGGCCTATCAGCAGAAAACTGCACCGGTTAGAGGGTTCCTCCAGGGAGAACCACAGAGTGATCGCTCTCTTCACGCGGGTGCGCATGCGCAGAAGCGGTAAAAGCCGAATTTAAATGAAGACGTCAGCTATTTCGTTTTATTGCACATGCGTCTGCCCCAGGGAATTTGAAGAAGGAAGTCAAATGTTTCGTAGTTCTTGCTGGAAGAATCCCCGGACCGGTGCAGTTTTCTGCTGATAAGAACACCGACCTGGGGTTTCAGGTAAGTAAATACAATCACGTAGGGGTGCCTAACTTTTGGCACCCCCAAGTAAATAGGCCTTTGCTTCTCCTTTAAAAGCAACTATATGATTGCTAGTTGTTCTATATTATTACACCTGGAGCAACGTTTGCTAGTTGTTCTGTATTATTACACCTGGAGCAACGTTTGCACTTTTATTTTAGTTCAGTTTTTTACAAACCCTCCCTGTTTGCAACATGAAACACTTTCACCCTTATTTTTATAATGACCGATACGTGTAAAATAAACCCATGTAGCGAGTTCACTGTAGTGCTGTGGTTATAAAAAGCATTGCAGCTTTTGTCTCTCGTACATTTCTTTTCTATAAAGATTTTCAGATTCAGAGGTGATCACCAGGGAGAAATTGTCTTGTCCTGTGGTTAAAAATATCACTTTGATGGACAGTTCTGTATTTTTAAACAGTAAAACTGTATGCCTTAGGACCCATGGGCATGCTAAAATCATTCCAAATGTCCTATTGATTGTGCCATATGTTAGCACTAATTATATTAGAAGCTAATATAAAATACAGCATTCTGAGCATAGAGCTCTAAAGGATACACATCAAAGGCTGCTTTAGCAATTGCCTGCTAGAAAGATATTGCTAAATATATTGCCTGCAAGCATATGTTTGCTGTTTTATATTTTGCACATTATTCTCTCCGCTCTCGCCGTATGGATGAGGGTTATTGGTTGTATGATAATTATTTTAACCCCAGTCAATAGAGAAGGGCTCTGAATGTATTGAATGGCACTGTTCGATAGAGTTGTTTAGCATTTTCATATTGCTCAGATCCAACTTAGATGAATATCTAGATTGCTGTTTACTGCAACATACACATCTGACATTCATCATTTCAATAAACAGTTATATTATTTGACATAATAAATGCATGCTCAGCCATCCTTATTAAAGTAGATAAGGCTAGAAAAATATAAATGTAATGATTTTATGATATTTTATCTGGTTGTGGTTAGTGATATTTGCTTTTCTTCTGCAGTTTGCTGTATGCTCTAGTCAATTCTTTAGGTGTATAAAGCTCAATCTTATACCACCTACTGTATATTAATCACTCACTCTAATGGTAGAGTTTATCAAGATGAGAAACTAAAGGCTTAGAGACAGATTTATCTTTGTTTGAATGAGGCAATCTTGCAGGATTTCTATTAAAATATAAGTAAGCCTGAATAAGGGAGCACCACCCCTAAATCAAAGAGAAACAGACAAATGGTGTGCAGGGTTATATGGATAAATAGTAGCACAAAAGAGAAAAAGATTAACCCTTAAAGTTGCACCACCCCATCTTTAAATCCGAGGACTCAAGGAACAATAAAACTTAACTTTTAATAAATAAATTAAAACCGTAAGTCCAGAGGAGCGTTTAAAATAAGGTTAGGGACAGGGAGGCAAAGAACCCGAATTCAAATGGGCAAAAAAGTACACAGCATACAGTGGGTGTTTGGGATGTCAAAGAGTAACCCACGAGCCTACAAATGTAAATACTGGTAAGTCACATACAATCATTTAACAGCCATAAGTCGGGGTAAACCTTGTATGATGGCTTTTAGGCCTTAAAATATCCACCACCCCTTCACCCTCAAGCACACCCTCCCATAGCCAAAGAGAGAGAAGCCAGTGTATTATGGCTGTATGTCGATTAACCCTGAATTAAATCAGGTAAATTAAATACATAAACTGCCAACCCTGGCATGCGAGTGCTGGTAGGCAGCAGAGTTCAGTTAATAAGCCATAGACTGAGATAGGGATTAACACAAAGCGCAATCAGGTCTGGTGCACCACCCCTTCACCCTCAAGCGCCCCCTCCCCTTTTCCAAAGTAAGCAACCAAAGTAGCCGTATTCAATTAGTTTTAGATTTAAATGGAGGTAAAGATTCTATCCCAGCCACAAAATCACCGTCGAGAACCCACCCCTTCACCCACAGAGCTTCCCACCCGTTTCTGCTGTGAAGCGGTAGCCCAAAGATAAACAACCAAAGTAGCCGTATTCAATTAGTTTTAGATTTAAATGGAGGTTAAGATTCTATCCCAGCCACAAAATCACAGTCGAGAACCCACCCCTTCACCCACAGAGCTTCCCACCCGTTTCTGCTGTGAAGTGGTAGCCCAAAGATTCTTTGTAGATTCAGCCCCCCTGCCTAACAATTCTAAAATGCGCCTGACGCGCGTTTCACCTGCATATCACATTAAAATATGCTAGTTTGATTGATTTGACCAAAATAGATACAGGTATTCAACATATTGTCCAACCTTCTAGGGATTCTTTACATCAGACCCTCAAAGATAATGACTGGTCTGTAGGCGATGTTGCTTTTAAATTGATCAGTATCTATAGTGGTTGATATTAACCACAGAACTAGTTTGCTAAGGAATTGTTTCTGAATCAATTTATTTTTATCAAGTTTGTGGTCTTCAAGCTTTGGTCATATATGAAAACCGATTGCAGATGGGCAGTTACCCATAGCAACTACTTCAAAATTACTTTTAGCTTCTAACTTGCAGCAATCTGCTCAAAGTTGTTGACCCAGATTGGTGTTGTTTATGTTGAAGAAGAGGCACATAAGCAGTGATATGTTAACTAGTGTATGAACACACTTTTGCTTTAGTGAGAAGGTTGCATATGAACGATATATCATGTTAATAGATCATGGTAATGCATCTCTAAATCGGGTTTGCTTTTATTGCAGTACAGCACATCAGCTTTACCTGTACTATATGCCTCAATGCTCATTTTGGAAACATGCATCTGTCTTTAGAACACAGTTATGTATTGTAAATATTCTGCCACAGCGGCAATACCCAACAACACAAGTATCAAACCTGACTCTTTTAAATGTGCTATTAACAAGTACATACCCCCAATGTATAGAAACGTGGAAGTTATTAGCAAGAACATCAAAAAGATTTATATTGACAGCTTTCTATAGACTTTTCCTTTTGATGTCTTCATAGCTTCATTTTATATACATCAAAGTACATATTAATGACAAGGAAATAATTAATGGGTACTAAGACTGTTATTACGATGGTGCTCAAGGGCACAAGCAGCCATGTGCCAGAATAGTGCCATTGTATAAAAGTGATACAGTATATGTGGCCAGGACATAAATCACCCCAATGACTTAGTAAAACATTTGCAATGAAAACAGGATCAAAATAAGCCCTAGAGCTTCACTTAAGTTTTAAGGGGCATCTTTGCCTTTTCAAGTTCAAACAATGGTTTAGCCTATTCAAAGTCAAATGCTGAATTAGTGCTAAAATAGAAACTGCAGTAGGAGGGTTACAGCTTTACACACCACTGATATAAATTCTGCAACTGCTGATGTGCAATGCTATTCTTTTGCTGTATGGCATGTTCCAAATGTTGACTCTCTCTTGGTTTTGTGAATTTTCACGTGTATAACAAATTCAGGGACACTAAGGGGCAGATGTATTAAGGGTCGAATATCGAGGGTTAATTAACCCTCGATATTCGACTGGCGAATTAAAATCCTTCGACTTCGAATATCGAAGTCGAAGGATTTTGCGCAATTCGTTTGATCGAAGGAATCCATCGATCGAAGGATTATCCTTCGATCAGAAAAATCTTGCAAAGCCTATGGGGACCTTCCCCATAGGCTAACATGGACTTTGGTAGCTTTTAGGTGGTCGACGTTTTTTCTTAAAGTGACAGTACTTCGACTATCGAATGGTCGAATAGTCGAACGATTTTTAGTTCGAATCATTCGATTCAAAGTCGTAGTCGAAGGTCGAAGTAGCCCATTTGATGGTCGAAGTAGCCAAAAAAACACTTCGAAATTCGAAGTTTTTTTCCCTCTATTCCTTCAATCGAACTTAGTGAATGGGCCCCCAAATATAAAGGTCAGGTTAGGTCAGGTGCACATGCCCTGACCTAACACTTGCTTGTTAAAAATCTTAGAGGGAGAAATAGAAGGTAGCGTTCACCAGACTGTTGCGGAGACCAGGTTATATGTACCCAGATGCTTTCACAGTGATATTCTATCAGACAGCTGTAATGATTAGATGACACTTCTTTGGTGGTCCTGGTGCATGCTCCCCAGACCCATAGCTTCAGTAGAATCAATACCTTTAAATCAAGGCCAGACAAAAGATGTTAACGGTCCAGCAGCAGTAATTATAAAATAATATTTTTACACATCAAAGGGCTAGCCCCTTTGAAATGTAATAAGCACTTATTTTTCGTGGTATAATTTTAATAAGTATGTACTGAATCCACTATTTTTCAATCAAATCCTAAATCCTTCATGAAAGATTCTGAATGCAAATTAGGGCAAGGAAAGATGAAAGTGAACCATGTGCTACACGTGCAGGTAATTTTTTTTAAAACGTCCTTGTTTGTGACGAAAAGTCACGTGATTTTAAGGATTTGGCCACGCACTTGGATTTAGCTGAATCTGAATCCTGCTGAAAGAGGCCGAATGCCGAACCAAATCCCAGATTTGGTGCACCGCTAATAAAAAGGACTGGCATATTTTCTGGAAAATACACTAGCCTTCTCGTCTCATGTTTCGTCTCTTGTGGGCCCCGCCGGCCCAGAATACAGCTAATAAGTCCCGAAAAATTCAAGGGTTTTTTCTCTACAAAAAAATTGTGCTTTTCCCTTTTAAAACTCTGATCAGATTAAATCTAAGTTTTGTAAATAACCCCCTAAATGTGTTCAAAAGCCTCTAAAACCAGTAAAATTCTACCTTCACTATCCTTATAGTTAAAAATAAAATTGTTTAGACATAAAAAGGGTGGAGGGTAAATGATTAACCACTGAATTTCACAGGATATTTTAACCAAAAATGCCAGAAGAGTTCATGTAAGCTTGGATACATACATGCTCTGATATTCTCCAGTTCAATTTCTATGTGCAATTTACAGTATTTAAACATATTGTGCATATTTTATCTGGTTAATTGCCATTAGCTATTTGTAGACAACATTAAAATGCAGGTAAGCGACAAACAGTAACAAATTCATCTTAATTTTCAAGGAAAAAAAAAACCTGATCATTTGTTACTTGGTGCTTTGGCACTTGTGATTTATACCTATTGTTTTCTGAAAGGAGATAAAGTTGATGAATGGCTCAGTCATACACTTCATATATTTCTAGTGCACTTGTACAAGATTTATCCAAGGTCTGCAGTAGCATTTAAAGTTTTTTTTTTAACGTATCATTAAATTACATTATGACAGCATCTGTACGTTTGCTGTGTTACTGGAATACATTTAATTGCAGTAGTTGATTTTATAGAGAAACTTGTTCAATAATTCTATCTTCCTGTCCCATAATGTCAGATTCTATTCCCTGGTTGCCATATAAACTACCCTCCTGTCAGATCTCTATCTGGATGATGGGACTTTACTTGTTAAATATATGAGGGAGATATTATCATCCTATAATATTATCATAATACTATACAATCTTAAGACTAAATCAATAAATCTGTATTTACTTGCATATTCAGCTAAATAAAGAATAAAAATCAGTCGTATTATAGCCTTAAGTCTACAACATTATTGTAATAAATGGGTTTCAAATATAATCCATGATATCAGTAAGAATGTTTTGCTATTTTTCTTATCCAAGGCAACTATATAAAGAAGATCTCATATAAAAATCTGAATACAGCGTGCAAAATGGGACTGCAATTTTTTTGGTATGTTGCACATTGCATATGGCTGTGTGCAAATATCCGCATGCCTCTTCACTTTATTTCAGAGCGTAGAGTCCTGCGCGAGTCCATTTTTTGGAACCTGTACCTGCAACCTGCAATCTGCAACCCGAATTCTTACCCGCTAGGACCCGCTACCCGACCCGCAAGTTCCTTATCCGCAACCCGCAAGTGCCTTATCCGCAACCTTGACCCACGACCAGCTGACCATCAAGAATCAGGAAGTGCTGTCATTGTCAACCGGAAGTGACATTATCGGAAGTAGGCGTGATCAGAAAAAAGGACTGCGTCTATACCCGCACCCGGAACTTCTAGGGTACCGCAGGTTTTTGCGGGTAACCCGTTGGTACCCGACATGCTGCTGGACAAACCCGCAGAACCGCCGACCCGCGTCTATACCCGCACCCAGAACTTCTACCTGCAACCCGCAGGGTACCGCAGGATTTTTCCGTGGCTTGGCTGCCTACCCTAGTGGTAACTTGTTGAAAGGTCTGAGTATTATAATGCCTAAATACTTTCCCTGTCTACCGAAAGCATTCAGCTTGGCTTTTTGCCCGGTGCTGGTATGTATTTAACAGCAGGGGGTACTTAAAAGCCAGATCCTTTCCTATTACCCAGCCCTCAGTCTATCTGTGCATAGAGTATAGTGATACCTTGTGGTTTATATGTGATGATGGTGGGGCAAAAAAGAAAGAGGTTTTTGTATTTTAGAGGACTTAGATTGTGAGGAATATTTACAGCATGGGGGCAATGTGGGGTCTGTTAATAAAGTTATCACATTATGGTCAAGCACCTTGAATGATACAATGCCACAGAAAAATTCTGAAATCACTGTTTCAAAAAACTGAATGACAGAAGTACAGAGACCAAAATCCAAAAATCCACTCCTCTGGGTACTTTGTCATTCAGATTTTGGGCACCTATTAGAGTTTGTGTTCCTGATTGGATGATTTAATGGGAAAGGCTACTTCCACATCAATATTTTTACTTTTAGATTAAAGATTATGAGATTAATTTAATATTTAGATAATCACATTAGCATATTGTAAAGAACTCTTGAGACAAAAGGAGAAACCCCATTCTAGGTTTTGTAAGGCTCTACATCATATCCACACAGAGCCACTTGTGATGTTCATGTAAGATACAGGTTATTAAATAATGCATTATTTACAGCCAGAGCAGAACATGGGAGATGTTCTACCCCTGTGATGTTAACATCAAAGTGGAACCTTTCAGGTTGACTTCAAAGTCTCTTCTACTTTGGGGTTAACACACAGTACAGTTAAAACATGTCTGAAACTTTACTCAGTGTCAGTGTCAAGGTGAAGACCTTTGTAAAGGTCACTAATAATATTTTGTATCTAGATTTACAGTATAATCAGAGAAGTATTCTGGGATAATATGGCAGCAATATATTCTCACTTTTTATTGGTTTGTTTATGCATTAAGTTGGTAGTTGGGAACCTAATAATCTTTAAAGATTTCAAGTGAAATGAATAATGTTAATTAATATTACCCTTGGGCGCCGATCTATACTGATGTAGTCGCCTTTTATTTTTCATGCAGCACATGACATCATCACACATGGCACGAAATTCAAATATTTAAAGGTGCCACACTCTATTTTCACTGCCCAACTCAGGTCTATTCTGAGATAGTCTTCATCTGATTTACTGTTCTTGACCCTTGCCTGTCCTTGACCATTTCTATTTTGCTTCCTGAACAGACCATTGCCTGTTACTGACTACTCTTCTGGATCCAGGATTCTGTACTGTGCTGACTGATTAGTATTGACCCTGGCCTGTTTCCTGTGTAATTTTTCTGTGTAATTTATCTATGCTGTGTCAGGACAGTGGTCGACTTCTGCAGCAGGTTGGATGCCCATGGGTATCAGCAAAGAATGTGGGTGGTGGGTTGGGAGGCAGATTATGCTCTTCCTTCTCCCTTCTTCAGATGATGCCACTTTCAGTGACTTCACCTTTAATCTTTCTTTAATTGTCGCCTTTTCACATAATTTGAGGAAATCTGGAGCTCATTATACAGAAGGTTTATTAGTATGCTCGTAACTTGTTTAACTACCATCTCCTCTTGCCAAAGTTGCTTTAAAGAACCAAACAAAACATCAAAGATACAAGGCGCACACACTTAAAAATACAAAAAATACAAAAAGCAAATATGTGCGAGGTGCTAATCCTAAACGAGGCTACCCATCTGTAGTTTCCAATAAATCATGCATGAAACAAAAAAATAAGGAAAGCACACTCTGTTAAATCAAATGAGGAAAAATTTATTACATGCTAGTTACCCCACATGGCAACAGCATGTCGCCCTACGTGTTTCGACCTGCAAAGGTCTTCATCAGGGGCACAAAAAATCATAAAATGAAGACCTTTGCAGGTCGAAACGCGTAGGGCGACATGGTGTTGCCATGTGGGGTAACTAGCATGTAATAAATTTTTCCTCATTTGATTTAACAGAGTGTGCTTTCCTTATTTTTTTGTTTCATGCTTTAAAGAACCAAAGCAAGTTGGATCATCAAAGATTCTGGAGTTTTAGCATTTGCTGTGTTTAGTGCAAGAAATAACAAAAAACATTAATATTTCTTACACACAAAAAACATTAATATTTCTTAAATTATACAGAAGGGAGAAAATATTTTAAGAACCTACTCATGTAGAAAAAGAGGGAACAATGCCTTTTTAAAAAGAAGTGAAGACAATATAAGAGAAGGGTAGAATTAAACTATTCAATGAAATTCTTTACATATAATTACCTGGAAGTTAAAGTGGCTATTCACCCCTATTTTTGTATAATAAAAGAAAATTTTGTTCTACAATACTTTCCAATATCCATTAAACATTTAGATTGACTATAGAAACAATGAAGCAGAAATCGTCTCTCCTCTCACCAAGACTTGAATTCCATCAATGCCTTATTCTCTGTCTTCTCAGTTCTGTTGCATTCAACAAATAGGGGCACATTTATCAAGGGTCGAATTTCGAAATTAATGTGAGTTTTTTGAAACTCCCATAAACTCGAAAATTTGACCTATCGAAATGTATTAATAAAATCGAATTTTATCAGCACGGACGAATTTAATCGATCCGAAAACTTGAATCGAATTTGATTCAGATTAGAAAAACCTGAATCAAATTTAAAAAAAATCAAGTTTTTTATCTCTGAAAACTCAAATGTCAGGATGGCTGCAAACATCATCAAATTCTTCCCTGGACCTCTCCCATTGACTTATAAAGCAATTCGGCAGGTTTAAGGTGGCGAATAATCAAATTTGAATTCTTAAAGGGCCAGAGTATGCTAAATCTCGAAATTTGAATTCGAATTAAAACTCGAATCAAGTTTGGATAATTCACAATTCGAATTTGAGAGTTTTAACCAAAAAAATAAATTAGAAAATCTGCCCCTTATTGTTAATTATTCTTAAATTTGTTATCTACTTGTTTATATAAAACACATTTCAAGAGGTGGGGAAGCACTGGCATAACTATAAAAGAAGCAGACCCCGCAAGTCAGGCTCCCCAGTGACTTCTTGGTTTGCTTCCTCTACAGTTATGCCAGTACTTCTCTTACCTTACTCTATACTTTTTTTGCAGGGGGGGTCCAGTGCCCCCTGCAAACAACCTACACAATCTGTTATCATGGTTAGGTTCATGTTCTTTTACATCCTAGCGGTCCCCAAACTGGGTTGGGTCTGAGTCTTTATGATTTAGACACCTTGATTTCTATATACAGTTGAATGTTTGAAAGAGTGTATTATTCCTAGATGTACTAAATTATTTGTTTAGCAGATAATACATTATTATATTTTATTTAAAAGTGTCCCAGCCAATTTCGCAACAGCACATGAAATCAAGACGCCAACGGGGTTATTTATCAAAGTCTGAATTTATCTCAATATTTTCTGGTACAAACTCAGATCAAATCCGCTCAGGTTTTTATGCTTATTTGTTATTACATTTTCCCGAAAATGTGCTTTGCGGGAAAAAAAAATCAGATTTTCACGAATTTAACCGATTTTTCATCCGAATTTCGCCATTTTTCGTAATTTTCACCCGAAAACTTTGGGGTATTGCCCAAAACCCAGCGCACATAAAAAAATTTACTTATATGCAACCTTAACAGGTCTGAGATGCCGGATTTTCAGATTCAGACTTTTCTATCCTCGGGGTTTAATAAATTCCAAAAAATTTGTGATTTTTTAAAAGTCAGATTTTATATAAAAAAAAAATCACAAATTTTTCAGGATTTTTGCATTCGAAGTTTAGTAAATAACCCCCCAAGTGTATGCAGCAGTCTTGGTGAATTCTGGCAGTACCATAGAGTTAATACATTAAGTCAGTGGTTAATCATATGTACAAAGCTCCCTTACATACTGACTGATCCTCTATCCAGATCACGTCCATTTGAAAGCAAACATTTTTACTGTGACCAAATAAGCTGTTTGGTTTTGTCAATTGCTATGGTGCTTTTTATCATGTACATGCTTGTCCACTTAAAAGTGGACTCAGACAGCAATTTATATCACACAGGTCACTGAACTGCTATTAGATGATAATGACTTTTAAGTCATTAATGACCAAAGCTATATCGATTCTGTCTTCTTTCCTTTGCTAATCCATTATTGCCTAATATGCAATAGGAGTAGTATTGACAGCATATGCGTATACACTGCGTCTGGCCTTTTCAATATAAGCAATGATTTGTAACCAAGCTATTAGTTATTTCTGCATGCACTGTTACCTCCATATTTTATTGTTATTATATAGGATAGGGAGGGATATAATAAATATTCATTGCCATTGACTTATCTTATTCAGCCAATAAAGAGCACCAAATTAGACACTAGTTGGTATTTTTCATTTTGACAATTTTGCAGCTTTGTAGCATTGGCAAAGGCAACTCAGATTTATTTTAGGTTCTGTGTTTTTTAGCCTGGAATCCTACACAATTATATCACATGAAAACATACTTCATTTTAATGGAGATTATAATGTTCTGCAGATATGCACATGTTAGTAAGTTTTACATAAGTATATTACATACATTGGAAATCTACTTGGTGAACAATAATCTGAGGAAACTAAAAAGCTTCCTTAGGACGCTTACACACAGGAGTTTTTTTATGCTTTTACAAATACATGCCAATAGCTAATGGCTAGTTCTTGTTTTGGGAGACAAGAATCCCTCCTAAGTGTTCACTAAATGAAAGCCACGGCACACATCACCATTAAAAATGGGGACATGCCCTTGTGCTTTCTAATGATAAAAAAAAAAATGACACGTTTTGGGGATGTGCCCCTTTGTCAGGTGCCATAATAAAGCACAGGGGCAAGTGTTCGTTTGGAATGTTGTATTCCATTACCTTTTATTTATATAGTAAGATAGTAAGTAAGGTTGAAAATAGACACACATCCATCAAGTTCAACCTTTTAACTCTATTTTAATCTGCCCAACTGCTAGAGGAAGGCAAAAAAAATTTGAGCCTCTCCAATTTGCCTCAGAGGGGGAAAAATTCCTTCCTGACTCCTTGATGGCAATCGGACTAGTCCCTGGATCAACTTGTACTATGAGCTATCTTCCATAACCTTCTATTCCCTCACTTGCTAAAAAGCCATCCAACCCCTTCTTTAAGTGGACCTGTCACCCAGACACAAAAATCTGTATAATAAATGTCCTTTTTTAAATTAAACATGAAATCCAATTTCTATTTTTTATTAAAGCATTCATAGCTGTTGTAAGCTCATTTAAAAATCTCAGCTGTCAATCAAATATTGTCTGCCACTCCTCTATTCCCTGGGCATAGAGGCGGGGCAGACAATTACTTTCAATTACTTTCACTTTCCATTCAGCACTTAGATGTCACTGCTCTCCACATATACCCCCGTTCTCTTTACCATTTAATTGTGTAGCGAGGGCATGGGGATGGACATTGGGTTCCCCATTCTGGTGCACAAACAAGATTCTGAGATGATGCAAGGCTTGCCTTCATAACAGTGTGCGCAAAATGGCTGCTGCCTGCTTGCTATAATTTTGAAATCCCAGACTGAAGGAAGCAAGATTCAGATAATTTATATAGTGCAATTAAAGTTCATTTTGCTTGACTAATGTGATAAAATAGGATTTTTAATAATTTTTTTTGGGCGACGGGTCCCCTTTAAAGCTATCTAATGTATCAGCCAGTACAACTGATTCAGGGAGAGAATTTCACATCTTCACAACTCTCACTGTAACAGTAATAAATATTAATATTAGGCGGAACCTCATTTCTTCTAATCAGAATGGATGACCTTGTGGTAAATACAGCATTAGAGAGATTATTATTAAATGAACCCTTATATATTTATAGATATCATATCACCCCTTAAGCGCATCTTCTCCAGCGTGAACATCCCCAATTTGGCCAGTCTTTCCTCATAGCTAAGATTTTCCATACCTTTTACCAGCTTAGTGGTCCTTCTCTGGACCCTCTATAATTCAATTATGTCCATTCAATAATATGGCCCATAGCAACCAATTGGATGTGTATATTCAAGCTGCTAATTGATTTAGTTTCTAGACCAGTAACACATTTTAGACAATTTATTACATTATTTATATTACTCTCAAAGCTCTGTTGCATTAATTTAAATGCAATGTCCCTGTTCACTTGCAGTAAATGCATGCAAACTATTGAATATACATATACTGGCCTGGTGTTTTGAACACCTCATTTGAATAGGCAATAAAGTTTGTCTTGTATTTGTGTGAACTGATACTTCTCATCTCAGACATACTCTTCTTGGTGTTACCATAATATTTAATTGAATTTATCGTTTTCCACGAAAAGCTCTAAAAATGTGAGATTTATTAAGTGTAAAATTGACAAAAACCTTTAATACAAAAATTTGCTAGGTAAAAGTTGTCAAGGTCCTGTAGAAGTCAGTGGGATATGCGCTGATCTTAGACCATTTTTAATCAGTTTTGACTTTTACACTTTTAGACTTTTTTTCTCCAAAAAACTTGAATTTTTAAAGGTTTTCAAAGATATTTGGGTTTTTTTCAGATTGTTCAGCGCTTTTTTCATTCATGCTTTTTAAATTTGGAACTTCAAAACATTTCATGACATTTGCGGTTTTAGAGGAAGTGAGTTTAGTCATGGTTTGAAAAACCTCTAAAACCAATAAAATGAGATAAAGAAGCCTTCATGTAAAATGGTGAGGATATCTAATAAAAAAAATTGTGTGGTAAGGAATTACTACCTGAGCTATTAAATTTTTAGTATATAAACACCTTAGTCTTTGTTCATTCAGAGTTTACTCTTGCTTTATGGCCAAGATTCAACCTATTTTATGACAAAGAAATATAAATGTTTTCGTCTCCAAAAGGATTTCAAGTTTGTGTTTTAATTAAGTAACTGATATAAAATCAGTCAATGACAGTTATACAGCAGGATTCAAATATTAAATAATATGAAAAAATATATATATTTTTTAAACTTTTTCTTTTATGTCATGGTTGCTCTAAAATAGTTTTACTCATTTAGGATGCAAAGTCTTTTTTTTTAAAATAAACAAGAAGAATTTTACTCTTTTCTTCACAGTTATATAAAATTATTACCTAGCTTTGTTACTACTCATGATTTCTCATGATATGAAGTGTTCATAGCCACTGGATTGAGCAAGTTGACTAGGAATGAATAGAGTGCACTTTAAGATGCTTACTTGTCATCATTAAGAGGTTTTTGAAACCACAACTAAACTCACTTTCTCTAAAACCACAAATATCATGAATTTGCGAATTTTGGACAATTTCTAGAGAAAAAAAAAATCCAAAAACCTCTTAAAGTCCATAATGATCAAAAAAAGGTTCAGTAAGATCAGAGCAGCTGTTATAAGACCTTAACCATTTTTCCCTGGCAGATTTTTGCAAGATAAATTTTTTTTTTGACATTTGTGGGAAAAAAAAAATATCTAAATTTGATAGTAAATGGGCCCCTAAGTGTCAATAATGCTGCACATGCAATTTGCTGAAAGGAAAGGATTAAAAGAGAAGGAAAGGTAAAAATATAACAAAGTGTCCATAGATTGCCCTGGTTGTGGTCTCAAAAACCTGAACTATACCAAAAATCTACTTTCTTGCTTTGTGTAAAATATCTCCCTGCCTGTAGTCTGTTCTGACCATACACAAGTTTCCTCCTCTGGCAAATAAGACCCTAAAGGTATATTTAAATGAGACTTTGTGATTTATATTTCCTTTTCCTTAAACATTATTTAAAGAGGTAGTGATGCATATATATATATATATATATATATATATATATATATATATATATATATATATACATATATATATATATATATATATATATATATATATATATATATATATATATATATATATACACACACATCTTAAAAAACAAAATACTTATGCAGTGATTATAAGGGCTATTCTTCTTCTAGAATGTCATATACCAAAATATATCCCAAGTGTATTCTCATGATTCTCTGATTGTGTCCAGGTGTGTAGCAGAGAGATGATGGGATTTAATACTGACTTTATAGGTTTCTGGCACCAAGCCTCCTTGGTATATTTGTTGACATCAATAAATATGAAGTCTGTAGTACTTTGGTTATTTTAAGCAGTAAGGGCAGTTTACCCTCCGTTATTCTCTCTCTCTCTCTCTCTCTCTCTCTCTCTCTCTCTCTCTCTCTCTCTCTAAATATTAGTAAGAAATAAACTGTGTACTGTGTAAGTTGCACATGTCCCTCTGTTTTAAAACCCTGCGTGACTGCCCCGCCACCTCTCCAAACTCAACAAGACTGAAGGTTATAGCTATATCTATAGAAAGACAAAGCATGCAGACCCTGATTGTTTGGACTGTATTGTGTCAGTATAAATAGCTGTGATTGACTGGTCTAGGGCAACACATCTGGAAGTAATTTGTGGCATTCCATCTAGATTAAACCATAGATACAAAGAAATTCAGTAGTGTTCCTCAGTGACTGCGAATACAGTTTCAAAGAGGGGTTAGCAGTTGTTTCTTTTAATGAATACCACAATCGAGTCAAACGCAGGACAAATATACAGTTGCCTCTGTTTATGATGATAAAAATGAATGTTGTGTCATTCTGCAATACTTAAAGGGGTAGTTCACCTTTACAAAATATTTTGTAAAAAAAAAAGTGTACCACAAATAATATTTTCTAAATTGCTATAAAATGTAGGTTTTGAAATTGTGGTTTTTTTTTCCTTTCTCTTATAAAAGCTCTGGCCACTTACCTTTTAACTGTTAAAATTTGAAGGAATGGTTCACTATAGAGTTTTGGTATGATGTAGCCAGCAAAATTCTGAGACAATATGCACTCATGTTTAGCAAGTTTTTTTCTTATTTAGCTTTTTGTTCAGCAGCTCTGCAGCTTGAAGTTTCTGAAGCTATCAAGTTGCTACAGGTCAAAAGTGTGAATGGGATACTGTTATATTAATTCTGTTATATTAATTCTCAATCCTACACCTGACCCTAACCTGCCCCCTGCCAACCCGCACCCATGCAGGCCCGCCGTTCCCCCTCTTTTTATAGACCCGTCACAAAAGGGTAGGCGTCTGAAGCTGGCAGTGCTAGGTCACAGGCGGGGAGAGCAGGAGAAGAGCTCAACTTGGACCGTGACCCGAAGATTTTGTGCAGGAACTGGCCTGCACATCAATATAGTACAGAGCCTAATAATAAAACAGTAGTAATTGAAACATAGTTTGGCAGCATCAGAGAAATTCCAGCTAATCTATCAAGTATGAGTATGTCATAGAGCATTTGCACTTGGGCTGAAACTTTTGCAATTTTTTTGGAAAATTGTAGGGTATCAGACAAGTCCTTTTCCTGCTTTTCAGTCTGTGACATCATCCAGCCTGGTTACAGGATGGAGAACCATCCGATTGGCTGGGTGCCCCAGTGCATCCCTGGGAGAGGAGGAGGACCCAAGGGAGTGCCTGACTTTGCAGCCAAATGCACAGGGTTACATACAGCTGATAAAAGGAGCAGCAGCCAGCCAGAGTAGATCTGGAGAGAGTCAAGGTGCAGCATGTAATGTGAAAGAGCTGCAGTACTAAGTAACTGTGTTTTCTGCTCAGCTGGACAGATTAGTGTTTCAGCCTAGAAGGTTGCCCTGCATTCTGCTCAGCAGCTGGATGTTGCAACCCTTGTGTGTTACCGGTGTGAGGACAGGTGTTTCTCGTTAGCCTGCCACGTGGGAGCTATAGCCTATATCCTAAAGGGGACCCAGGAACTCTCAAAAGATGACCTAACAACGGGCAATGAACACAGTAAAAGGGAATTTGGCACCACTGCGCGCTGACGTCATCACGCCAGCGAGCCTATAAATAAGGAAGATGTGCGCCGTGCGAGCACTAAGAAGCCCGCACTGAAGAGGATGGGAGCCAGCGTGGGTCTCCCCGCCGGCCCACTAGACCACCAGGTGAGTGTTTCTTTCAGCAGGTTTCAGTGTGGCATAAAGTTTGAACATGATTCTTTTGTCTTTTTTTCAGAATCTATAATGTTACTATATTATTTCCTGCCTTAGCATTTTAAATTCCCTACAAAATGGGTACCCACTGACAGTAGTACCCACTGGCAATGTTAACTGCTGCATTACTAAGCCGTCTTTTCTGTGCCCATATTATTTCTCTCATTTAATCCAGCCCAGAAATAGTGTTTTTATGAGTTATATTCTAGGCTCTAAAAAACATTGCATGCTTTTTACAATGACAGCTTAATTTTACACCCATGTGTCATATTCTATATACTATATACAGTATACTAATATATGGCTTAGTTGTGCTGTAACATTTCTAAGAGACTAATTAATGAGCAGGGTTTATTTATTTCTTCATAAACCCAAAAGATGCACTAAATCTATGTAAGTGTGAAGTTAATTGAGCCTTTTTCCCCTTTTCTGCATAAAAGCATCCATAGCATTGAAATATCTGCTATTTTTATATATTAGATATACTCGAGTATAAGCCAAGTTTTTCAGCACCCAAAATGTATCGGCTTATACTCGAGTCAGTGATAAAAAAAAAAAAGTCTGGTAGATGAAATATATGTATTAAAAAGACCCCCCTCATCCGTGCAACACACATACGGTACATATTTGGTACATACTACCATACGGTACATACACAGATGTTCTACAATGGTGGACTGCCAGCTACCGGCGCTGCAGTCAATAAACTTTAACCCAGAGATAACCCCCAGGAAACCGCGAGTGCGTCCTGTTACATGCTACTAAGAAACGAGCCACTTCTCTCACCTTGGTGACCAGACGCGGATGTTTGAATCTCACAGGAACCAGTGCTGGGTTTCTGTGTGCGCCGCCGAGCTCGCGAAGCACATACAAGACCACGCGCATGGAGCGCTGTGCGCACCTTAACTTTCTTCACAACCGCATTGGCGCGTCAGTTTGTAAATATGGAAACTACCCGACCCCCACCTTTACCGACCCGCTGGCTCCTGCGTCCCCCGCGGCCTGGGCCTACGTATCGAGCGCTGCCAGGATCAAACCCAGGTAAGAGCGGGTGCGCAGTACAGGGAGCAGCTAAAAGGAATGTGGCGGTAGAAACAACCACTGCATGGATCCTACCTCTCTTGCAGGCCAAAGCAACCCTCCAGGCATTCCCTGTCACCTGACCCAGGCGTGTGCGACCCTCCAGGCGTGTGCTTCCTCGTGTTGTGCATTTCCTAAAGTGCAGCTGGAAGTCTACAGATTGGACACCCTGGCTCTGCATCTGACAGATTTTCAGATAAATTGAGCTTAGTGCCTTTATTGTAATAATATTCTGTTAACTTTCTTCCAAACACGATCTCTCTTATGGCAATCAAAATGTATACATTTGTAACCTGTATTTGTAATATCTCCCAACTCCTCACTGATGTTATTTATCCTCATAATTTACAGTAATGATTTCATTAGTATATTTATACTTTACAGGCATTTATTGTAGTATTGCTTGGGGTTTTAAATCCTAATCAAACAGTTTTTTGGGCAGTTAGTCATGTATAAAACATCTGCCCAGTTGTAGGCTCATTTCCATTCAGGCACGGAATTTAGTTGAATTGCATTGAGTTGTTTAATTTACAAAGCCTCTATTGCAACTGGTGAGCCTGACATTCGAAATGTTTTTGTTTCATAATTTAAAATATATGAGGTATCTATAGAGGCTAAATCTTAAGAGGACTTTGATTTCTTTGACTGTGTTGCTGTCTATTGCTCTTGTTAAGTCAGAGTTTGACACAGACCAGTGCATGCTTTCTGCCTCCTCTGTGCCTTTTCATTATTGTGTGGGGAGTGTGTGTGTATATAGTATATGTGTGTGTCTGTGTATGATGGTGTGGGTAGAGAGTGTGTGTGTGTATATAGTATATGTGTGGGGAGTTTGTGGGTATAGTATGTGTGTTATTATTGTGTGGGGAGAGTGTGTGTGTGTATAATATATGTGTGTGTGTCTATGTGTGTATAATTGCTAGTGGAAAGTATATTTTGTCTCAGCTGAAAAAATGTCTGTAATATAAATCCACTGGAGGGGACACATTTTCAGTGATTTAGTTTTGCGCTGTAATGATTGCAGCATAAAGGGTTATAAATGGAACTTTCTGTTAATAAAAGGTTTAATTTTTCCAAAAATTGACGGCTATACCTGCTTGTCTAACGGTCTTAGTTGTGTCTAGGCTTATACTCGAGTCAATAAGTTTTCCCAGTTTCCATAAGTAAAATTAGGTACCTCGGCTTATACTCGGATCGGCTTCTACTCGAGTATATACGGTAATAAAGTAAAAAGAATAGGCAATTGTTGTTTATAAGTTCTTTTCTTCAGTATATACAATTGAGGAGTATGGCAGGGTCCCACAGAGTAAGGGGTCTATTAAAGAAATGAATCCAGAAAAATAAACCAGTTGATGAACATTTAATAGTTAGACTCACCACTTCACTCAGTGTGCTCAAGCCCCAGACCTTCAGCTCAGAGGGTATGTCATTTACAGACCAGGAAAAAACAGGCTGACACTTACCAATATCAATATCTGTTGCTACAATAGTATATTAAAAAGTTGAGGCACCCATAGTGCAAACAAAAAAATCCTTAAGCGTTTTTTCGTTTAAAGGTGTTACATCCAATCAAAAGGTTGGAAATCTAAACCAATCACAAGCATCGTTGCTGAATACAGTATAAACAAATACAACATACAAAAAGAAGAAATTCATCAATAGATCTCCAAAGAACTCGTTCTTTGCAGTAAATACAGAAAAGTGATATTAAGATCATATTAAACAAGCACTGAAAATTCAAAATAACAGGATCTATTGAACTCCAAATTCATCCCTATGGGTTATGTTGTGTCCAACATTTAGCTTCTTTTCTTAATAGGTCAGCAACTATATTGCCCCATCTTAGATTCGGCAATAACTTCTCTATACCTAATACTGAGAAGTGAGCAAGTGACCCAATTAAATTCTGTATTGTTATGTTGTTATTGTTGGTAGCCTAAGTGCCCCATGAAGGCATGAACGTGTAAGGCTTTTTTTGTTTGCACTATGGGTGCCTCAACTTTTTTAATAAACTATTGTAGCAGCAGATATTGACTGTGGTCCGGTTTGTGCCAGCCTGTTTTTTTTCCTGGCCTATTTATTAAACCTTACATTTTTCTGATTGAAGGAAAAAACTTGAATTTTTAGAGGGAAAAAAACTTTGAGATTTAATATGCTCCAAAGCTGCTAAAAATTAGAAACCGAAAATACTCCAGCTAAAACCTTTCGAAGTAATGTAAAAGTCAGTGGGCAGATCTCCCTTTTACAATTTGAAGATCTTTGATCTGCATTGGTTTTTGTTTAATAATCCAAAAAAGTCGAATTTTTTGGGTGACAAAACGAATAAGAATTGGTAAGTGCTGGCAAGGGGGCGAAGTGGCCGGCCAGGTTGCCTTGGGCGCTGGCTGGCTTGGCCCGGGCGTGGGTCAGCCTGTAGCTTATCACTCTGCGACAAGGAGTCAGTGTTTCAAAACCTACCCAATAGGGGCACTGATGGCTCTGCTAAATCTAGTTTATTGTTGATGCAGGTTATGGTACATAATGTTTTGCTCAAAGTTCAGGTGAACAAGGCACCAGGGCCAGATAGAATATATCCTTGGATACTGAGAGAGTTTAAATCAGTTTTAGCCAACCTCTATTTTATATTTTTCACTCTCTTTCATCTGGTACGGTACCTATGGATTGGAGGAGTAATTACGATTCTCAGCCTGGCAATTATAGGCCAGTAAGTTTGACATCTGTGGTGGACAAGTTCCTATTATGTTCTGGAAAAATTCATTATGAGCTGTACTCAGCATAGCTTTAAGAAGTATAAGTCACATCAGACAACTTTGATGGCATTTTATGATGAGGTTAAAATAAAATTGGACAGTAAGATTGCAATAGATGAGATCTATTTGGATTTTGCCAAAGCATTTGATACCGTGCCCCACAAGCAGATGCTTTCTAAATTAAGTTTTTGTTGGTCTTAGAAAAGTGTAACATGAATAGGAAACTGTCTACAGGATCAGGCACAGAGGGCAGTTGTAAATGGTACTTTTGTACTTGGAGTAGGCATCGAAGTGGGGTCCTGCAGAGTTCTGTATTGGGTCTACTTTATTTAACTTGTTTATTAATACCTTAGGGGAGAATGTTGTAGCATATCAGTGTTTGCAGATATAAAACTATGCAGCCCCATAAATTCCATCCAAGATGTGGCATCTTTGTAGCAGGATCTTGACAAGCATGAGTGGCAGACAAGGTTCATTGTTAATAAATGTAAGATCATGCTGGGGATATGAATATATACGAGCCACTTATATTGGCACTAGGCAAATCCATAATGGAGAAGGATATTTGAGTACTCGTATATGTAGCCAGTAATGCCGGTCAGCAGCTGAAAGGGCAAACAAGATCTTGAGGCATAGATTCATGGAGGAGGGAGTTATTCTTCCACTTTTTAAGAGTGCTGGTAAGACCACACCGAGAATAATGAGTGCAGTTTTGGTCTCCATTGTGCAAACAGGATATTATTAAATTAGAGAAGGAGTCCAAAGAAGGGCAACTAAACTTGCAAAGGGTATGGAAAGTCTTGGTTATGAAGAATGTCTGAGCAAGTTTTGGTTGTTTACACTGGAGAGGAGGGCCTAGGAGGGGTATATGATAACTATGTATAACAAATATTTAATAATCTCACTAATACTTTATTTACCAGTAGACCCTTCCAGCAGACAGAAAGGAGGTTCCATCGTAATAGTTGAAAAAGGGCTTTTTACAGTGAGAGCTGTGGAGTTTTGAAAGTCTCTCCCTGAATCAGTTGAACTGGCAGTAAAGATATGAAAGGTTGAGCTTTTTGGAATTTTTTTGTCAACCTAACTTAATATGTTATTATACCATGGAATTGTATGTTTGTAAAAACAAGCAGCCCCCACACATCATGTATTTTCTAAAAATCATAAATCTGTAAAGAGAATTCTGTTATCTTTATATGACAGTCAGTGTGCAATCCAGTACCGCAGCCTTATTGTTGTACAAAGGACACTGTATGCCTTGCAGTACCACTTTTCACCTGTTGCAGGCACCAGATCTCTTCTCTAGGTAGCAATGAAAAGTGTACAACCTACATATAAGCTGAAAGAATTTGTCTTTCATTTTAAAAATATGATGGATAAGAGTTTTTAAAGGATCTACATTTAATTTAAGCTTTAGCTCATGAGATATAAGTAGATTGTAAGACTGTGCTCTTCCACATATAACAACAGGAAACCCAATTTCCTGGACCAGTTTGAACAAAGAAAACAATATGGTAAACTAATATCTTAGCTCTGATTTTAGGGAGGAAAGGACTGTTATTGGGTATGTATTCATTTTATTATTTTGGTACAGATATTATATCCTTAGTTATTTGAGTGCATGTGTGAGTGATATTTTTCAGAACACTTTTTGCTGAAATGAGGAACAGATGTGAAGATGTAACGTTAATGTCTCATAGAGCTTTTTTCCCCCCTTTATTCTGTTTCTATTTTGGCTGAATTTCATATTGGTAAACGTTAAAACGCCACAAAGCCACTTTATATCTGCCGGGTCTTACCTATTCAGGATATACCTATTCAGCTCACATCACATTTTAGCATGGATGAACAAACAAGTTTAAAAAGCTCTGCATTTACAGATAATGCCAAACTTACAGGCATTTAGGAATATAGCACTTTCACGCAAAGGCCAGAAAATGTATGTATACAATCCATATACATAAAGACCTACTTCATAGATGATATTTTATTAAATACAATATAGCAACGGTCACTAATATATGCCTATTATGAAAATAATGTTCACAAACAGTTTATCACTGGGTCTTGCTTCTATCTGAGAATTTTGACAAAAGGGACATGCACAAGACTTGGAATATATGCCTTTCATACTGGTCATGGATATAATGAAAACTTATGTTAACAGAACCCCTTTTAATAATAGGCATGGGAGATATCCTTTTTTTGTCTGAATCTGCATTAAAAAAACAGATCTGTTGTTCCTTATAGTTTCTGGAGTAATATGTTGTCTGTGTGTTTGTTAGTGATAATGGGCCTGGCTTCCGAGAGCACTGACAGGGTCTGGGGGATTATCATTTAAGTCAATAGATGGGACAATTTACCTTAAACACAAGTCTGAGAATTTAATAGGTGGAGACATTTTTGGAGAAATAGAAATATGGAAAAATAAATTATTTGGCTTTTAATATTTATATTAGAATTGTGGGTGTGGGATAAAGGTATAGTGACCCATTCATTTTATGTAGTTTATCATTTGGAAATTGCAAGCCTGACAGTCAGATAACAATGTGTGATAAGGCCCCATATATGTACACTGTGTTTAAATACCATATGAAAGATGATTAATAAAGGTAGTTTCCTTTTATTTTTGAATATAAAAATAAACTTGCAGCCCTTTTTGTTTGCCCTCTTCTTTTATAATGACTAAAATTTTGAAATACTGGGCAGAATGTCAGAGGGTAAAAAAAAAGTTAAAATTAAATGTTGCATGTTGTGTATATTTTCCACCAATAGATGGCAGTAGTTAATATTAAAGGATGTAATTGCTGCAAGCCACCATTAGGGGGAGGTAGAAAAAGGAGGCTTCCTGGAAATAGTCTAGAAAAAGGGGAGGGGTCCCAAAGGGTATATAAAGGAAGGCAGGATCGGGTTTGGTCCCTTTTGACCAATGGGAGCACCAGTGGAAGCAAGCTGAGAGCCTGAAATGGGGAAATCAGCAAGAAGTAACCAGAAAAAAGAAACTAGCTGGGTGGGTAGCTGGCAGGGTAGCTAGGTCAAGAATAGTTTTTGTCATAGCTCATCATAGGGATGAAAGGTAGAGAGGGAAAAGTTAGTAATGGCAGCCATGATGTCATTCAGAAGGATCCAGCAGGTTGCATTTGGTTAAGCCCTGTGAAAGGGGATATGAGAGCCAACCTGAGTAAAGGCACTGGAGGCTGAAGTTGGAAGGAGTGAACAAAATGAAGGGTAGTATGTATATACTTGGGACAAATTGTAATTTTTCAAGTGTACAAATTGGTTTGTATAATGTTGACCAACTGCGGATGTTGCTGCTCCCCTGAATAAATAATGCAACCTACCTGAGTGTGGATGCTTGTTATAAAGTTAAATAAAAAGTGTATGTGCAACTCCCAGAGCCCCCATGTTCCTTGGTCAGATGGGCAACCATTATTTATGTGGGTAACTGCATCTCAGTGCTTACAAGAAGTGTTTCCTTTTTTAAATCTCCTTAGGCTTGATTAATTAGTGGTTTTCCCTGCGTACATATTCAGCTTGTTTGATTATGTAGTTAGAATAAGGTCTGCTAGGGCACAGTATCTCATTCTATGCTCTTTAATTGACTTGATATTTTTTAAACATTATTAAAATTTTAACAGCAGGCAAGCAAGGGGGCTGTATAAAAGGAGGGCATTATATCAAAGGAGCACTGTAGTAGATGAGTTTTGAGATGTGGACTAAATCAGAGCCATGCATGACTGACAAACAGTTGACTTATGTAGATACTGCTTTAATATAAGTGAGAACTTATATTGAAGCCTTTTTAAAGCAACAGAGTCAAGGGTTTTAGTGAATCCTTTTGAATTTTGTATTTTAGAAAATGCCAAATCATTTTCCATTTTGATCAATGCATAACATATCCGTATCTACTCAATGTATGTTGCTCAAGGCTGTATTTCTATATAGGCACCCAGTGGCTTGTGCCTAGGGGGTAGCCTTTGGAAGCAGCCCTCGGGTACCTATATATTGAATTACGTCTTAAAAAAAAAAGAATTCAACAGCGGCCACCGAAGACTTGCTGTTTAAATCCAGCGGTGGAGCTGGATGGGGTGTGAAGGTACTTGGTTCTTTGTAGTCCATGATGACACGTGCATGTTCAGTCCACACAAATTTCACATATGGTGGAATTGATCCAAATGTCTAAACAAATTCCATACTTCAAAATCCATTTTTTTGCATCTGGTCAGGAATGTCAACTCTCATAAAAGGCAAGGATAAATTCTATCAACTTTGATAAGACCATCTTTCCTGGAAGTGCAAACATGATTTTCTTGGGTTATCATTAAAATTCATCTATCTATAATTAATTGATCTGAGAATGATAAATGAAATCCTATAATTAACCCTGATGGTCATTATTGATCATTTGAAATTGTTCCATTTAATTTATTATTAAATCAGCCCTAAAATACTATGCAGCATGATAAAAATAAATAAAATCCAGTAGTAACTAATAAGGATTGTTTTGGATTTATCTGAATCGATCATTCCCTGACATTCATTTATAAATCCTCCCCAAAATGATGTGCAGTGTCCGATAAGAGTAAATTAAACCAAAATTGATTGTCTCATAATGTTCATTAGTAAATCAAACTCAAAAATGTGTGCTTTTATGTTATCTGTTTCAAAGTAAGGCAACTTAGCAATATTTGGCAAGTATATTGTGCTAGTATTAGGAACATTTACTGCTAAATAATATTTTTCTAAAATGCATTACCTTAGGGTTTAAGAGCTTAAAAACATTAAGTGCCGTGTTGATCAAAATCAAAACATTTGTCACTTTGACAATTGCACCAGGGAATGGTTTCAATTCAATAGCTTTTTCTATTTGATACTGCACATTGTGTCAAGGAAAACATGCTGTCACCTTCAAACAACAGACTGGCTTGGTCACAGGGGATTTTGGTCACAGAACTTTAAAAGCCTTTACAGAATTTGACATGTAAATAGTATTACCCACAAGCAGACCAGTTTCTGCCAGCGTCTGATAAACAAGTTCAAAGAAAACGTGGTATGAAAAATAACATCAAATATGGCGGTACAAACAAGATGTGTTTATCCTTCAGATGAACTTTAAAGTAAAATGTTCCACTTATTAATAAACTGTCACAAAACTATTTAGATGTTACTGTGTTAGGAAATCTAGCGAATCTGTGGAGATGGACGCTCAAAGCTCTCTTCGTATATTTAACCCAGGTAGCAGAATTGAGAGGTACTAAAGACTGCCGATCAGGGTGCACATAATAGGTGTAATGAAAAACACAGTCCTATGGAAACAGCAGAAAAATTTTTTCTATCACATGTTCTCAAATTTGTAATTTTATACAGATTTGCTTGTTCTCTAGTAATTAGATAGCAGAATACTTAATAACTATTAAGCTACCATAGATCCATACTATTAGGAAAAAAAATCATTAAAAGTATGAAAAAAGTTTTATTAGACTTAAAGGACAAGTTGATTCACTAGAAAGATGACTATTTGCAACTTACAGTGTATCCACCCCATATCAGGAAAACCACAGGTACCAATCATTACAGAAAATAAGGGCTTATGGGGAGTATTTCTGAAAGAAATCTTAAGGCTCCAAGATACCCTAATATTTAGTTATTCACCTAAATACTGTCATATGGAAAAGAACCCCCCTAACCCCCCCCCCCCTGTTATGTAAAGACTGGATAATGGAATATATTTCTATTTGAAATTGAACCTTTTTTTAAAACTGTGGCTATGACTATGAAGTTGGAATGAAGCAGTGGGCAGAGATATGACAAATACCTATTAAGTGACCAGGTTTGGGGAAGACCACTATACTGTATATAACAACTAATACCCAAGAGTAGCATTTTGACAGTAGATAAAAGATTCTTAATCTGTAGCCAGGACCCAAAATCGAGTCTGAATTAGGGATGTGTTTATCCACAAAAAGTTAACAAATTTTATACCTGCACCTGATTTTATATAAATATATAATTGTAGAAAAACTTTTTTATTACAGGGCATAACAAAAATGCCTTACATGGCCATTTTATCTCTAAATAACTGGCAATTACTGCTAAAATGGAAAAGAAACACATTTTTGTTGTGCATTGTAGTTGTAAACTGTAGGCATGGGGCTTTGACTAGGTCTTAACTATTGGATGAAAACTGGATGAACACATTAATTTATTGTATGTGGCAGTGGAAGGGTTAAAGTACATAATTCCCTACATTATCATTGAGCGTGAAATCAAATCATCCTGTCTGATGCCTTTAGGCCAAAGAAAATACAAAATAAAGATTATTTTTTTGCACTTTAATCCACTGTTTCATTAAAGTATCCATTATATCATGCTAAAGCAGAATTGCCTGCATCACAGTACAGAGATTAAACACTAAAAAAACTTTCAGGGTTGTACTGAGGCCTCTGGCACGATAGGGTTATTCAGTAATAACATGATTGCTTTTGTTGCTACTAACTCTAACAGCCCCGGGAATGAACAGGCATATTTAGAAAAGCAGAATGTATGTTTTATCGCAAACAGTAATAAAATGAATACAGACACCTCTCACAGTTAGGGTATTGTCTGCTGCAAACATCAGTGGAACCTGCTCCCATTTAAATATTAAATTTTGCTGGAACAAGGTATTCCTAATTGGCATTTTTGAGCAGCTGTAGAAATAAGAGGCTGCTGTTTTGCCCATGTATTTACTCTATCACACACAAGCTAAGGCCATTAAAGCTCAGTTGGGTGGTATAGGAGGTATGTAGCACGGTGGGCACAAATAGGAGAAACGCTGGTAAAATATGCATCCACTATAACTCTTTTCATAACCTAAATTGCTGCGGCAAAAACAAGGTGCTGATGTGATGCACTTGAGTGGTTTTATTGTTTCTGAAATAGATACTATTTTCATATAAGCCTCAGGGGGTTATACTAGATTATATGCATAGTGTTTTCAAATGGAGCACAGTTTGTGAATCTGTAAGCACGGATGCTTTGACACTGCGTGGGGGAAACAATAGGAACTGCTTGATTGAATTATACTTTACAAAAGTTTGTTTTTTTTTTGCAAGCATCAGCAATAGTTTATCTTTTAACCTTTATTTTTTAAAAGATATTTATTTCTAATTTTTCGAGAAAATTCATTATTACCCGGCACATGCTGCTCTTCTAGTTACCATAACTGCATATTGTACTTGCATGTCTGTGTATCACAGGTGTAACTATAGTTGTACAGGTATGGGAACTGTTATCCAGAATGCTCGGCACATGGGGTTTTACAGATAATGGATCTTTCTGTAATTTGCCTTTGCATATCATAAATCTACTGAAAATAATTTCAATAATAAACCAAATTGGCTGGTTTTGCTTCCAATAAGGATTAAACAGTACAATGTATTATTTTATTACTACAGAGAAAAAGGAAATCTGAATACAATTTGGATAAAATTGAGTCTATGGGAGATTCCTTCCTGTAATTTGGAGCTTTCTGGATAACGGGTTTCCAGATGACGGATTGTATACCAGTACTTCAGCTGAGGATAGCATCCACCTTCTAGGACTTTAGTCCAACAACAGTTTTAAAAACTTAGGGGCAGATTCACTAAGGGTCGAACATCGAGGGTTAATTAACCCTCGATATTCGACTAGGAGTTAAAATCCTTCGACATCGAAGTCGAAGGATTTAGCGCAGATAGTTTGATCGAACGATCGAAGGATAATTCCTTCGATTGAACAATAAAATCCTTTGAATCGAACGATTCGAAGGATTTTAATTCAACGGTTGAAGGAAAATACTTCGATCAAAAAAATTAGCCAAGCCTATGGGGACCTTCCCCATAGGCTAACATTGACTTCGGTAGCTTTTAGATGGCGAACTAGGGGGTCGAAGTTTTTTTTAAAGAGACAGTACTTTGACTATCGAATGGTCGAATAGTCGAACGATTTTTAGTTCGAATCCTTCGATTCGAAGTAGTAGTCGAAGGTCGAAGTAGCCCATTCGATGGTCGAAGTAGCCCAAAAAAAACGTTGAAATTCGAAGTTTTTAACCTTCGAATCCTTCACTCAAAGTTAGTGAATCGGCCCCTTAGAATTAGACAACCTTGATGTGAATGAAACTTAACCTCATTTTCATGTTCTGAAAAAGTGTTTGACTCATAATATTAATATCTTTCGTGTGAATGTTGATTGGGGCCCTATGCACTTTCTGTGCAAAATTAAAGTCGGAATAAATCATATGTATGGTGTGCAGTGAAGGATTCTGCACTGTGGTTCACTGTTGGGAAAGCAGTTCTTTCATTGCTTCTGAGTGGGAATGTCTGAATAATGCTCTGACGGCAGAACAGAAGTTGCCGTTTATCAGAATTATGGTCACATGGTAAAGTAAATCTGCCATGATTACTGAAAGGGAGAGTTATATTCCTATAATGTCAAAATAGAGAGGAGTCATGTTAAAATAAATGAATAAATGTAATCTTAAATGAACTGCAATGAAGGGCTGACACCATCTTATTTTAAATAAAATGCCTACTTCATTCCTACATACTCCATTCACAACATCCCCTTTTTCTAAAATGTTTGTCTGAGTGTCATGCAAGTAAGGGATTGGTAGGGTCTCCCATGAATACAGCACTGCCAAGGACATTTTGGACTACACAGACCTGTAACTATTCTGCAAAGTTCAGGGCAGGGTACAAAATGGCAAAAACGTTAACAAAGTTGCCTTTAACCTTTGATAGTATTCTGGCAAATACTGTGTGGGGGAACTGGTAGTCAACAACATTTAGGTGGAGCAACACTGCTATAACAGGTTTTTGGCTTTAATCCCCAATAAAGCCATAATCCAGTCTGTTGTTGGGATCTGATTAGGACCTATGACTACCAAACCCAGTGAATGAGCTTCATACTATAGGCTAGTAATGGAGGACATCCCAGGATTCCTGCAGTTTTAGCAGTCATCAGCTAGACTGTATTTTTGTGGAATCACCTATATTTTTACCTCTGGTGGGGTTGGAGCTGGGATGCATGGTCTGGGCATAATGGGATATGGTATCGGTTAATAAAGTTTGTAAAAATATTTATGCTGGATACATGGTGTAATCTTGCACAAGATATCACTCCTTGAATTGTGATCCCTGAAATCACCCATTAAAAAAATATACAAAAATAAATATATATTTATTTAAATTTGAGTTTTTGATTGATTTTTCAGATTACAAGACATTTGCGACACAATCAACATTTGATCATTGCATGAAAAAAGAGGAAAGTGTAGAGAGAAGAAGAAGAAGAAGAAGAAGAAAGAGAAGAAGAAAGAGGACAGGTAAGTGCAAAGAGAAGGGGGGGGGCGATGAAGGTGGTATGTTGCTTGTTCTCTTCTGGCATACTGCTACAACTGGCTATGGCTGTAGTGTGATGGTTGATATACAGTAGCTGTTTAGGTTTACCTTATGGGAATTTTTGTTTGTGTTTCCATTCTTGCCCTGTCTGGTAGGTGAGCCTCATTTTGGTTAAAGGGGTACATTTGTGATGGCTGATTTTGTGTGTACTCATGATGTGATGGTTTAACCCCTAAGGTGGATGACCATCGGGGGAAATCAGAGGCAGGCAATTTATGCAGCATTAATGGAGGCCCCCAGTTAGGGGAGGCTCTAAAGGATTTCAAGGCTGACGGCGTATCCTCTGAGCAGGATGTTGCGGCTAGAGGATATTGCTTGGGTCAAGGAAAAGGCAGACTGACATAGGCTCAGGGGGATATTGGTTTACACAATATCAATGTTATATTCTGATGTTATGAATGTATAATAAAATTTGGTTATGTTATATATTACATACACATGATGTTAATGTTTGGAGGATTCTGTGGCAAGGTTAATAAAGCTGTGGCCAGGAACATTCCAATAAAGAAGTGTCAAGCAGTGGTTCTTGTTAGATGGAAGGGATGTATGCGGTGGTGAATGCCTGGGTCATGTTATATTACCTGGTGTATTATTAACATGTATTTATATAGCGCCAACATATTACGTAACATATTGTGTAGTCACTTCAATTAAAATTGAAACATTTCCACACAGTCTGTAGTAACTGGTTAGCATTTGTACTGGTTTCGTGCAATCAGAATAATGGCCACAAATATCTCATTGACTGGTTTGTTTGTGCATAGTGCTGAAAGTGACTTCCTTCAGAACCTTTCTTTTTGAGCACTTCTGTCATTGTGAATATTCTGGCAAACATATTAACACCTATTATGTAAATTGTCTCGCAGCTTTAACTGAAGAATATTGCCAGGAATTGTCACCGAAAATAGACAAAATTGTCACCAATTTTTATTGCCACCCAGAGAGTGGCTTATGTGAAAAAAATGTACAGTAAAAGAGGAGTGCAGTCAGTTTTTCAAATATAAGCAGCAAAAAATTGTGACTTCACTGGGGAAGAATGAAACTTACAAATGTATTTTTAGTGAATTTATTAGGGATACTTAATATCATGGGAAAATAATATATTCTTGATAGTACTTAAAGGGTGGTTCAACTTTAAGGCAACTTCTATTATGTTATACAAGAGTCAGTTCTAACCAACTTTTCAACTGGTTTTCATTATTTATTTTATATAGCTTTTTAGTTATTTGCCTTTTTCTTCTGACTCTTTGTAGCTCTCAAATGGGCATTGCTGACTCCCTTCTAAAAAAACAAATGCAGTGTAAGGCTACAAATGTATTGTTATTGTTACTTTTTATTACTGATCCTTCAGCCCCTTTCCTATTCATATTCCAGTCTCTCATTCAAATCAATGCACGATTGCTAGGGTAATTTGGATCCTAGTTACCAGATTGGCTAAAATGTAAAATGAAGACATGCTGATTAAAAAGCTAAATAACTCAAAAACCACAAATAATTAAAAATGAAAACCAATTGCAAATTGTCTCAGAATATTGGTTTCTACATCATACTAAAAGTTATCTCAAAGGTAAACAACCCCTTTAATTGGCCATAAGTATATTTAATAACACATATATACAGTATATATATATATATATATATACACACATATTTATTAGTGTGGCCATTGGGAGTGGTGCCAAAAAAAATCTGCAACATTTAAAGCAAATTATGCAGTTGACTCACAATAACGCTGAAATGAACTGCTACAATTGCATAATTAACGCCACTTATCGCAATTTCTCTCATTGCACTTTAGTGAGCATGGGAGTGGCATTAATTTTGTCTCAAGAATATTTTCAATGATAACAGGCGATGGGTTATAGACAATTTTTATAAACTTTACTTAACTTTAGTAAAAGGGACACCTTAGTACTTGCATTTTTTACCGTTATTAATGGCAAGTCTCTTTTATAAACAGCAACAGAATTGCATTACCCCCTATAGAGTAGCTCCATCTTACCAGAAGTGGCAGATCCCTCGTTTTAAACAGCAGAGGGAGCGATATATTGTTTCTCTTACCAGGAAAAATTAAAAAATAAACTGGCATGGGAAATTCAGTGCTTATTGGGGACGCATCTCTATGGCCTGATGAAGTACAAGGAATGTAAATAACTTCAACAAAAAATCACATTAATTTTCAATATAATAATTTTGGAAGCATGTTTTATTTTGCAAAATAATTTAGCCAAATCACCATTTAGAAGAATCACTGATTAGTATGTGCCTTTGGATGTTCACAGATCATGTGTGAATTGTGTCACTTCTGTGACTCTGAGAAATGCATGCCTTCATAAATCAAAGAAACTTTATTGGCAGTGCCACCTCTATTGTCTCCTTCAAGAGTTTGGCCCTGCTCTGCTACAATTCCCTGTGTGCTCTCTTGTTTATTTGGTGCACAGGGCTTTGTTCTGCTTTCGAAGTTTGATTTATCACTCTGTATTATTAATGATTCTGGGTTAAACTAAAGCCACTTCTCCTCCTCTTTTAATCTAGTTTTGCCTAAAAAAATCTATGCGTTTCTGCCTTCCTTAGAGATCCAGGAAGGATTTTTTTTCCTGCAAACCCAACAGGAGGCTGTTAATCATAATGAAGTATTTCTACTGTGAAAGTACCAAAAACAAAAGGAGACCACCTTATCATGATTTATGAAGATGTTGTGTAACAATTCTAATTTATTCCCTGGGACCACAGCTTGGAAGATAAAATGATTTTATGGATCCGTCCTTTCATTACTGAATCGTTCCAATTTCTCCATTTTATGTTTCTAGTCAAATTTTTATTTCGTTACTTTGGTTCGGTTGCATTTGTTTCACATTAAAAATGCATGATTCTCAGTTTAACTGTTTCCTTCAGTTTATATGAGCATGCAGTTGGCATTTAATGAAACACTTAATTGTCCTAAACAAGCACTTTTTATTTTCTATAAAAGATATAAAAAATGGGATTATCTAGAAGAAAAAAAATCTAATCAATTAAACTGCCTTCAAGTATCTGTGATTAACTATCCATCTGTTGGAACAAATAGTAGTACAATACACTCTGCTGGGTCCCCGCAGCTGTGGGTATATTCTACATTCTCTTGCTAAGCTTATTCTTTTACTGCCACAGGAACCCCTTCTACATGCTAAAGCTGGCCATGCATACACAAATTTGTTTGGGGAGTTTGGCTGATTTTGTCTATGCTGCTTGCCATCTGGACATACAGTATATCAAAGGTTGATGGTGGACTGTGCATACTGTGCATATGCAGATAAGTAAGATAAGTGGATCCACTGTTCATCTTCACTTCATTATTGTTAAATAAATCATCCATAAATGTTATTTAAAATCTTAGCTGTCATTTATTACCTGCCTTTCCTCTATGCCTTAGGTGTAGAGGCAGGGCAGGCAATTACTTTCAATTTCCATTCTGCAGTCCCTAAAGGTCACTGCACTCTCACATGTCCCCCTCACTCCTCATTGCCCCTGTGCATGGGCATGGACATCAGGTCCCCCATTCTGGCACATACTGTAAATAATATTTTGGCATGATGCAAGGCTTGCCTTAATAACAGTGTCGACAAAATGGTAGCTGCCTGCTTGCTGTGAATTCCAAGACTGAAGGAATGACGATTTAAATAATGTATGTAGTATAATTAAAGTTTATTTGGTTTGACTAACACCATTTCGAATTTTTTCTTAAAGTGGACCTGTCAACCAGACATAAAACGCTGTATAATAAAAGTCCTTTTCAAATTAAACATGAAATCCAAATTCTTTTTTTTTTTATTAAAGCACTCATAGCTGTTGTAAACTCATTTGAAATTCTCAGCTGTCAATCAAATATTGTCTGCCCCTCCTCTATGCCTTTGGCATAGAGGCAGGGCAAGCAATTACTTTCACTTTCCATTCAGCACTTCCTAGAGGTCACTGCTCTCCCCATATTCCCCCAGTTCTCTTAACCTTTTAATTGTGTAGCCAGTGATTGGGGATGGACATCAGGCCCCCCCATTCTGGTGCACAAACAAGATTCCGATATGATGCAAGGTATGTCTTACTAACAGTGTCCACAAAATGGCTCCTGCCTGCTTGCTATAATTATGAATTCTCAGACTGATGGAAACAAGATTTAAATAATTTATACAGTTTAAGTAAAGTTAATTTTGCTTGACTAACATGATAAAATAGGATTTGGAATATTTTTTTGGGTTATGGGTCCCGTTTAAAGTGATAGTCCCCTTTTAAGTGGAGAGAATTACTCCTTTAATGTACAGTATATATCCAGCTGGTCAGATACTGGAGTGTATAGAATAGTACTAGTGTATGACCATCTTTAGATTCCTTTTACAATCACAAGAGATACATCCTGATTAACTCTTAACTGTCAACAAATGTAAACTAGGGGTGCACTGAATCCTGGATTCGGTTCGGGATTCGGCCCTTTTCAGCAGGATTCGGAATTTGGCCGAATCCTTCTGCCCGGCCGAACCGAATCCTAATTTGCATATGTAAATTAGGGGTGGGGAGGGAAATCGCGTGACTTTTTGTCACAAAACAAGGAAGTAAAAAATATTTTCCTCTTCCCACCCGGATTTGGTTCCGTTATTCGGCCGAACCTTTCGCAAAGGATTCAGGGGTTCGGCCGAATCCAAAATAGTGGATTCGGTGCATCCCTAATGTAAACCCTATGGTGCTTGTATAAAAAGGCTATGTAGCCAGTACTGTAGATGCTAAGCTTCTGGAAGGCAAAATATGAGATAGATTCAGGTAGCTGATTGAAGCATGTAAAGGGTTAAACATTTTTATGCAAGAGGTTCATTCAAATACCTAATAACATCAGACCCTAAATAGCATCCAGATAGTATTGCTTGGAAAGGAATCTATTTGTGCGACTTGGAACATAGCACAGTAAATAGACTGGCCACAGTTGCGATGTGCATTGGCTGTTTAGCAAGTGCGTACTTAGGCCTCTTGCACATCTGCGTTTCATATGCAGTACAGTAGAATTGTGTAGTCGTAGTCAGATGTTGTAAGTGGCAGTTACACTGTTTTTTGTGTTCTTTCCTGCAAAGACTTTAAGGCAGGTCAGTTTAAGTTAATTCTTTTGAGTCCCTGTCAGCCCCTCACAGGAGGCCCAAGTATTCCAAGAAGGCTAGAAGTTTGATTGTGACAATGTTGTGTTCAGTGGAAGTTTTGCAAGACTTACTGGTTATGCTTAAACAACTGGTTTATTAGAAATCCAATACGGCTAACTTTGTACATGCATTTCAAGAAGGAAGTATATCAAACCACAGAGAGCAAAAGAGAAAACAAAGCTAGAAAAGAACATCTACTAGCAGAGAGAATACTGTACATATCAAATATCAAATATCACATATGAAAGAACATTTTGACAAGCAGCAACTTCTAGTGGTACACAACAGACAACATTGCCTACTCTTATGTTTGCAGTTGGAAGGAACTGAGCAATTTTAAAATAGCAGCAGGAATATTTGTACAAAAGCAATGCTTAGGAGTCAGTTGCTGTAGCGCATGATAGAACTTGCAGCAGAAATAGCGTTGCTTCCTTTTCTGGGGAATCCTGGTTTTCCTATATGTGTTGACATTTTTCCCTATTAATAACATTGGCATCAAGAACCATAAAATGCTAGTGGGGTGGCAATACTAGGCAGAAATAATAGCAAATAATAGCAAAAATATTTTTTTTCTGATACAGATTTAGCACACACATATGTATTCACCTGTTACCTCATCCCCAGTACATAATATCTGTTATACAAGGTTTAGTAAAGCCTAGCACCAACATCATTGTCTAGCCTTGCTAAAACTGAAGAAAATTTCAACCCAAAATGTGAAATAATGCCACAAAAGTGTCTGTCTTGATGGGACAGTGTCAGTTTTTAGCATCACCATATCCATTAGTGAGTCTTATAGCTTAAAAAGAATAAAACATAAACATTTAGAGCCACATTTATGATTGCTCAAGCTTTTCAGCTTAAGTAAACGCCAAGAAAACCTGACTTGAATTTCCTTAAAAAGCTCCACAGAGCGATCTTTTCTGGATTCTTCTTTCTTCAAATATCTTTGGGCAGACGCATGCACAGTAGAATGAAATAGCCGACTCTTTAGTTAATGTTTGGCTTTTCACTTTAATGCGCGTGCATAGCCACGAGAAGCAAGAAGAAGCTGGAAAAGGATCGCTCCGTGGTGCTCACTGGAATAACCCCGGGCCGGTGCAGTTTTCTACTGATAGGAGCACCGGCGGGGTTTCAGGTAAGTAAATACATTCACTTGGGGTCAGTGCCGACTCACGGCGTTCACATTTTCTGCGCAGGAGGGGGTCGGGTCGCTGCACGACACTTTTGCGCTCTCTGCACTAGAAGAGCCGAATTTCCGGGTTGAAAAACGGAAATTCGGCTCTTAGTTACCAGGAGCGGTATTTTTGCTTGAGGCGAGTGGATCAACTCGCCTCATTGGTGGAGCGCCCCTGCTTGGCATTTGGCACCCCCAAGTGTGAAATGACTTTCCTTATCCTTTAACTGGCAACATGTCCCTCATCCCTTTCTACTAAGCCTTCCCTTCCAACTAATTTAAAAGGAAATGGAAAGCTACGGCGGCATTTTATTGCCAATAGATTAGCTGCAATAGTGCAAGCTAGAATGCTATATTTATTCTGTAGAATGTTTTATCATACCTGAGTAAAAAACTCTAGACGTTCTCTGTTTGTTCAGCTGCAGTATTAGCTTGGTGTGACATCACTTCCTGCCTAATTCTCTCCCTGCTCACTTATAGCTTTGAGCTCAGATTACAGAAGAGAAGGGAGGGGAGATGGAAGAGTAGCAAACTGAGCATGCTCATGCCTGGGGCAAGGAGATTTAAGCTGAAGGCAGGAAGTCTGATACAGAAGCCCATGTGTACACAATAGAAGGAAAGAAATGCAGTGTTTCTTTTGACAGAGGACTCAGAGCAGCATTACTTTGAGGGTTTACTGGTGTATTTATATAGACCTTTCTGAAGGCTTGCTTAGTTTTAACCTTTCCTTCTCATTTAATATCAAATAATGTTTACACTTAAACTTTTTACTGTATAAAATGCAGCAAAAGAAGTGAAAGCCTCAATATTTATCCAACAAAGATACAATAATAAACATTTTGTAGGTGACTCATTACATTTTTCAAGTCAGTCAAAATTTGAATAATTAACTTTCATTTTATATCGGCACCCAAGTACATTCTAAATTGTAGTAGTTGTAATCCTCATTGGTCAATAAGCTCTTAAAAGAATCACACTTATTTAAAAGGTGGCAAGTTGTAATAAGAAGAATTGTTAAAGAGTAATTTATAAGCTGTGGTTCTGTATCAGATGAAGTAAAAGATGGGGAGCAAAGGGTTACCTATAAAATTGAGCTGTTTGTGATCTTAAGAGCAGCAGATCTTTGGCAGGGATAATCATTTGAAAACTTTGAAGGTTTCATAGAGTTGAAGAAACTGCCAGTCAGAAACTGGCAGGGTGACAAGAATGCCTGAGCAAAGTGAAATGGAAAGGTAATGGGAAAGGGAATGAAATAGACAGGACAATTTAAAGCAGTCTGCAGACGTTCGTTTGTGACATTGAAGGAATACTTTCTAATGTCTTATGCTTTGGACACACAGTGGTCAGGATCTATCTGTGAATATAAATCAGTTAATTGATCACTTGCTTCCAAATGAGTCTGTACCCAGTGGAGATGCGGAACACAAGAAGAATTGGAGCTGTTTTTTTCTGCATTTGCCACATGATACAGTTTTTTTGCTTTTCATCAAATGACAACACAGGAGTAAACTGAATTCAGTCTCTTCAGTGAAATGAAACTTTTTAAAAAGCTGAACTGGACAAAAAAAATCTATCTGCAAGAACATGGAGCAAATGTCAGAAATGGTAGTAATGTGATTAGGGGAATGCTAAGTTTATTGTCAGCCATACAATAGCACTGGAGACTGGAAAGACAGACAGCTGAGGCAGAAACAAGAGGCTCCTCTCTAGTTCAGTGCAAACTGTCAAAATGAATCTAATCAGTGCATCAATAATGCGGAAGGATTCAGTGCCCTGGGTCACTTCTTAGGGGCAGATTTACTAAAGGGCGAAGTGGCTAACGCTACTGACTTTTCACCAGAAATCACATCCACAGGGACATTGGCAGTTCACTAACAGGCGCATGGGTCATTGCGCTAGCGAAAGAGACCGCTGATAGCGTTCGTTCGCACTCTATCGCCAGGCGACTTTTCACTCTGGTGAATGGTCGTTACTCCACAAATTCAGTAAAGTGCGGATTTTACTGAACGTTACCTCTTTTGCCAGATTTGACTTCGCCACCTCAGACCAGGCGAAGTGCTAAAATGAAGCTAGATCTTCCTTCCTCAATATTAAGTTCAAAAAACTCTGGCGATGTTTCCTTTTTTGAAGCAGATTTGCCTGCAAAAGTCTTTTTGAAAAAAACTTTTTTTGATTAACTGGTTTTCTCCAGACATATCACAACATATGGAACATTCATTTTACAGTGGGCTCATGTGTAGGGCATTATATTGACTCTCTTGTCTTTATTAAGGTTCCCTGGACATTTGTAAGAAAAAGTGGTAACTTCAAGCTTTTGTACTAACATTTATAATAAAGACATACATTACCTGCCGTATGCAAATTGACCTAAGTGTAAGATCACTAGTGAATTTTTGCTAGGCACAATGAACGCTAGCGCATCTTCGCTATGAAATGCACGCACAGCTGAAGTAATGGTAGCAAAAAGTCACCAGCGCTCAGAGCCCATATTATTCACATATTAGCAAATTTGAGCCTGACGAAGTGGTGCAATGTGTGTGACAATTCGCCCTTTAGTGAATCTGCCCCATAGTTGGGAGGGTTGGGTTGGCACAACAAAAGTGGCCAAAATTAAATCTCACTGTCTGCTAGTGTTTACTATTTAACAATGACTACATGTATGCAGGTCCGTAATTAAATCTTAGTTGCTGCCAATGACCTTGCTATATACAGTAAATCTGTCGGCAAAGCTGGGTGTGAGAAGTACCTGGGCCTTCGGGAGGCAAATGGCGATGGAAGTGATGTCACACGCATGCATGCATATTTGTAGTTTGCCAATGGTGGGGGACACTTGTAGGTCTTCTGCCACCCTAAATACAGCCCTGCATGCATCCCCCTTTATTTCTTGGGTCTACAGTATAGTAGTCACCATTTTGTTATAAAAATATGTTTTCTGGAGTATCCTGAATATGAGGGTTTGCCATCAATTTGGTCACCATCACTACTTAAATAATCCAACATGTATTTATGCTTGATTATTTACCATGTATTTATGAATTCTGAACTATTCTGTGTTTGCTTTAATAAGAAATAAAATAGCATTTCCACATTTTAGAGCTTTCTGGTTAATAAATCCCATAACTGTGTATGACTACCAGAACATAATTGCCCCTGTGCTCTGATGTGCTGTGCAGTCATTTAACTTGATACTCCTGAAATCACAGCATCTCTCTCCCTTTTACCAGCGTGATGCAGAACTAAGTACAGACATTTCTGCAGCAATTAAATTATTTCATTCACTACTGAGTTACTTTATAATTGCCTGGATTATGGAGTGAATTAGATTGTCTCATGAAATGGTTATGTGATGCCTATAGTTGCAGCTGTGTAACAGTAGCAACAGTTTAACAAGTAGTCACCACCTATAGAATCCAAAGAAATCTCTAATGTTTTTAAATACAGTAATTGTCTATAGCTAAAAAAAACTCAAGCTTCACTTATTGTACACTTAAAGGAGAACAACGGTTCTTTTTACTTGGGAGTGCCAAAAGTTAGGAACCTTCAAGTGATTATATATACTTACCTCACACCCCAGGCCTGTGCTCCTATCAGGAGAAAACTGCACCAGTCCAGGGGTTCTTCGAGCGAGCACTACAGAGAGATTCAGAATTCAGATGAGCATGCGCAGTACCGCGAGGAGCTAAACTTTAACGAAGTCAGCTATTTCGTTCTACTGCACATGCATCTGCCACGGGAAATTTGAAGAAAGAAGTAGAAGGAAGCCTATTCAGCCGTGGTGCTCTTGGAAGAACCTGGACCAGTGTAGTTTTCTCCTGATAGGAGCATTGGCTCCGGGGTGTGAGGTAAGTATATATAATCACTTGGGGGAGCCTAACTTTTGGCACCCCCAATTAAATTTTCCTTCTCCTTTAAATCACTGCAATCCTTTAAATGAAGATTCAGGGAAGCAGGACTAAGACAATAAGAAATAGAGAGATAAGAAATCATGGCAATATTTAAGCTGTGTGAAAAAAAATAATTGTTGATGACATTATGTCTTCTTTTGTCAGTTTTTGGGAGCATTCAGCATCAGCTTTTCTGTGTATTCAATTATATAGAATAGTATAGACTTAAGCATATGTCCTTATACAGGGTTTTAACATCTAAAGAAAAGTCATACTCCCATTTTATACCAAAGTATGTGATCTGTTATCCAGAATGCTCTGGACCTGCGGGTTTCCCATTCCATATCTCCATACCTGTAAGAGATTTTGTTGAGGGAAAACAATTATTAAAAAATGCATTCGTTAATAGCATTTCTTCAGCAGAATGCTGTATTAAAATCCATTTTTCAAAAGAGCAAACTGATCTTTTTATATTTAATTTTGAAATTTTGACATGGTGCTAGATATATTTCCCAGGTGCCCTCAACCCTGTGACTTATGCTCTGATAAACTTCAGTAACTCTTTACTGCTGCATTGCAGGTTAGAGTGATATCACCCTCCCATTCCCCACCAGTAGCCTATCAGCAGAACAATGGGAAGGTAGCCAAATAACAGATCCCTTGTATCTGTATTGCCATCTAGTGGTAGATATGAAAACAACACTCAATAGTTAAAATCCAAGTCTGGCTAACCCTAGTTGCAACTCATTCAATTGCATTCAGAAGAGGAAAGAATACTGTAGCTTATCTGAAATCAGTTCCACTGTAAAGTGCTGGCTCTTTATGAAAGCATGTGTCCAGGCACAATGCCTTGAGATGGCTGAATACACACCAATAATACCTAAATATAAATTTTTTGGTTCAAGTATAACATTTTAAATTGTACAATTAATTACTTGCAATGTACTCAGTGTAATTTAGAAATAAAAATGATACCATAAAAATCATGATAGAATCTCTTTAAGTCTACTAAAATATAATTTATGAAACTCAATAGGATTATTTTGCCACCAATAAGATTATATATCTTAGTTCGGGGTCAAGTACAAGGTACTGTTTTAATATTACAGAGAAAGGGGTTGGGTTACCTTTCAGTTAACTTTTAGTATGATATAGAATGACTGATTCGAAACATCTTTTCAATTGGTCATCATTATTTTTTATTTATAGTTTTTGCCTTCTTCTTCTGACCCTTTCCAGCTTTCAAATGGGGGACACTGACTCCAATCTAAAAACAAATGCTCTGGGAGGCAACACATTTATTGTTATTGCTACTTTTTATTACTCATTTTTCTATTCAGGCCTCTTCTATTCATATTCCAGTCTCTTATTCATATCAATGCATGGCTGCTAGGGTTAATTTGACCCTAGCAACTAGATTGCTTTAATTGAAACTGGAGAACCGCTGAATAAAAAGCAAAATAAGGCAAAAACCACAAATGATAAAAGATGAAAACCAATTGCAAATTGTGTCAGAATATTACTCTCTATATCATACTAAAAGTTAACTCAAAGGTGAACAACCCCTTTAATTATTTGATTAATATGGACTTTTAAAATGAAGTCTTCTGGATAATGGGTTTCCGTATAACAAACCCCTATGCCTGTACTAACAGTTATGGCTGAGACACCCACATTCATTATATTTTAGCCCTTTGGGTTCACTATTGAGACTACTGAGCTAGAAATACAAGTCTGATGATTATTCTAGATATAGTGCCTGACTTTGCCGTACTGTAATCATCAGCAAGTATCATTTCAATTTGTGAGATACCATATCTGAAAGCATGGGAACAGTTTGTATTTTAAGTTACCCTATGATACTCAGAGAAATAAAATTGTTTAATAAGCCTTAGTTGATTACTGCGTGATGTGATTTTATCTGCTTTTCCGTGCTTTGTGTGCGTATGGCTTGTTTCCCTGCAGTCTGGTTTGCATGTCAGCTAGGTATTGTAATAGTTGTATATCCGTTCTATCTATTAACTAAACTGCTTATTTTTATGACTTAAGTGCTGAGCTAAATTGGTAGTTTCAGGAAATTTAATGTTTTCAAATTAACTTGAAATTTCCTGCAATATTTGCAATTTTTATGTAATAGATTGTTATCCGTTTTAGGTTTTAATAAAATTATTTTGTAATAGCAACTGTGTTTTTTCCTGTTGCTCAAGAAGATGGAGAGTTTAATCTTCAGTATATGGAGTATTTTGAAAACCTGCGTGACTGTTTCTAATAAACATTATAAAGCATAACTATATTTCTATCATATCACAGCTTTTTCCACCTAACTGTTTAATTGAAATAGCGTATAGATACTGAAAATGTACAAACTTCACTGTATGTTTGTAGGGTTTGTTTTATTGATTTGTTTAATCCATCTTTCTACAGTATAAGACTACTTCACATGTATTTCTAAATTATAGGACCCATTTACAACTGCTAGTTCTTTGTTTTTACAAACAGCAACAATTTGATCGGAAAGTGTTGCTACTCGCAGTGCCTTTAATAAGACTACCCAACCTCATAATTTAATGTTGCTGTCGATCTTCCCTTGAGCTAATTCAAAAATGTGAGGATAAATGTAATTCCCCCCTGTGGAAATTCTTAAATTCTCCCCTGGCCTGTAAGTGCAATCTTTCTGACAATAAGGAGAATGGTAATAAACGGGATACAATTTAAAATGCCTTGAAAATTTCAGGAATTCCCAGTTCAACCTTTGATAAATGACCCATTATTCGTGGCCCCTGAGGGAATCCATGATCTGTCATGCAGAACATACATGTTTAAATATTATTTGGAGTCTCTATGAGTGAGAACATGTGGGACCGACCAACATAGGGATAGTGTGAACTTACTTAGAAGGGGCAACTGTGTAGATTAAGGATATTAGAATAGAAATGCAACAATCTAGAGGGTTGATGAACACTCTGATATTTGTGTTTTAAATGCATTTGGCTTCTTTAAATGGATGAATGGATCAGAGCCAGGACAAGTTAAAACCATACACCAGGGGGCACATTTACCTAGGGTCGAATATCGAGGGTTAATTAACCCTCGATATTCGACCGTCGAAGTAAAATCCTTCGACTTCGAATATCGAAGTCGAAGGATTTTGCGCTATTCCTACGATCGAACGATCGAAGGAATAATTGTTCGATCGAACGATTAAATCCTTCAAATTAAACGTTTTGAAGGATTTTAATCCATCGATCGAAGGATATTCCTTCGATCGGGAAATTGTTAGGAGGCCTATGGGGACCTTCCCCATAGGCTAACATTGGCGTCGGTAGGTTTTAGGTGGCGAACTAGGGGGTCGAAGAAATTTTTAAAGAGACAGTACTTCGACTATCGACTGGTCGAATATTCGAACTATTTTTAGTTTGAATCGTTCGATTCGAAGTTGAACGTCGTAGTCGAAGTAGCCCATTCGATGGTCGAAGTAGCCATATTCGACCATTCGAAAATCGAACTATTTTTCCTCTATTCCTTCACTTGAACTAAGTAAATGGGCTCTCAGGAGTTCCCATACTTTACTAATGTGAGATCTACTTTTAGTGATGTCGTCCCATTATGATCCACATCCATAATATCACTGTTAGCATTCTGTTCCATGGGAAATATTACATAAATGTTGACTTATGAGAAAATATATATTGCTATATTCAATAAACAATTATTTCTTACGTAACCTTAACATAATACATATCTAAAATAAATCATGAAGCAGGAGGGTGATTTAGATAAGCTATTTGTTGATAGTGTGTTGAGATCTACTGATCACCAGCTAAAGGTCTACTGGTAGATCCCGATCTACCTTTTGGGCACCCCTGCCATATACCATTAAATCCATAACAGAGCCTTCCCCCTTAAGAACAGACCATATGACTTTACAGGTATTGGAGCTATTATCCAGAAAACCCGTTATCCAGAAATCTCAGAATTGCTGAAAGATTATAAAGAGATAAAACATATTTTTAAAAATGATTTCCTTTTTTTCTGTAATAATAAAACAGTACTTAATCCAAACTAAGATACAATTAATCCTTATTGGAAGCAAAAACAGCTTTTTGGGTTTATTTAATGTTTACATGATTTTCTAGTAGACTTATGGGTTGATGATCCAAATTATGGAAAGATCCGTTATCCGGAAAACCCCATGTCCCAAGCATTCGGGATAATAAGTTCTATACCTGTATTACATTGCTCAGCAAAGAAATTTGTATGCTCTTTACTCTAGACTTTATCTGAATAACTATATGGTGAATATGGTGAGTGAACTCTAAACACAACTGCCCCAAAAAAACATACCTAGCACCACTGTGCAAGACATTGCTGCCTATACTTCTACTAATATTCAATTAGGCAGCCTGATAATTCAATTATAGCTGGATATAGCTGGATACCCAACTCTGTATCATGTTTTTATCTTATGCTCGAGCACAAAAATCTTGACATCCATAGCAACCCTTGGATTCCATCCATGCTTTCATAATTGTAATAGCATTAGACCAGATGACTGCTGATTATTTACTAAGGAAAATGAGTTCCTTGCCTTCAGAATTCTAAAGTTTCCTTCCCCTGTCTTATTTCAGAAGGAAAAACAATTAACTTTTATGTGGTCCTCAGTGATATCTGTGTGGTGGGTTTAATCTGTTGGTTTAAATAGATCAACCGTCGTTTTTTATATTAGGGCACTGTTTAATATATATTCAATTATCAAAATTTTATTGTATTCACTGATTTCGCTAAACATTTTAAATGGTTTATTTGTGCATTTAAGTCTTTTTTTTTTTTAAACTCAGTGATTACATAGATGTAAGCCGTACTATTGCGAAGGTCAAGCACTTCTCAGAGAAATATATATGTATCTATGTTATTCTCTCTCAATGTTATTCTCACTCCCAACTTGTCTCTGAAGGTATAGATTAAATACTGGCTAGCATTTTCATGGCTGTGATTGCGTTTCTGTATGGTTAGTGATGGATATTACATCACATAAACCAGTTCAGTGTTTCAGAAGTTGAGCTTTCCAAGGGAAAATATCAATATCTTGTGTTCCCAGTGTAATAATTGGGATTGCTGCTCTCTAACCAAAGCAGCTAATGACTAATTCTATGTCTGCTACCTGAAACCTAGGTCGTCTAACATTACTTAACATTTCTGAGGCTTGAGATATTGTGGTGTATACTCTTACACTTTTATGTTCCCCTCTCGCTACTAAAATTCTATTTGCATTCCCTCTTAGATCTTCCATCGCGCATTAAGTGTGGACTGGGACCTATTCCCTGTCTTTTCTCAGTTCTATTAGTATATACACTTAGGGCTCGATTTATCAAGCATGGAGAAAAATCTCCAGACAGAAAGAAAACCTTTAATTCCTACATATTTTTGGAGCCCAGTAATCAAGTGGATCATTTATTTAGGCACTTATAATAACTCAGTGCCGTAGAAAACGAATACCCTGGGAACTATGGAAAAGATTTTTACTGCAAGTTTTCTTACTACTCATTACATTGTTTGTCTGAAATCTCACCAGCCTCCTGGCTGGACATAATTTTTAACTTTCATTACTTGTGTTATTCTCTGATAACATTCTAACATCTGCCCTTATGGTCTTTTTACTGTACTATAAAGCATACAGTGGGGTACTCTTTGCACTATAGCATTCACCTTATATTCCTGTTAACAGCAGTAACTTTCCTGAAGCTTCAACAGGTTTATTGCCCTTTCTTTGCTCTCTTAGACATTTGAATTCATTAATCAGTACATGGGCTGTTGTTATTACAGGTTGTCAGGATGCACAGCACCCTGCTTATTTACTGTGTGCTTATTTACTCTCTTAAAGAGGTCACATAGTTGACCCTTTATACATCTCTTTTTCTAGCCACTTGTTATCCATGCTTTCTAGTCAAATTTGTACTCCTTGCCTGTTTCTCATTATAATAACGTCTTCTTTGATGAAGAGTTTTTGTCCATGTTAAACACAGTGCCTCGAAATGCTACTTTAAATGCTAGCTAAACTAATCTGAAGGTATAGTAGTATATATAGCAGCAGTGTACTTTTGTCTGTATACAATAACTGGGTGTAAACCCATATTCTAGTGTCTCTAAATCCCTTACTGGCTACACGATAATTTGAAATTACAAATTCTTGAGAACTTTTAAGGTTTGACAACCTTCTGGCAGTTATCAACATGAACTATAGGTAACTTTTAGGGGCAAATTTACCTTAGGTCGAATATCGAGGGTTAATTAACCCTAGATATTCGACTGACGAAGTTAAATCCTTCGACTTCGAATATCGAAGTCGAAGGATTTAGCGATATTCGTTCGATCGAATGCAAAATCGTTAGATTCGAAGGATTTTTCTTCGACCAAAAATGCTAGCAAAGCCTATGGGGACCTTCCCCAGAGGCTAACATTGACTTCGGTAGCTTTTAGATGGCGAACTAGGGGGTCGAAGTTTTTTCTTAAAGAGACAGTACTTTGACTATCGAATGGTCGAACGATTTTTAGTTCGGATTGTTCGATTCGAAGTCGAAGGTCGAAGTCACCAGGGCCGGCCTTAGGCCAATTGGACCAATTGGGCCCCGCACCTCTGGGGGGCCCCGCACCACAGGGCAGCACAGATAATATTTCCCTCAGCACATGATGCTGCCTGGCCTGCCCCCAACTTTGAGAGTCCAGCCCATCCCCAAATCCATAGGTCTAGCCTGCCCCCAACTCTCATAGGCCCAGCTTTCCTCCAACCTTGATAGGCCCTGCCTGCCCCCAATCCAACCAAGCCTGCTCCCAAGCTGAATCGGCCCAGCCCCAAACTAATTGGCCCAGTCCACTCTCCTATTTCCTCCCTCTCTCTCTTACCCTGTGTGCCCCTATTATGTTACCTTGTCTGCCCCTTTCCTTTCTATTTTGTGCCTGTATGCCCTTATTTTCCTAAATACTTGGTGTGTCAGTAGCCAGCAACACTTTGTCTAGGGGCCCCGCCAACATGGTCCCAATTGGGCCCCACATTTGATAGGACCAGCCCTGGAAGTCACCCATTTGATGGTCAAAGTAGCCAAAAAAAACATTCGAAATTCAACGTTTTTTTCCTCTATTCCTTCACTCGAGCTAAGTAAATGGGCCCCTTAATGTACATTCTTATTTTAAAAAGTAGTATTTTTACAATTTTTTTTTATCGAAAATTTTGTGACTTTCGGTGCATGCGCAATAGCTCCAGAATGGAAGATTCCTCCAACTGCGCATGCACCCGAAAATGCCGATCACTACAGGAAGAAGAACGAAGGAGACAAGATGGCTGATGTGAACTCCGTTGGACAGGACCTGCAAGGAGGGGTAAGTAGAAAGTTAGGGGCATTTGCCCAGGGTGCCAGGTAGGCCAGGGGGGAGGGGGGCCTATTTAGGAGAGGGGGGAATGGGTATGCAAATTAGGGGGATAAATTCTCCTTTAAGAAAAAAGGGCAAGCATGAAGGGATTGTTCGCCTTATTTTTGGGATTTTTTTTTTTTAGTTATTTAGCTTTTTATTCAGCAGCACTCCAATTTGCAATTTTAGCAATTTGGTTGCTAGGGCCCAAGCAACATAAATACAATTTGAATAAAAGACTAAACTATAAATACCAGAGGGCCTGAACAGACAGATAAGTAAAAAAAAGGTAGAAATAACAATGTCTTTGTAACTTTATAGAGCATTTGCTTTTTAGATGGGGTCAGTGATGGGAATCTTGAAAGCTGGGAAGATTTAGAAGGAAAAGGTAAATAATTTAAAAACAACTATTTAAAAAAATGAAGGCTAATTGAAAAGTTGTTATGATTAGCAATTGTATAACATACACAAAGTTAACTTAAAGGTGAACTGCCCCTTTAAAAGACAACTGGATAAAGTTGGCAGTAATATATACTATACAATGGGTAGACTCCTTTTGTCCTTTAGTTTGTGTGTTGGAGTTCTGCTTCTCACATTCCTGCTTTGTATCATATATCACAAATAAGCACACACAAAGCATGTATTTCAATGGAAATAGGGGTGATAATGATCTATGATGGGATGTTGTGAGCCATTGGAGCTACTTGTGTGCATAAATTGTGCTCCCAGATCTGTAGTCAATGAAACTAAATTGTAAAACACGTTCAATTTGTTTCTGGTAAATCATTTTACAGTAAAAACAATTAAAGTGGCCTTCAGAAATAACCCTGGTGGCAAACCTAGAGATGGCCTTCACTATGATGCATTGCGTTCTTTTTATAAAATGATTCATACATCAGATGGCTATTTGTGCTAGCTGTCACATTTTTAGCGGGGAGGCTATACTTCAGCCTGACCTTGTTTATGCTCACCTTGTGATTAGGCATTGAGGAATACAGACAATGCCATCATTTTATTTCTGATATTTTCTGTGTGTGGCCTTATGTGAGTTAGTATATGTCAATATAAATGTGAGCACACAGCATGGAAGACAGGGGAAGGTTGGGAGAAAAGGGCATATAAATCAGTCTTGAATAATGTTAACAGCATTGCAGATGTGAGATTTCATCATATCAGATATTTGGAATTGTAGGCAGAGGGCAGGAGGGCTTCCATATCAGTTTATCACACTTGTCCCTGGCAGTAGCTTTTTAAGTAGCAGAAATTATTCAAATGAAGTATTCTGTAGAAGACTGAGGGGCATATGTATCAATGAATATTTATCAATGATTATATTTATCAATTGAAATTCAAATTGAAAAAGGCCAATCAAAATTAAGTTGAAGGTTTTTTTTGGCCGAATAGTTTCATTTTCGATCGAATAGGTCCGTATTTGGCCGAATTCTAATCGTCGGAATCAAAATAATAGCGCATTCGATCAAATTCAAATTGAATTTTCCTCCAAAAAAACTTAGATTTTTCAAAGTAAACCAATTGACTCCAAATTGGTTCTAGGAGGTCCGCAATAGGCTAAAACAGTAATTCGGCAGGTTTTAGATAGCGAATATTGCAGTCGAATTTTTAAAGAGACAATACATTTTGATATTCGAATTTTCTAATTTTTTTCAAATTCAAATCGAATTTGGACTATTCCCTAGTCGAAGTACACAAAAAATAGCTAGAAATTCTAATTTTTTTAATTCGAAAATTCACCTCGACCTTTGATAAATCTGCCCCTAAGTGTACGAAACACTGGACAACGTTACAATATACAAAACGACACACAGGGAAGGGAAATATCATAATAATGAATAAATACAGTATAAAATGACATATTTTTAAAAGCAATGTAATAAGAGACACAGTGGGAAGAATTTATCTACCGTATAGAGCTTACAATCTCTATGTGTGGATAACATACAGGCACAAATAAAAGGGCAGAAACAAACAAATTGGCCATCGCTCCTTATCTTGGGACTTGTCCCTTAAATAAGTATTTATTGCATTGCTTTGGTCATTGTTTTGTACATGGTAGCAAACCTAGAGATGACCTTCACTATTTTTTTACAAGGTAAGATTTATATAGCCTGAACCTGAAGAACTTTTAACTTTTGTTGTAGCTTTGGTTTACGTGTCTTCAGCAAGTACTGCATCTGTGTACAGCCTGACCAAACTTTTGATGGCATTGTGGGGGTTGTATTAATTGGAGACTGGACAGAAAATATAACTGCTTAAAAATTTACTACTTAAAAGTAGAATCAGGGCTGACTTCACAGCATCAAGGGCGGATATTGGAAGACAAGGATATGGGCAACAGAAACAAACGTAGTTAAAAAGGAACCTCCTATTGTCAAATATAAGGATCTTAGAAGCCACCATGACCATATAAAGGCACAGGTTGTAAAACTTAGCAGTGGCTCGTGAAATTACCTATATTTTACAACTGGGGGTACACAATTTTTATATAATACACAAAAGCTATGAATATCTTGTAAATGATATCGTTATAAACGGTGAATTCTGATGTCATCACTTATAAACGGTGAGTTCTGATGTCATTTCTATCACATGACTTACTGAAATTTGTGTATTATAATAAATAAAGTACCCCCAGTTGTAAAATATTCGGCCTCATTTTTTTATATGGTCATTTAACTCCTCATTAACTTATAATATCCATATATTTTACAAGTTTCGAGTGATGAGTTACAGCTGATGACATTACTATGCACCAATTATAATTATATATTATTTTACAGGTAATTCATAGCTCTTGTGTATTTTAAGGTTACAATCTACAGTTGCTCATTTCTCTATGGGACCAAATTGTAAATTATATCCTTATAAAAGTGTGCTTCTAAATCAATATAAATATGCTGTTTACAACTTATGGTGATTTCGTCTAGAACTTTCTCCCCTTGCACCTTGTCACTTGTCTAAAAGCCTAACATAAGCAATATTTTTTTTGTAAAAAAGCTCTGGAAAATACCGATACCTTATGCCACATTTGTACCAGACATTTCTCTGCAGCAAAGAGAGAAACCTCTTGTGACAAAATGACATTATTAAGAGCAGTTTATAAGGATATCATTTACATGATATTGATGGCTTTTGTGTAATATATATATAAACACTGCCTATTTGTACCATTATAATGAGGAGACTTGCCAAGAGACTTTTCCTGGTGGTAAATGAGGGTTTATCAATAAGGAGGGGTTTTGGTTGTATAACAAGAGAGGAAAATGTTCTAACAAGCACAGACAAATCGACAACTCTTTAAAAGGGTTACTCACCTTCTAATCACTTTTTCCAGTTCAGCTGTTTTCAGATTGTTCACCATAAGCAAAGTCCGAATTTATATCAATATTTTCTGAAAAAAACTCAAATCCACACAGGTTTTTTGGACTTATTTATTAATATACTTTCCCAAAAATTTTGTTTACGAGAAAAAAATCCGGAAAAATCGTGAAAAATCCGATTTTCAAGTTTTTTCAGATTTTTCATCCGATTTTTACAGGTTTTTGTCAGGATTTTTCACCTAAAGACTCAGAATTTCGCCCGAAAACTTTGGGGTATTGCCAAAAAATCCAGCACACTTCAATAAATCGTTGGGACTTCTCCCATTGACTTATATGCAACCTCGATGGGTCTGAGATGCCGGATTTTCTGATTCATGACTTTTCCATCATCGGGGTTTAATCAATTCTGAAAAATTCGTGATTTTTTAAAAGTTCGATTTTATTTTTGCATTCGGAGTTTAGTAAATAACCCCCAAAGACTTTTTTTCAATTGATTTTGATCTTTTATTTTTTAGTGTTTTCCCAAAATGTAAGTTTAAAGTTTAAAGGGGAACTCCGGGTTCACAAAAAAATCTTCAGTTCACTGGCCTTAACATGTAAAATAATATGAAGCATCCCAAAATTCCCACCTCTTAATCTTTAAATATGATTCTGATCCATAAAGCAAGCTGCATTCATCTGTTTATTTTGAAAAGTCCTCCAGAGTAGAACACCTGTCTCTGGTGTCTCAGTCTGGCAGCTCAGCAATCCAGGAGCTTCTGTACTGTTACAATTTGCTACATTTAGTTGATACAATTAGTTGATTTTTCAGCAGTATCTGTGGAATATTAGCAACTATTGTATCAATTCTAACAGCTGCCTTTAATGAAGCTCAGGGATTCTGCTCAGTAGGGACAAAGATAACAAATGTATCAACTAAATGTATGAATTTAGAACCCCCTCCTAGAGCTGCTTTAGAAGATCAAAAATTAAATTTTACACTTCAATATTAGAAAAACGGTCACAAATGGAAAATTGAAAGTAATTGGAAAAAGTATTTACTTCTGGTGAACTATCTGAAACCAACTGAACTGAAAAAAAGTGTTTGAAGGTGAACAACATTCAAACCTATTGTAAAAGTACAATATATATAAAAGTATACACGGGGGAGATAATTCACATAATTAATATATACAGAATCATAGGACAAAGAGCTTAAGTGCTATGTGGTAAGAGACATAGTGGGAAGGTTATCCCTGCCCCGTAGAGTTTACAGTCTAAGTGGATTATATATGATGTTCGTGAGTACATGAAAAGAGAAACTTTATTTACAGGTTACAAAAGTAAAGGACAAACGCATTCAGTGCACAACCTGCATCCAAGAAACTTCAAATCTATAATAAACAGTCAAACATAAGTTTAAATATAATGAACTAATTGTTAAACCGATTTTCCATTACTACCACTGGCAGAAGCAGCAATCTGCTATTTGCGCAGGGATTAAATGTTTCATCAGAAGTGCCTATTTAAGGATCTTTATGGAACAGCAAGTTAGTCCCCAGGGCAAGCCCATGTCAAATGCAATAAAGAAATCCATAAACGTGAGCTACTGGGGATGGATTTTTGTAAGATGCTTACAGAGCCATAGATACATTTTAGTACATAAATGCTCAAAGAAAGCAGTACATGCACCTAACTGTTTTCTTCAAGGGAGACATTGGGTTGTGTGTTTTTCTTTGTAACATTGTAGTATTGCTTACATGAATGTTCCTGCTATTTAGAAAAAGGATTTAGCTGCAGTAATTTTTTTTAACAGACTAGCACATAATCCATTAGATATTCAGTTTTTGATACTGTTTCAAATATATACATACACTATATATATATATGTCATTAACCATGGTTTTAAAGTTATTTATAAATCCAATTGTAAATCATTCAACTTCTCCCTCACCTTGTTCCATGTTAAATGATGGATTTTGGTACTCGAAGTCCCTCTGCTTACCAGAGAGTCTGTGCACAGCCCATCAGGTGTTCTCCTGCTTAGAACTTCATCTGTGAGAGAGAGTCTAACTCTAAGGCTAAAAGGCAAGATGTAGATGAATACTTTAATGTTTCGGTGGGTTCCCCTCCCTTCATCAGGATCATCATAGGAAAGGTGAGAGGTGCAGGTCATCTACATACAGAACTAAAAGGCAAGATGTACCAGAGCAAGGGAGAACATAAGGCATGGTACCAACCTACAGAGAGGAATGTAAGGAGTGCACATAGTGGGCATTGAGGAAGAACATCATAGTTTTCTGAGAAATCATGTTCTGTATGTCTGTGTAAATGAAATAAATACAATATGGAACCTGAGGTTTTCCGGATAATGGATTTTTCCATAATTTGGATCTTCATACCTTAAGTCTACTAGAAAATCATTAAGGGGCAGATTTATCAAGGGTTCGAAGTGAAAATTCAAAGTAAAAAAAGTAGAATTTTCGAGCTATTTGTTTGTACTTCGACTAGGGAATAGTCCAAATATGATTTGAATTTGAAAATTTGAATATCTAAATTTACCATGTTGTCTCGTTAAAACTTCGACTTCGACCATTTGCCAAATTGCTTTTTTAGGCTAAGGGGGACCTCCTAAAACCTTTATGGTTTCAATCGATGGACTTTGAAAAATCAACGTTTTTTTTTAAATACTTCGAATCAAATTCAATCAAATTCTATCTTACTTCAATTAGAACGATCAAATACAGCCTATTCACCCGCAAAAAAAAACTTCGATTTTTTTAAGCAATTTCGGTTGGTCTTTTTTTATTGGAATTTCGAAGTTATGGGAGTTAAAAAAAAAACTCCCATTACTTCGAAATTCGACCCTTGATAAATCTGCCCCTAAATAAACCCAATGAGCGGGTTTTGCTTCCAATAAGGATTAATTATCGCAGGTTTTTGCAGGTAACCCGTGGGTACCCAACCCACAGCAGGACTCTAGTACAAGGTACTGGTTTATTATTGCAGACAAAAAGGAAATTATTTTATAAGTATTTGATTAAAATGGGACACAACCTTTCTGTAATTCAGAGCTTTCTGTTTAATGGGATTCTGGATAACAGATCCCAAACCTGTATAGATGCTGTAATGTCTTGGCTGAGGACAGATTACTTGAAGAATATACAGTAAGTAAGTCTTCATATTCTGCTGGAGAAATGAAACCTAAATGTTCCAAGCATTTTGAGAGTATCAATCAATTTTTTTACCGCTTATGTGGCATAGACTTTAAGGACAACAGAGCATTGTCTCATTGGGAAGAAAAAAATGTTCAGATTATTAAGGAACAATGAATAATTATTGGGTTTGGAGAAGTTTTAAGAATACAGCTTGTATAAAATTAAAGCCGTAATTCACGTCTGAAGTATTGTTATGCATTACCGCCACATTAAAAAGGAACGTTCAATTAAATTTAACTACAGTCTAGTGGAAAATAATAGAAAAGATTTACTAAATGACGATTTCACCAGCAGCATGAATTCTAATAAGTGATTCTTGAAGGGATATTTTGTTGCAGGATTTCGTCTCTCCCCAGAATGTGGTACACTATCTTTAAGGCTTACTCGGATGTTACACCCACAAACAAATTTGTATCAAACCTGAGCTATCTATTGCTGTACTGCAGCAAAATGCGTTGACCCTGAGACAGGATCTCTGGTCATGACCTCTGGAAGAACCCACTAAGTGCTGTTATCTCTAATCCAAACCAATTGGAATTTAGGCCTGATCATTTATATATGACTTTGTGCAGATTTCTATAAATATTTCCTGCTTGCTAATGTATATTTAATTATGATAAAAAATAACTACACTGGATTATTCAGTGCTTTTTTTTATACATTGCTTCATTTAACATGGAGAATTAATTAAACTCGTATATACATTTCTAAGCATGAATTTTCATTAGTCAAGACTCATTAGAAGCTGAGATTTTAGCGAGTTTGGAGGGTTGTCAAGGGAACTTTTTTTTTGCATTTCTGGTGTGTGATGCATCAGTGTAGGTGCAACATGAGTTTAAATAAAGGGTAATATATTTTAAGAAAATCAAGAATATGTTGCATTTAGATGGTCATTCACTGTAATTTTCAGCACACAGCAAGAACCATATGCGCACAGCTTTATCGCATGACCCTAGATGACAAGTAAATTTACTTGTGATTCAGTGTAAGAAAATATTAACATATTTTAAATTAAAAAGTGCAAATGGAAAAAAGTTTGTCTGAATAATTACTCATTTCTAATACCCTTCTCCTGCAATACATTTAGGAGATTTGTCTGGTCTAGGTATCAAAACCCACCCATTGTTAACTGTATTGGAACCTCAGGGCTAATTTGGATACACCATCCTGCAATCACATTGGATTGGAAGTCAGTCTAATCTAGCTTCACAACATTTTCTCATATTTCCCATTCATACCTGTAGTGGGCATCATCTGATCCCAAAGGACAGGGCTGCATCTAAGCATACAGATAGGTAACTAGAGGATAATTCTAGATAAAGCTGTTTATACGTAACTATATCCATTCGTTTGTGTTTGTGTTGGTCTCGGCTGTCTTTACAAGACTTCATGATTTGACCAGGTTTATAGGGGACCAAGCCATTTATGACTTACAAACCTCATCATTACCACTTTGCACTGATAAAATGACTATAGTTTTCTAACAATAGAAACACAGAATTCAGCTGACACTGAATATTAACTTTTGTGGGTGCAAGATTCCTGCCCATCAACCCTAGACCTCATGTCTATGAAGCCCAGATAAGGTTAAACAACTTTGTTACTCCTTCCAGCAGTCAATTGAATCAATGGCTTTCTTAGGAAGGTTCCTTTTGCGACATACAGCACTGGCTTCTCAAGCAATGCATTTTCCAAAACTTTACTAAGTCAGTGAAGTTCTGGTGATACTTGCCCTTGAAAATCAAGGTGATGGTTGGTATATTACACATACCATGTTTTGATTTATTATCAGTCATTGATTTTATGATGTAAAGTTAATTTTATAATCAGCGTTAAATCAGTTTTTTTAATTAATAATGAAAGCGACAGTATCTTGATAATATCTGGAATGGTTTTAATTATGTCCCATATTTTAACTAATTATGCATATGTTTGAAATTGTGCTCCTAAGGCAAAGCAAGACTGAGTCGATTACTTGACCCCTTACTGAATGCATAAAGGACTATACATGGGTGGCATTTCGCTTTTGATCCTTATCTATGCCATAGCAGCCTATTCTACAATAACCTTTTCTACAATGTCTCTAGGGCTCCTACCTTAATTTTGCGTTAGAACCTTCTGCAGTATTAGATAAAGTGCTGTAAAATAGGACTTCTTTTGATATAAATTTTAATTAATTATTCATTTTTTCTTTCCATTGAGAGGTTTATATAATGTATAGTGCTCTGCTATGAATGTTGGGGGATTATTCACTAGTTTTGTAGTAGCAGATGCTTTCCGGCACATTGGGGAAATGTACAACTCAGCGGTGCTAACATTGCAACATTACCTTCACTGAGCTATTAGAATGGCCATCTGGAGTCATCAACTTAAAGTGTAAGGCTGATTTGAATCATGGACCTTTAATATATGGAGAATTGTAGCAGAACAACAGCACCAATTAGCCTTGGTGTACAATTTCCGTCCTGTTTCTACATGGTCAAACCTTTGCCCATTATTTCCTGTTCCTGTGAAGATTTTACCCTCCTCTTCCTTTTCCTGTTGGTTTCCTTATCTAACTGTTATCTAACTGTTCCTTGACTTGTTATTGGTGGTAGCTCTCCTTTGCCTGCAACTCTAGTTACAGGGGGTTCCTTTCACCCCCATGGTTAAGGTTGCCAACAAGCAGATATTTTACTGGCAGGGCTGGCTGATAAAAATGATTAATAATGCCAATGTTATTAATGGGGGGGGGGGATCAGAATATTGGAGGGTCGGTATGTTTTTGCAGTAGAGGTGGAAACCCTAGCCAGGGATCTCTCATGACAAAACCCTGCCATAATTGATTGTAATATAATATTTATTGAATCTGATGTATTATTTTTGAAAATATGTGAAAAAGTATGACATTTATGACAAGACATTTTAAGGAATATAGGTAGGAGAATAAAACTCTAGTGGTATGAACAGTTCTGGTCCAGCAAGTGTTCTGTTTAGTATAAGTATAAGGAAAGTGATATTTCCTGCTGCCATAGGGAGTGTGGCCTGCCCAAATTTTGTGTGTCTTTAAGGTGGATTGGGGGGTGTACCTAAATTGATTTTTATGTTGTGATTAAAAGTAATGTCACTGGGGTACACACCGATATATGATTTGACTTATCATGGGTCGTAAGATACGGCAGGGTTGTAATATTCAGCCTTTATTACTGTATATGGACTATGCTGAGAATTGTAGCAGAACAGCAGCACCAATCAGCAATTTACTCCTATTAGGAGAAAATTGTTTCCCACACCTTAGGTGGGGACCAGTAGCACCTGAAATCCAGTTCATTGAAAAAATACTACTATAATTCCAAAAAAAATGCTGCCATCATTCGTACAAAGCCCCTGGTGTGTAAAACCATGCTGGGACACAAGCATGAAAACGAGGTGGGGATTATGTAATATAAGGTGCAAAGTTTGCTACTACTTACAATTATAAACGATAGCAACCAATCAGCAGGTACCATTTCATGGTTAATTTATTTAAAAGCAAACAATGTATTAGTTGCTATGGGCCAATGCTCCAGGGCAAACAGTTTTTTACATACAGAGATTAAAATTGTCCGAACTCACTTATTATGCTCATGAGTATGAGATCACACACATGCATATAGTAAGGACCTGGGAGGGTCTATCATTAAGAGCATGTTTGGGATAAAGTTGGGACTCTATTAGTCCACACCTTGGGTAGTGGAAACAGTTTTTTTTCCCAACAGGTGCCCATATTTACAGATTGCAAGATTGTGGAGGTTTGGTATTTGCTGGAATACTAAATATTGTGTTGTATGAATTGAGAAAATGTACATTTCAGTTTGACGTTGTTAATTAGCTAGCAACTAGAGTTGCCCTTTAACACTGTACATATTTACAGATTGCAAGATTGTGGAGGTTTGGTGTTTGCTGGAATTCTAAATATTGTGTTGTATGACTTAAGAAAATTTACATTTCAGTTTGAAGTTGTTAATAATTAGCAATTAGGGTTGCAATCCTCCTGGTTTTGACTTGGACAGCCTGGTTTTCAGAAGGGCTGCCAAATTTCCAAATAAGGAATATTGGACAGGATCTTTCTCGACTGACTTGGCGATCAGCCAAACGATAATCACCACGTCATAGTCCCGTCCCCTTGATAGGAATCGCTCTGTCCATGGCATCACCAGCCCACAGCATTGCAACACTGACCCACCCCCTTGACATAACAGGTCCGCCACCTACTTGGATCGCAGGCCAGTGAAAGGTGCATCCCTATTAGCAGAACTTACGGAAAGGACATCTCCCATAGACTCCATTTTATCCAAGTAATCCAAATTTTTTAAAAACAATTTGCTTTTTCTCTGTATTGATAAAACAGTTGCTTGTACTTGAAACAAAGTAGGATATAATTACTCCTTATTAATAACAGAACCAGCACATTGGGCTTATTTAATGCATTCATGATTTTCTAGTAGACTTAAGGTATAAATATCCAAATTACAGAAAGATCAGTTACCCGGAAAGCCCCAGGTCCTGAGCATTCTGGATAACAGGTCCAATACCTGTATATGTGTGTGTGTGTGTGTATATATATATATATATATATACAAATACAAGACGTCCTCTGCACTCAACCCATTATCAATATATTTAAGACAGAGACATTTTGTGCATACTGCTACTGAAAAATGCCTTACCCTTTAAACAACACAGGGATTATTTGTCCATATATTGCAATATATTTAAGACTACGTCAAAGTCATCCCATATCTGGCCAGTCCTACGCTTAATTTTCATCTGATTCATTAAGAATTCAATTGCTTAATTATACATTTTACAAAGGGACTAAGTTTTACCTGCAACTTACTAGCTGCTTTCAAAGTAAAACTCCCAAACTTGGCTGCCCTTTTATTAGACACCAGTGGGATCACCTGACTATAGCTGGGAAGGGTGGGAGCTACAACATGGAGCTAGTCACTGCTCCTGTATAACTATAACAAACAAGGGAAAGTTGTGCTCACCACTAATTTTTAAAACCATTAGGCGGGGGTGCAATGAGGGTGTGACCACAAAATACATACAGACAAATACAAGAGTCCACTGCACTCAACCCATTATCAATATATTTAAGACAGAGACATTTTGTGCATACTGCTACTGAAAAATGCCTTACCCTTTAAACAAAACAGGGATTGTTTGTCCATATATTGCAATATATTTACATCAAAGTCATTTGACTTTTTAAAATATATAATGAAGCAATAGAATTCTTAATGAATCAGATGAAAATTGAGCATATGGCTGGCCAGATATGGGATGACTTTGACGTAGTTGGCCAGCTTAAATATATTGCAATATATAGACAAACAATCCCTGTTTTGTTTAAAGGGTAAGGCATTTTTCAGTAGCAGTATGCACAAAATGTCTCTGTCTTAAATATATTGATAATGGGTTGATATATATATATATATATATATATATATATATATATATATATATATATATATACTGAAGAACTTTTGCTAAAGGACCTTTATATATGGAATCTGTATAAAAATCATGTAAATCATCTCTTAAAACACACAACAAAGTAGATCTACGGTATAGCAATGTAAAACAGAACTTATAGACTATGGCTGTATACGAGAAGCCTGATTGATGCTATTATTTCGTTTTTGCTCATCAGCTGCTTATGAAATGAGAACTGCAATTTAAGTGACACATCAAAGGTACTTGCATTTAATGTTCAGATTTTATTCTTTATGGTATAAGATGAGTTTAAATGTAGGCCATTTATGGACGTATCGCCTTCGAGTTATTAGCGTTATTGAAACAGGCTGCTTTGTGCTCTGTTTTAGGAAACTGTTCATTCTCCTACTTTCCTGAAGCTACTTGCAATATGCCTTTCCATATGCTTGGTACTTTGCAATTTGAAGATGCTAGCGTAATGTGGATCTTGCGATCATTGAAAGCTGTTTTAGTTATAAAAAAAAAGCCCATCTTGAGACATACAAATGTTCATAAACATATTGTTAGTGCAGTGCGATCTGGAATTTTTTTTTTGGAGAAACATTCAACATATGTTTCATTATCTTAGCTTCACCATAACCGGAAATGCTTGTCTATACAGCAGCCCATCTGCAAGGGGTGTTAAGCTTCATTCCAAGTGAGGCCATGTCTGCTACTTACTTCAACTTGGGATACAGAGCCAATGCAACATGGCCATTCCTCACTCTTACATAATTACATTACCCAGCCGTATACATATGAAATTATTAGTATTCTTTGTTTCAGAATGATACTGCAATAATGCATGTGACCTTAATTTCAATATTGACACTTTTTCCTTGATTCTTATTGACATGAATATCAGTCAAAGTTTCCAAACATCCAATGGTCTATAAAACCAAAGCAATCTGTCCTGCCTCTGAAATATGCACAGTCTATTTAATAAATCCATACATATCTGTGGCACATTGCCTTTATGGTCTTCTAGTTCTTCCTCCAACATCTATTTTGGAGTTACTCTACACCAGTGATCCCCAACTAGTAGCTGTAAGGCCCGAGGGCCCCGAGGTAGTAAGGACCAAGGAGGAGGTAACAAAGTCCGAGTTCGCAGTACAGAAGGAGTAGGCAATAGAATAGTCGTAAACAGGCAGTAGAATCAGTTCAGGCAGACGAGGTTCAAAGACGAGAGTTCAGGCAACGTCAGTACACAAGATAATCAATGATAAACACACCCAGGAATCAGCAAGCGAAAACCTATAATTGGGCATTGAGGAGACTCTGAAGCTGCTTTAAATAGGCCTGGGTTTGGCGCCAATTTTGGACGCGCTGACGTCATGACGCGGACGCCGACGCACTGACGCCAGCGTCCTGACGCCGACGCACATTCTGACGCCGGCGACCAATCCAAGGGCGAAAAGACGCTGATGTCATAGTGCTGCGACCAGCAGGAGGCCGCCATCTTGGACGCCATCTTGGCCGCCATCTTGGAGAAGACAATCGGTTTCCATTACAGTAGCTCGTGAGCAACATGTTGCTCTCCAACCCCTTGGAGGTTGCTCCCAGTGGCCGCAAAGCAGGTGCTTATTTTATTATTCCAGGCTTGGAGGCAAGTTTTAATTGCAGAAAACCAGGTGTACTGCCAAAACAGAGCCTCCTGTAGGTTGCCAGTCCACATATGGCCTACCAATAGCCAATCAGATCCCTTATTTGGTACACCAGGAATATTTTTCATGCTTGTGTTGCTCCCCAACTTTTTTTTTACATCTGAATGTTGCTCTTGTGTGAAAAAGGTTGGGGACCCCTGCTCTATACCATGTATTATACTACAATACCAGTTCCCTTGCTTTCATGTACTTCCACTGGTGTCCATATCTTTTAATTCCACTCTTCACTATACTGTATGTACCATGGTTCAATCTTCTCAGTATATTTATTTCACCATGAAATCTGGTGTGAGGCGCAAAAGAACAGCATCTGCTGGCTTAGGCCCCTAACTTGATATTCAAAATTAATGGAGGGCTAAGGCGGACACATATGTGCCTCCTCACTCCTGTCCCTCATGAATACAGTGCTGCCAAATGCAGGAGTGTACCTCTTAGTGTTCTTGTACTAGTAGTCCTAGCAGTAGTTGCACTTGTAGTCCAGGGTCTGGCTACCACCTGCCATAAGGCATTAAGGGGCAGATTCACTACCCGGCAAATCTTAGCCAGTGTCCGTTTCGCAAACATCGTAACACTTCGCCAGGCGCAAATTCGCTCAAACTATGCCAATTTACTAGTATGCAGAGTTTTGTCCTGGGCTGGCGACTTTTCGCTTGCTTTACTTCGACAGTGCGAGCATTTAAAAGTGAAGATGCGCTAGCATTCATTTCTGCCTAGTGAAAATTCGCTAGTGATCTTGCACTCAGATCAATTGCACAAGGTGGAAAATTTAAATTTGTATGGAAGTCTTTATTTTAAATGTTGCTGCAAATAGTTTAAGTTACCGGTTTATATTACACATGTCCAGGGAACCTTAATAAAGGCAAGAGAGTTAATATAATGACCTAAACATGAGCCCAGTGTAAAATGAATGCTCCATATGTTAGGAAATGTCTGGAAAAAAAACGTTCCCCAAAAAAAAAGCTTTTGCAGGCAATCACACTGAAAAAAGGAAAAGGCGCCAGCGTTTTTTGAAGTTTGATGCATTTTCAGCTTACAGGATATGATGTAAGTGCTGCTTTATAGCACTTCGCCTGGTCTGAGGTGGCAAAGGCAACTCTGGAGAAAGAGGTAACTTTCAGTAAAATCCACATTTTAGCAAATTTGCAGAGTAGCATCCGTTTGCCACAGCGAAAAGCCGCCTAGCGATAGAGTGGCAATGAATTCTAGGGACGGTCCCGTTCACTATCGAATTGACGCCTGTGCCCGTTAGTAAATTGGCAATGTCCCTGCGGACGGCTACACTGTCGAATTGGCTCTAGCGTTAGCCACTTCGCACCTTAGTAAATCTGCCCCTAAGTCATTTCAGAGCTATGATGCAACTGCTGTCCGGCAACCACTCCCTGACATCGGACGTCTGAATGATATGCCAGTTTGGGGATTGGTAGGGAGTGGGAGAGAAGACAGCACTGTTGAGCAGTCATGAGGACAGCCACAGGTTCTCTGAAACAATGCAGAGACCTGCACCAGTTCATCTAACCTGGAAGGCAAGGCATGAGGTGCAAAAAAATACATTATACCCATTTTATTTCACTTTTCTCCCTGCCTTCCACTTTGTAAATGATCTTTTGTAGGTTGGAGGGTGCCTTTATCATGTAAACATAAAAAACATGAACAAAAGTCTATACCGGTTGAGTTATCATCAAGTGCAAATTAGAAAATATTAAAATTTGTTTGCTTTAATAAAAAAAAACAACATATTTTTAACATTATACTGTATTATTCAGGTTTTTTCTTTTTAAGGCCTTCTCTATCTTAAAGTTCAGGCGGTTAAAAATCAATGTACATTTGTTTAAAATATATTTTTACTAAATTTGAAATAGATGACAGATTAGAACCAGGCTTCCTACCAATAACTACTGTAATCATGAAAAATGAAGAGCACCATATGGGCAGCTGATCAATTATGTATAACGATTTAGGTATTGGTGATTTGTATCACAGGTAAATCACAAAGTTATAAATCTTTCCAGACCTACGTACTGTCCATAACTTAGTCTTGACACTGGAGTTTCATCTAAATAAGCAATTTTCATTCTGTACAGCACATGTATCCAGAGTAGAATCCAGATATTACAGTGGACTCCCCAGCCTGCTATGTGGGCCTTTTTGCTTCCCAGTTCTTGCGGACCTTATGATACCTGCTGAATTTACAGCTGTTTGCCCCCAAGTTAGATTGCTAGAAATCTCTACCTTCTGGTTTCTTGCTGCTATGCTTGTAATATTTTTTCCATGTCATATTTATTTAATTTCTTGTATATAGTACACCTAATTACACTGTACTGTATATACCGTACTGCACTCCCAATACAAATATACGCACATTCCTTTGCTGTTTACATTTTGGTAACATTTTACTTCTCAGTGCACAATTCCCCATCTATGAAAATAATAAATCTGTTATATTATCCAGCCGTTAAACACCTTGGAAGTAATTGATATAAAAACGGTGGGTTTTAATCTTCAAAGTGTCCTTGAATATAATCTGTTATTAAGAGACAAAATCAATTAATCTTCTTCCAATCTAGTTATTGTGACAGATGTTATTCAAAAAACTATCGTAACTCAGTGGTCTGTGAGCTGAGTGAAAGTGTCTTTGGATGGAGCGTACCATAAATCTGTCAATCCTGCAGTTTTCATTACCAAAGAGATGTTTTCCAATGCTTATAGGGCATTTTTATTATCTGTCAGAAGCATACCTGCTACTGTTTTGAATTCTGCAGACAGACATGGCCAAGGTCACTGAATATTGCTTTTAACACTTGCTTATATATTTGCTTTTGAAGTGACAGGATCATTAATAGACACATGCAAGAATGTCTAACAATTATTAATATTAGAAAACATGACAATGTCAATTAAGGAATTTAAATACTGTAATTATAAAACTGCGCACAGACACAATGCATGGTGTTTTAAAGGGCATCCCAACCCAAATAATTATTTGCCTAATAAAAGAAAACACATTTCTAAGCAACTTTGCATTATACATTGTACATATAAATATGCATTAATTGCAATTTTTTTATGGTTTTAAGTTACCTGCATATGTATCGCTATTGAAAGCACAGTTTATCTGTCACTGTCTATTATTTGCCCAGGGTGGTTTAGACTGTTGAAACAATGTAACAGAAGGCAGCTGATTAACAGTCCTGTCTTTGCTGAAAAACAAATACATTTTTTAAAAAGTAAAAACAGGGAGTTAAGCAAATGCTGCTTTCATTAACAATTGTTTTTACAAATAACTTTAAAGGGATACTGTAATGGGGAAAAAAATTTTTTCCAAAATGAATCAGTTAATAGTGCTGCTCCAGCAGAATTCTGCACTGAAATCCATTTCTCAAAAGAGCAAACAGATTTTTTTATATTCAGTTTTGAAATCTGACATGGGGCTAGACATATTGTCAATTTCCCAGCTGCCCCACGTCATGTGACTTGTGCTCTGATAAACTTCACTCACTCTTTACTGCTGTTCTGCAAGTTGGAGTGATATCACCCCTCCCTTCCCCCCCCAGCAACCAAACAAAAGAACAATGGGAAGGTAACCAGATAGCAGCTCCCTAACACAAGATAACAGCTGCCTGGTAGATCTGAGAACAACACTCAATAGTAAAAACCCATGTCCCACTGAGACACATTCAGTTACATTGAGAAGGAAAAACAGCAGCCTGCCAGAAAGCATTTCTCTCCTAAAGTGCAGGCACAAGTCACATGACCAGGGTCAGCTGGTAAATTGACAAAAAGTCTAGCCCCATGTCAGATTTCAAAATTGAATATAAAAAAATCTGTTTGCTCTTTTGAGAAATGGATTTCAGTGCAGAAGTCTGCTGGAGTAGCACTATTAACTGTTTTGAAAAAAACATGTTTTCTGATGACAAGATCCCTTTAAGAGCACTGAAAATGTTTAAAGGGGAACTCCAGAAAAGTAAACACAATTTCAAGCAACTTTGCAATATACATCAATTAAAAAATATGCAGATTTTTCATGATTTTTAATGGTTTGGAACAGTTCCCTAAGCCTAGCTCCCTGCTCTCCAGCTGATCGGTCTGACTATTTTGCTGAGCTGGCTGACTACTGTTACTTTGTATCAACAGCCATCTGTCCTTAGCCTGCATCCTCCAAACCCACAATTCCCTGCACACGTGATTTCAAAGAACGGAACATGATAGTGCAATGCATTGTGGGTTATGTAGTTCCTGCATGCTGTCTGTAAGTTGTGGAGTAGCTGTTACAATTTGTAACATCAGTGTTTAGTCCCTCCTCCCCTGCCAGAATTTCAAATGATGCAGAAAGAGAAGAACTGTTAAACAGCTGGATTTCAGCATAGAAAATGGCATGTATTCATACTTTTTGAAGAAACCGCTAACTGTGATGGGTATATTAGGGGTTTCTGTGTAGGGATGCACCGAATCCAGGATTCGCTTCGGGATTCAGCCAGGATTCGGCGAATCCTTCTACCCAGCCGAACCAAATCCAAGTCCTAATTTGCATATGCAAATTAGGGCCGTGGAGGGAAATTGCATGAATTTTTGTTGCAAAACAAGGAAGTAAAAAAAGTTTCCCCTTCCCACCCCTAATTTGCATATGCAAATTAGGATCCGGTTCGGTATTCAGCCAAATCTTTCACAAAGGATTCGGGGGTTCGGCCGAATCCAAAATAATGGATTCGGTGCATCCCTATTTCTGTGTTATGTGGGCCTCTTTATCAAATTTTGCTTTGTAACCCAGAGTTCCCCTTTAATAAATGTATATTGGAAAGTTGCTTATGTTTTCAAAAACAGGAATATTGGCACTCTTGAAAAATAAGTAATTCAGATGCCTGGGTGCAGTTTTCAAAGGGTTCTCAAAATTATATAATCAAATAATCACACATCTCAGGTCTTGTGTGTATATTTTTTTTTGGCACATACTGACGTTACTTTTTCAAAGTGAATCCGGTATTTACATCCACCATGTTAAATACCTAGTTTGGCGGGAGTCTCCAGCGACGTCAAATACAAGAACAAAGTGTATCACTGTGTATCTCCCCATTCATTTGCAAATTACTTACAACCACACCTCTAAGTGAAAATACAACCAAACAAAAATTTTCATGTACTGTATTGTGGTTTCTGACAATGTCAGAAATTGACATATTTGTGAATGCTTCTATCTACCCTTTCGCTAAAATCCTTCACCAGTTCTGATCCCACATTTAATTGTATACAAAAATGAAGGGTCAAGTAAAAACCAGACCACCAAATACACAATAAATGAACAGTACAGAGTGGGAATAACTGGAGTGAAAATACAAATTAATTTATCATGTCTTTGTATAAAATCAAGCAGCTTAAGAACTTTGTTACACTTTACAACAGAGAGTTTAGTGGTCAATATACTAAGATTTTAGTGAAGGACACAAGTGGAAAAAAAACCTGCTAATGTTTTTAAACTTTTCCCCTATA